>NC_045671.1:37386100-37717600 GCF_009829145.1 Chiroxiphia lanceolata
GCCCCTGTTCAACCCCAACAGTCACAGTGCGTGCCTGAGAGTATCATCCAAACACTTCTTGAACTCTGCCAGGCTGTGACTCTGCTGTGACCACTTCCCTGGGGGGCCTGTTCCAGCGCCCAACCACCCTCTGGGGGGAGAACCTTTTTCTAATATCCAACCTAAACCTTCCCTGACACAAAGTCAGGCCATTCTTTTGAGTCCTGTCCCTGGTCACCGCAGAGAAGAGATCAGTGCCTATCCCTCTTCTTCCCCTCACAAGTAAGTTGTAACTGCAGTGAGGTCTCCCCTCAGTCTCTTCCAGACTGAACACACCAAGTGACCTCAGCCTCTCCTCATACGGCTTCCCCTCAAGGCCCTTCACCATCTTTGTTGCCCTCCTTTGGATGCTCTCTAAGAGCTTTATATCTTTCTTCTATTGTGGTGCCCAAAACTGCACACAATATTCCAAGTGAGGCTGCACCAGAGCAGAGTGGGACAATCCCTTCCCTCGACTGGCTGGTGATGCTTTGCCTGATGCCCCCAGGACACGATTGGCCCTCCTGGCTGCCAGGGAACTGCTGACTCATATTCAACTTGTCATCAACCAGAACTCCAGTTTGTTGAGGTACATCCAGGGTTACCCCATTCCAGGTGCAGAATCCAGCACTTTCCATCTGGTTGGTGATTGCCCAGTCCTCTAATTTGTTGAGGTCTCTCTACAGGGCCTCCCTGCCTTCAAGGGAGTCAGCAGCTCCTTCGTGTTTTGTGTCATCTGCAAACTTGCTTAGTGTCCCTTCCAGTCCTGCATCCAAGTCATTTATGAAGATGTGGAAGAGCACAGGGCCTAAGATGGAGTCCTGTGGAACCCCACTAGTGACAGGTCACCAGTCTGATGTTACCCCATTCACTGTTACCCTCTGTGCTCGACCCATGAGCCAATTGCTCACCCACCACATGATGTGTTTATCCAGCTGTGTGCTGGACGTTTTGTCCAGATGGATCCTGTGAGAGACAGTATTGAAAGCATTACTGAAATCCAAAAAGATTATATCAACTGGCTTTCCTTGATCAGCCAGGTGAGTGGCCTTGTCATAAAAGGAAATTTGATAAGCAAGATTTCCGTCTCATGAAGCCATGGTGGCTGTGACCAAAGACTGCATTGTCTTTCAGGCATCTTTCAATACTTTTAGAATAACATTCTTCATAACTTTACCTGACACTGAAGTGAGACTAACAGGCCTGTGGTTTCTGGGGTCCTCCTTCTTGAAATTAGTTTCCTCCACTGCTGGCACAGATGAGGTAGAAGACCAAGAGGATGCAGTTCAGTATAAAGGATGCAGTTCTGAGGATAAAGTATAAATGACCCCATTTCTCTTTAAAGTCTTCTGCATATTTTGTACCATGTTTTGCTATTTAAGGAGATATTCGTTATGTTCAGATTGGAAAAAGAGGTATAGGTTACTGAGCCTAAGCCTTCCACTCTTGCAGGAAGCCATGCAGTGGGAGTTAAGGATAGGAGCAATAAGAACCTGAGACCTCGTCATGCTACACGAAAAACCCCAACACTCACTAATACTTTAGCCCCTTCTATGTAAGGCACCAAACCCCATAAAAATTTCAGTCTGCCAGGGAAAAAAAGATGTCAAGAGTGTCAACAGTGTCCTAAGCCCCTAAAGAGAAACTATGCTTGGCAAAAATTCCTGAGAGATTTTAGGAAGTCAGTCACACCTGACACACAGCAGGAGGTGACAGCAATCCCCATCAGTCTTTCCTCTGAAAATTACTTGCTGAGCTGGCAAAGTGTATAACACTAGGTGGGCCCAAGCCAGCTGCGCCAGCCAGTGACATAACTGGAATTGTGTGATGCCCTTCAGAGCACATCTGGCTGTGTCACTGTCCTGAGTGCCTTAGAGCAAAGTGGAAACTGAAGCTGACCCAGAGCCAAATCATACCACAAGAGGGAAAACAAAAAGGCAGGTAACCAGTGCAAGTCCTGAAGAAAGACTTTAGTTAAATAAATGAATAAGGAGCAGCCTGCAAAACACTGACAGGGTTCTTCTCAAATGTCTCTCAGGTATACCACAAAATTGGATAGCACCAGTCTTGTGTTTCTGAAGCCTGGATTTCTAACTCCTGAATCACTCCTGTCCTGTCACACAGCCACTTCCGCTGAAGTGGATGCTGCAAATAAGTAGGATCCTGCTGCCAGCACTTTTCCCCAGACAGCTGTACCACAGTCTCTCTGTCCTAACAGATGCATTTTTTTTTTTAAATCAGCAATCTGAATTAACTCATGACCAATATACAACTACTTGATCACATTATTCTCCTCCCTTTCTAGCCCTTAAATCACAAGTGTATTTAGAGAAAGTATTCCTGTCCCTTATCAGACTGTTTTAGAGGGTTAAAGAAGGCACACTGTCAGGAAAAAAAGTTTCTTCGTTTTTTTCTCTTCACAGTAGCCTTCTCCAATGACTTTCAGCATGTGAAAGAGCAGTTTTGGTGTCTCTTTCTGCTACAGATATCACCTAAACTGTGAATAGTATTTTCCAAATCAGATTTTGCCCATTCTCGGATTAGAGGTACTAATGAGGTGTAATGAAAACATGCTGCACAGTGCGTCACAGACTTGCATAGGCTGTGTCATTGGCATGTGGTCACTGTGTTGTCAAACAGTGCCTTGGGCCTCTCTCATCTTCCATTCCTTCCAAATGAAGAACATCCTTTTTTTTTTTTTTTAAACTTTTTGGTTTCAATCTCTCAGTAAATGACTTTGCAGTTCATACTGGCACATTTTGTACCTCTAGTGATTGAGAAAGACTATTGTTTCTCTTTTATTTTTAACTTCTTTGAGGGGTGCCTTTTTTTTTTTTTCTTTAAATTAAAATTCAGGTCTTGTCCAATTTGGTGATGAGTAAGGAAATAAACAAACAGAATCATGGTACCAAAAAGTAAACAGCTGAGGAAGTGGGAGAGGTTTGTAAGGAAGTTTCCTAAATTTTTGTAGCTTTTTTTCTTAATGTTTTTCTGATAATTTCTGTTTAATGTTAATGTTAAATGAGTATTGGGAGGAAAGATGTCTTTTAAAACATAGAGTCACCATATATTTTCAGTTAAAACAGAAGTTATTGCACTCCTTAGCCTCTCAGGTAGACTTCCAGAAAAACTAAGAGTTACACAATTTGCTATTCCAGGCCAATTTTAAAAATTCATAGATTCTGGACCTTTTTGCTACATAAAAAAGATTGAAACCCCTTTTGAGAAACCATTTTGATGCTTGTGAGTGTTAAAGTCCTCAGCAAACAGTTCTGATTCTGATCTTCGCTTATCAAGGCCAGAGTAGCAGTTTGAAGAACAGTGAAATAACATTAGTGTTAAAGGAGTGAAATGGCAAAGAGTATCTTGCCGACTAGCCATAGCCCTTTCTTCATGTGTGAACCTAATATTGTAGAGTGCTGTATTTTTGGCAACTGCATAATACACTTTTCTGGTGATACTCTATATAGAACATTTTCTAAAAAGTAGGGCTAGTAAAATAATCACCAGAGAGTGGTCTCACTTAAACTTTTTCCAGTACCAAATGTCTATTTGCAAAGAGAATTAATGCATGACAGCAAGGGGCTAAGAACACAAAAGGCTGGTTTATCATTATTTGGGCTGTAACTAACCAGGCAAACACCATGATACAGATGTTTACAGTGAGGAACAACTGTCTATTCCAAAAGGGCAATAGCAGCAAACACCTTCAGGTCTCAACTGTCACTGCAGAGATGAATACCTATGTGTGGGAGTTTGGAGGAGGCTACACTAAAGAAAACAAGAAAGAGTTATTGGGAAGTCAAGCAGCTTGTCAAGGCATCCTCGTAGGTGTGTGTATTGAATTGTCACAGTTTGAAGGCACAGTTTGAAGGCTTTTTATTAGCTGCTATTTTTGCATCCATTGCTCTAAAGGAAATTATCTGCTTCCCTACATGGACTTCTCGGCTTTCCTCCTCCGTCAGAGGCTCATTGCATCATGTGTGGTGCTGGGGAGGACAGAGGGTTCCAGCAGCCCTGGAGGACGTGCACAGATGATTTCATGCAACTGGAAACAATACAGGAAATAATAGGCCAGCTCGAGAGATGTAAATCCAAACCAACTGCCTGAAAATCAGTGCAGTAGCTCTGAAGTTAAAGTAATATAATCACAAGAAGAATTAGGCCTGATGATTTTAGAGGGCTTCCTAAAGGTCACCACAATGTCATCATTTAGAAACTTGTATGCACCAGGACATGACATTATCCTGATGAAAAAGAATTAGCACCATGGCTTAATGCCTGTTACTACTTGCCCATGCCAGAGTATATTCTGTGGCATGCAGGAGGCATGCTCTTTCCCCAGCTTTTACTTACACGACTTTAACTGCTGGTGTTTTACCTGGAATTGCAGTTGTCTAACCTGCTCAGTTCTTCACAGAAAACCCAATTTCAGCTTTGTCTCAAGGCAGTACAGTTCCATCTTTTTTAGCATAGTTGTAGATGTAGTCACCTCCTAAGTGAAGTTTTCTCATCCTCTTCACACCAGGGTCATTGGTCCTACTTACAGTTCCGTTTCCATCTGTTTTCACTGACACAGATCCTGGGAGGGGAGTCCAAGAAAGTTTTCCATATTACTGTTAGGAGAAGGAACATCAGATGTCCAACATATGTAGTATGCTGTATTTAACAGTGAGGTCTTATTAACATCCGTCTTGCAGGATTAATGACAGGTTAGTAATACAGAAAGTGAGATTTTTAACTGGGAGGTTGTGACATATTTCACTTTGCCAGATTTAAGGCCCCTTTCCCAGGAAATGTGCAAATGGGAAGACAGTTTCATAGCTTCTGGAGTATATTCTCCTTCAGTCTGTGAGATCAAAGAGTGTAAAGAGGGCAGAAACAAAAACCTGTAATAACGAGGTTGAAAAATGAAGCTGATTAAAAGACAATCTAAAGAAAGAGTGACCTTGCTCTGTGACCAGTTACTTGATTACCCATTGAATTTCAGTGCCTAATTATTCCTTTGTAAATCTACCCCCATTAGATTTACACCAATGTGGCTCTCATGCAGGATGTCAAGAAATAGGTTCATCTTGAGGAAAAAAGTTCAACCCAGGAGGCAGTACCTAGAAATAAATGTTATGCAGAAATCCTGTTTAACTACACTGTAGTTAAAAGTGTTGAATGTATGTCAACCAAAATATCAAATTGTTTTGAAATTTTCAAATGGAAATTTTTCCCTGTGTTTGCTTCTGCTAAAAGCATTGCAAATTTACTGTTTGATCCTGTTTTGGTTATAAAACAGATATTAGAGTTTTCAAATTCATGGAAATTTTGGGTTTCCTACACGATTGTTAAAGCATTTTAATGGTGTGGTTCTCAGCTGGGTTACTCCTGCAGTATGCAGCTGATAAGAGCCTTAGGATCCACATGTATGCCTATAGGATAACAGGAAGTTTGCACAGTCAGCGTCACCAGTGGCTGACACAAGCTTTTCTGTTGAGAGGCTCTTAGCACAGATGTTCATTAACTTAAAAAGTCCTTTTAAAATTATACATACAAAACTGAATCATTCTCAAAAATAACCACACATATGGATATAAATTGCAGGAAAGCAGTGATTCACTCATTGAAATTAGCCTTAGGAACTGTAATTTGGAGAGCTTTGCAGAACTCTGATCGTAATCATCCCATTCCATTAAGTAGCAGCACAGCTCTACAAAGCTATTTTTTGCAGGTGCTGAAACAATTTAACCGTTGTTTGATGATTAGCACATAAGAGAGCCATGTCCTCAATCCCATCCCTGTTCACAATTTGCTGGATTGTACTTGGAGTATTGGTAGAGGCTATTTCCATTGAGTTTACTAGAGTCAATGCTTTGTCCAGGGTTTTAGAAAGTGAAAAGTTTATGGGCAGCTTTTTCTACAGACCAGGCAAGAGAAACAATGAATTAATTTCTGTAGTTTTTTCTTTTTGGGCGTTTGTGCAGACTAATAATGCCTTTTAGTAATTATGGAGAGGAACCACGTGTAAATACTGGAGATACTGTACTGTAGTGCAACAGAATGTCACTTTTGTCAGGAAAGCTGGAAAGCAAATTAAGCAACTCCAAAGGTTAGCAGCTGAAACTGTTGACTATTTGATGTGTGATGTACACAGTATGAGGAAAAGATGATGTGGGAACAAAATGAGTAAAAGATCTCTGGGACCACAGTCAGAAACCTGAGCAGCAGCTCTTGGCTTCTGTGCAGAGTAGTGGTGCACTCTGTGCAGCCGTTCCATTGCCCCACTGATGGTGGGGACAGCACAGAAAGACCACCCAGGGGGAGCAGGACTTAAACTGGACTTCTCCTTTGATGTCTGGTCACAGAATCAGCTCCCAGCAGAGTCTTTGCAGACTTCCAGCTGGAAGGTTTTCTTATGCAAATAGCCTCTCTCCTTACACTAGAAAAGCAGTTGCTAGGCAGTTTTCCTAAATATGCATTTTTTACCCTGGGCCTGAAGAACAATGGCACTCTTTTGACTCACAGAACTCAGGAAGCATGGGAAGGAAGAACTACACAATTAGACTGTGAAGTGCTATGTGTAACAAGACTGGATGAAGAAGATGAGAGGACAGCACCAGCTAGGAATAGAGCAGAGCCTACAAACCTGGCTATGTAGATTCATGTGTGCATAGCAAAGAGCTGCTGGTGGTGATGAAAATGAGGAAGCCTTGTTTGATACTGCAGATCATTTAGATGTTCACTGTCCTCTGAGTCCTTTGTCTGTCTGATGGAACAGCATGGAATGGAAGGAAAGGAAGACTTGGGTCAATCTGAGGCTATTGGCATCAGTGACAGAGAACATGGAGACAGAGAACCTACGCTTTAGATTACCTATGTAGCTGTAACACATATGCCTTTGTGAAGTCTTTTCAATACCAGACATGATGAACAGTAACAAAGTTTTTGACAAGTTGTCAGGAACAGCTCTCCGAGTTTCCCAAAAGGTGAGGGCCCTAGAAATTTACTGATACTGCATCTTGCAGTTTCAGTAACTTTGTAATTAGACTTCAGAGATAACTTGTTTTTGCATTAATCTAGTCTTACATGAAATGGAGCCAAAACACCTATAAAATCTGTCAAGCTTATTGCTGTGGCCTAACTTTCAGAAGAGATGAAGGCCTGATTTAAGGTGCATGAGGGAATATTCATCTGATACCAAGGACAGGTATAAAAGAGTTAGAAAGATTGTGGTGACTCAAATGCTTCTGTCTCCATCAGGTGGATAAACAAACCTGCAAAAGAAAAGCCACATGAGTGAGAAGTAACTTCATTCTTCCCAGTGTGCTGAAATGCTTTCAAGAAAAATACTTAGCCTACTCTTGAAAAGTTACTATTTATTTGACCCCTAAAAATATCCTTGTAACACTGCTGTCGAGTCCTTGAGGATTTGATGAGCTTGCATTAAATTTGATTTACAGTCGGATCCTACTTCTCTTCCACTTTATTTCATCCAGGGCTTTATATTGCCACAGTGGTGTCTTAGATGTTTGGACTGGGAGCAGAGTCAGACCCATTGAAATGCTCAGATAGAGGCGATGCAAATGAAGTTTTAAAACTATTACTTTATTTAGTCTTATATTTGTGTAGTTCTCTGAAGACATATAAAATTTATATTTTCGGCTTTCAAGCAATTTCCCAACATGTATGTGCTGCGCTGGTCAGAAGTTTAACAGTCTGAGTAGATAAGCCGTAGTTTAACACCTATGAAAACACTTGAACTTAATTGAAGTTACATCTCCTGTCTTTGCGGATCAATGTAGTTAGCTTTTAGTTGGTATTTTAACTCTTGATTTGACATGTAATCATCATGCTTTTAATTTGCTGTGGCATTTTTTCCTTTGTGACAATTTTGAGGAAAGACTGTTTGAATTTGATTTTGTTTACAGTGCTACATTCCTGTATGCATTATGTGCTGAGGAACTCTGAAAGTAATAGTGCTTTTTGAGATTAATCTGAGTTTGTCTAAATCACCCTATTCAGAGTTGAATCATGAAGACCAGTGATGTGGCAGGCCCCCAGGTCAGAGAAGCAACTAATGAGAGATTTTCAAGAATCTGTATCCTTGCTGATGTAGCAAGTTCAGACCAAACCATTTCCAGCAACATTCCAGAAAATACATGTGGTGCCATTGTTTTCCATGCCAGAAATGCTACAACATTGGTTGCTCTAATTACTAAAATAAATCCTTACTTCAGTCACTTCCCTACAGGCTAAGTCAGAGGAAGCTTAAATTCTTACACTTAAACAAGCAAATAATTGCTGGATTCTATAAGGTATCTTTGCTTTCCTGGACCATATTGCTAATGGCAAGAGTTGTGAACAAGAAATATAATAGGGCAAGATGTATAAATAACCAAGAAGCTAAAGAACAATTCAAGCAAAAGGTCATTGCTGCCTCAGGAGCAAATAAATATGCACTGCCATGACTGCGAGTGTATGATAGAATTTTGTAAGTGAAAGCAACAGAGCACAAAGAAACCCAACTACTTTAAAGGTAGAGGTGGAAGAAGTTTAAATGATATGCACCTATGATACTTGGTCCTCATGAAACCCTGTGTAGTCCTCTGTTCCACATAGCTGCATTCAAGGTTTTCTGTATAACTGCAAGTTCCAGAAGTGAACATTTTAAAATTAATGTTATTTCAATTATTCACATAATCACGTGTTTAGAAGCCCTGACCGTGAGGAAGACCTATGGTACAAGACTTTTGATAATAGTGTATAAGGCTGCAGATCTATATCTACAAAAAATAATAATTCTTTGTAATAAAGGAGTACATAATGAAAATAAAACAGATTAAAAGCCATTTAGAGATAAAGGAACCTTGAGACTGCAATGCTGTAAAGCACAAAATACTGGTTTTTTTCTTTTGCTGGTGAAAATTACTGTGACCTAACCAGTTAGTTTTGTAGCCTATACAATTTTTATAGAAGACAGAAAGACATTGATACATATTCAAAGAATGTAAACTTGTCTACCTTCGAGACCAATAAGCAAACTGACATTGATATCACTGAACCAGGATTTTTACTTTTATTAATTGCAGATTTGTAATGGCTTTATATCTGATTTCACTTCTGTGTTCACTGCTGAATCTAAGGGGTGGGGAAAAAAAATCACATCAGCTGTGATCCAATCCTTGCATAGCACAGCATGACGCAAACCAATGTTTTGCTGGAAACGTAAGCTGATGGGGGGTTCAACTGATATGCAAAATGTGATGCAATCTGAGCCTCCCTTAAGGAATTATTTTATAACTTCATGTAGTCCCTTCCAAGGCATGTGTGAAGAAAGTCCTTCAGATTATTTTATCACCTGCAAGATTGTCTTCGTAAATCTGGATTAAATGGTGTACACAGAAAGGGAGAAATTTTATCAGAGTGAAGAAATCACTCTCGTTTTCTTTCTCTTTTTCTTTTTTTTTCTGGTAGAATTTTAAGAAGATAAAGAACTGTTCATTCAATATGTTGTCAGATATTCTTTGATAACACATCAATGTTGCAATTATTTCAGAGCCAGTATAAATATTACGGGGGGCGAAGGGGGAAAGAGATAAATGAGTGACAGTCCTGATGATTACAAATCATTCGTCCTAATGTTTCTGTCATCTACGTTCCTCATACTGCCTCAGCCCAGGCCCACAAAATAAAATTGTGATGTTATCTGGAGAATATGGATTCTTTCCAGATTGATTTACCAGATGCCTGTCACCACCAAGTCTTTTTGAAAGGCTAACTGATAGGCTGGGCTTTTTGCAAATTACTGCTCTGTATGCAGTCCTTTTGCAGTGTTATTTTCTGATGGAGAGATTTAGTGCAGCATACTGGCTGGCACTATCCGTGTAGGAGATTTTTCTTGCTTATGAGCTAAGCAAAGGGCAGGGCCTGCGTTCTTGGCAGACTGTCCTAAGCATGAGCTGTTTGTTTTCTGGATTCAACAAGCAGAGTCTTAAATCATCTTTAGCAAAGCAAGACACAGAGAAAAAAGAGAGATCAAAATAGAGCTAAATATGTCATAGTTTTGGCAGCACATCTCGTCTTGTCTTCTAGATTGAAAGCACCAATGAAAAAGGGAATTTTGAAGTTTTCAGTTGCGTGACTTTTCCATGCTCCATGAGTATCCTCATATATTCTTAGGTTGGTGTCTCATGCCATATCAGCCATTTTTAGAGAAAAGAATCTAATGTTGAATACTTGTGTGGGAAGAGCATAGCTGTGTTACAGTAAAGGTCAATGCCAATACAGAGTGAGTGGAATATGTCTCTGAGCAGAAAACAAATAGATACTACTTGAATCTGCAAAATAGAGCTTAGATATTGTTTAAGATATATAGGCCCAAGATTGCCATTTTCTTCAAAGGGAATTCTGTTGAAAGTAATTAAAAATCCATCTTGCAGAATTCTATCAGTGGGTTTGGAGCTTGCATATGCCCACATATTCAGTATTAACCTTGTTTTCTGTCTCGATCAACTTTAGTTAGAATAAAACACTAAATAAAAAAGGAGAAAACTGAAAGCTATGCTGTATACTACACACATTAAAAAGTTCTTCAAATACAGATTTAAGCAGAGCTAAAATGGCATAAACTAGAAAATGCAAATGAGTGTCACAGAGAGGTTTATACAACTTCACTGTAGATTGTGAGATGGAAGGTATGTCTCGTCTGCAGACACTGCTAGCTCAAGAACTGTGACATGAGCTTGATTCAGACTGCAAAGCTATTCAGAAGCAGGATGAATATTCCTTTTCTGGGCATACACTTCTTTGTGCTACTCATAAAGTCCAAGCTAGCTGCCTTAAAGGTAGCTTGTGTTTATATGTACTCAGTTATGTCATTAGGGATATGGAAAACAGCATTATGTTAATTAGCACAATCAGAAAAAAAAGATATGTAAATAACACTTCTTTCCTTAGTTATTCCTTTTAATCTGGCAGTATTTTACATTTTAATAGATTTCTTTAAGATGAAAGACAGGAAAAATAGAAAACAAAAAAGGAATAGGTCTGGATCTGTTTAGCCTTTGGATTACATAAATAGGCAATTAGTCTGCACCTGTAGTTAAATAACTTCCCATTGTAAGTACAGTTCACAGGGGTATTGATGGATTTAAAAGTTTCCTGAGATTCTCAGAATTCCTGGCTTTAAAATAATTGAGAACTCAAAATTTTGGGGGTACCTCTTTTCTTATTGACCTTCTGCTGCTGCTTTTTCAGCCTTTCTACTCTGAAAAATAGAGAGAATTAGTGGTTAGGATCAGCTTAAGAATTGGGGAAATGTGGATTTTCTTTAAATAGAGGTGCAGAAAGTAGATAGAAGTTGTATCCCTAAATCACAGGAGAAAGTGAGGAGCAATAGGTTGCAAGACTATTGGTGTTTTCACCTCATAAAGGACACTGGAAGTAAGCAAAAACACTGAAGAAGGAAAGGCTAATGGACAAACAGGGATAGAGTGAAAAGTGCCAAAAAGCATTTCAGATTGACTTTGAAAAGAATACTAAAATAAACAAGAGAAGTTTATATTAACAGTCTCTTGACTGTTTAAATGTCAAGAGTATGAGAAGGAAAGTATTGCCACTACAGACATGATGATGTGGGAAGGACAGTTAGTTTGGCCTGGAAGCAAAATTTATTCTTAACATCAGGTCTTGAAAGGAGAGTGATAAATATGAAGATATAGGCAAAGTGACCAATGGGACTAAGAACATGTGAAAGCTAAACCCAGAGCAGGTATAGAGAAGAGATCCTCAAGGAGTGAGGTACAATGACAGCCTGTTTTATGATTGGAGACAAAGAGGTCAGTGAACTCTTCGAATAGCATGAACCAGCCCTGATGCCTAAAGTAGAGGTCCTGCTCTCCTGTTGGTCTTGACAGCTAATTTCTGCATCATCTGCTTTTCTGCACCAGCACAGGTGTTTCTGCAGCCATTGAAATAACTTCGTTAATTAAACAATCCATCTGAAAAACAAGCATTTTTTTTTCCCCTGGTTGCAGAGTAGACAGAATACTTCTCCAAACCGAAGCACAGTACAAGGGCATTCCTGATTAAGATCTTTGTTGAAGGATAGTCTAAAGGAACTGTGCTATATGAGTGCATCAAAAGAATAAAATAAACATGAGGGATGAAAGAATTTAAGCAAGAGACTTGAAAAGATTTCTCTCAGAGGAATGGGGTTCTTTGACAGCCTGTGAACTGGGAAGAAAATTGTCCCTTTCGAGGGGTTTCTGGGGGGTCACTGCCGGCCACTCTGTGAAGGTTTTCGGGGCTGGAATCATCCCCTCGCCGCCCTCGTGGCAGGGACAGGCGCTGGAGGTACTTAAGCCAGGAGACAGAGACCACGCAGCACGCAGGAGTCCAGCAGCGAAGAAGCGGCTTTATTCAAATTTCCCGCAGCTTATAAGGGCTGCTGGGCCAAAGCGGATTGGCCATTTGGCTAGCCAATGCAAGGAGACAGTATAATAACTATGGCAACACAGAAACCAATGGTAGACAAGTGAATTAACAGCTTCCAAACCCTGACAGTACTGTCCAATTTATGAAGAGAATGATTTGATGTAGATGAATTGTACGATAGGGTACAAGAGGACCACAGGACTCAGTGTGCCCCATGTAATTCTTAGCAGGTACCTTGAAGCATATAAAGAACCAAAACTCCTGATAGTGTCAGAAGTATTTGGTTCCTCAGAGTGCCAGCATGAGTAGCAATTTGAAGCATAGATATTTTATTTTGTCTAGATCAATTTACTCCATCTTTAGTTTGCACTGAATATGCAAAGTAGAGTTTCTAGTATTTATGAAAGACAGTTCACAGTGGCTGATTTTTCATGGCAAGGAAAAAGTTTTGAAAATAAATATTTCTTATTTATGAAAATACTTGCCAATAGTTCTGCAGCTCTTATTTGGAACTTCTTATCTTCTCTAACTGTATACAAAAGTACACACACAACAGAAAATCAGGCCTGACTGTATCTTGTCTATGAACAGGGAAAACCTGTTCTTTAATTCCTCATGCAGTCTTCCCACCCTTGATTTTGGTTAGGTTTAATTAGACTTTAACCCTCAATGTTCCAGGCAGGTTGGCTTCCAGTTCTACAGATGCTTCTGTTTGACCATGGCTGAAGGAAATATTGCTTTGACCTTGTTTCCCCGTATCCTGCATTTGTTATTAGTTAAAGTCAGAAGAAGATCTTAAAGGATGAAAACATGTAAATAGATCTGCTCTGCTCCAGCTATATCTGCTTTCTATTGTCTTCACATTTTCTTTTTTGTTGTTGTTTTTTTTCAAGATGGGTGACAATCAAGCTTTCCTTTTCAGCCTCTGCCCATCTCAGAACATGAATGGCTTCTGTCGGTGACAAGGTTTATTGTGGCCCTGGTTCAGTGAGGTGGAAGCTCACTTTAGGTCAAAAAACTACAGCTTCACCTGCAAAGTGGAACACTGGGGCTTCCAACCTGGATTGTGCTGGATTCTCCCTGGAGTTTTAATATATAGCAGATTCATCACATTCATTATTGTATATTATATGCCATGCTCCGAACTTCTTTCACAGAGAGCACAAAGCCATTACAGCCTTAGCCACTTTGGAGCATTCAATTTCCAAAAGTCTGTTCAAGTTCTGGAGGTTACCAATGCAATGATGAAGTCCAGCAACCCAACACTGATACGACAAACAGGACACTCAGTCAGGCAATCTTCCTCAATCTTGCATGGTGGAGATAGGGAAATGGATAAAGGCTAATTTTTCTAATGGATGTAACACCAGAAGATGTAATAAAACAAACCTATACCTGTTGTTCCCAAAAGGTGAATGGTATTTTTCTCTCAATCCACCTTCTCAGTAGCTTCCACAACTTCTAGAAAAAAATAGAAAAAAAAATTAGTCCTTAGAAAGGGACTAATGGAAGTTGCCTTGTTCACTTAATGGTTCATTCTTTCTTCTATTGCTGAGACTGGGACCCTGCATTTTTTTGGTCTTGCACTTCATTGGGAGCCTTGAATAGCAGGAAACACAAGTCACAGAGGGGCTACAGAAATTTTGCTCCACCTTGAAATCCCAGAGACTATCACTCTGCAACTGTAATTTTAATTATATAGGATGATTCTGTGCCTTTTAAAGAGCAACTACTCAGAATTTAAAAGGAGTCTGGAGACTTCTGGGGACAGGCAAGTTAGATTATAGTTATTACCAGACAGCTATTTCAAGATTACTACTCTCTGAATTAGCAATCCCCCACCCCCATGAAACACAAACAAAACAATGAGTTTACTTGTCCTTCCAAAATTCTTTTGGTGTTCAGCTTGTAACTTCCAATTTGCAGCCCTTCACCTCAACACTTTCTCTGTAGGAAAAAACCTGATCTTTAAAGTTTCCAGTATGTCAGATTAAGGTCCTGAAATTTTTGATGTGTAAATGCTAAAATTGTTTCTTGCATGTGCATGAGAGTGAACTGGGGAAGGGAGGCATTGGGAGAGTGGGGGGGGGTATGCATAACTAAATCTGTGTTGTTTTTTTCCTATTTTGTGAAACTCCACCTGGAGTGCTGCACCCAGCTCTGGGGCCCTGTAACTAAAAGGGCTACAAGAGAGCTGAAGAGGGACTTTTTACAAGCACAGGTAGTGATAGGACAAGGGGAAATGTCTTTAAACTGAAAGAGGGTAGGTTTAATTTAGATATTAGGAAGAAATTCTTTACTGTGTGGGTGGCGAGGCACTGAACAGGTTGCCCAGCGAAGTTGTGGATACCCCATCCCTGGAAATGTTCAAGGCCAGATTGGATGGGGCTTTGAGCAGTCTGGTCTAGTGGAAGTTGTCCCTGCCCATGGCAAGGGGATTGGAACTATATGATCTTTAAGGTCCTGTTAAAACATAACCATTCTATGATGATGATGTATGGGAGTAGGTTGCTAAACACTTCCTGACATAAAAGGTTCCCCTAGCCTCCTCTGCTGCATTGCTTAAGGCTGAGCTTGCATGACTGCCCAAGACACTCCAGCATACTGCTGAGAAGGGCTTGGCTCCCACAGTAGTATGTGGAGAAACTTGAGCTGTGTTCCCTCCTGCTACAGCTCTGCCATTGTATTCCTGTCAAGGCAGCATATTCTCCTCCTGGGCATTCCACAAGTAGGATGAGCATCTATTCTTCTGAAAGTCAGCAAAAAGGCAACATATTTGCAGTAACTGCTGTGCCAGTACTTGGTCCCAGTGCCGGCCCATTCTACATTCTTTTAGTATAGTAGTTCCAGGACAGCCTTGTTAATCTGGTAAATGAGGAACCAGGTGTCTGTGCTGCAGTTTGAACCTTCCATGGTCAAATGTAATTTCTGATACATTGCAGGGAACTGTTGTGTTTGGATAAAATTAGATGTGGAAGGAGTTAGCCAGGTGTCCACATACACACCGACTAGTGAGATTAAGAAGTAATATTTAACAGCTCCCTCATTTGCTGAACACAGTCTAGCAAATGTACAGAATTAAAAAGACATTCTGTGGAAAAACATTATTAGATCCTGTAATTAAAAATGTTTTCCATAATGTGTATTTAGATTCCTAATAGTGCTGGAATCTTTCACTCCGGAGCAAAAAAAACCCGTTATACATCATATACGTGATATAAAAATATTTATATAGAAATGATACAGTTGTAAACATGTGAGCAGTTGCAGTGATGAATTATATTCAGAAATGCTTCTGCCTTTATCCACGACACGTAAGTGTTGTTGCCCACTCAGAAGCCCAACTCCTCAGGACTTTTTGTAAAATGCCAAAGATCTTCAAACATTTCATTATGTTATAATTCAACATGCAAGGGAGATTTTGTATTTCCATACCAAATGAAAGGTTTAACCCACTGATGCAAAATACACACGGTACATAAAAATAAGCAACAAAGTGCAAACTGGGCCCATCTTCAAAATTAAGACATTTCATAGATACATCAGGCTCTCCATTTTGACCTAATTTTCTCTGACTAGGCAGATACTCTCCTGACTTGCCCAAGCCAGCCCAATATGCATGTACGTCTCCAGCCTTTGTAAGAAATGACTGAGCCTGTTCTTAAATGTAAATCACATTTGCTTGTAAGCTATCTGCCCTATCGTTGGCCATTTTTGAGGGCATTTTCGTATGCTGTGCCAGAATGTATGATCTCAGGATATGGGATGTTAGGGTTTATTCCTGACAGTTTCCAGTACTATCTGTATATGAACCAGTTCATGGATTTGTCTCATCTTTGTTTGCACCTGCTAGTACTGTCTACATTCATAACTGTGGCAGCAAGTTCCAGAATTCTAGTACCCATCATGTAAAAAAGTGCTTTCATCTGTTCTGAATTTATTTCTTACTAATTTTGTTGAGTATTCTCTTGTTACAGTATTTGAGACTTTGTTAATAACAATTCTGCAGTTGTTCCTGATTGACCTCAGTTTATCCATCACTTTAACGAGTTCGTAAACCTCAACCTAAGTTTAGTTCTCCTATTCTGTGCCTCTCCGGTTACATTATATCCTCCTCAAGCTGTGAAGACCACAACTGCACACTAAAGTCATGTAAAGGCCATGGCTTTGTAATGTGGTAGAATTATGCCCTGTGCCACGTTGTTGGTACTTGTTCTGGTGATGCTCAGTGTCTTGAGTTTTTCTGGTAGATGTTTCTCACTGATCTGTTGGTATTGGAGATGGCTCCAAAACCTCCTTCCCAATTTGTAGCTGCCAGTGCAGAGTGTAAACATAGGTTACTAGTTATTGCACCTGTTTATCATGCACTTAGTTAACTACATTAAGCTCATCTGCTGCCTGTTCTCTCAGTTTAAAAAGCCTCTTCGAAAACTTAGTATCACCCTGTTACTTGTACTAATTGACAATGCCTTCCCATCTTTGGGCCATTGAAGATGTTGAATGTAGCTGATCCTAACACTGACCTCTGGGGACTCCACTAGTGCTTCCTCTCTGTCCTGAGAAGTCTTGAAGTCCTCCTGTCCTCCTTTCTGCTTCTTGTCCTGTAACTAGCCTTCAGTCCATTAAAAGGCCTTTGCAGCAGGTTTGTTTTTTTTAATAACCTTTGATGTAGAGCCTTATCAAAGATGTTTTGAAAATCCACATATGCTTTGTCTGCTGTATCACTTTTGTTCACATTCATCACATGCACCACCACTGGGCTGGTAGAGTGGGATCCCTTTCTACAGAAGGTTTTCTTTCACACTCTGCTCAGAAGGATACAGACAGACTGTTTATGTCCATGCATCAGCTCTCTCCCATAGCTGCTCTTTTTAATGATAGTCAGTTTCCTGCCGTTTCCCACCTGCATACCTTCAAATTCAGGTGAATGTCATTTAGTCCTGGTGATGTTAACCAGCTTCTCTCTTTGCTTGAAAAAACATTTTCCTTCCTGTAATCCTCTAACATTTTCTGTTTCAAACCTTATTTTCTATTAAATAAAATCACTCTTAAGTTGCATTAAAGGGGTGGCTTACACAAATGCTGTAAACTCTGTAAAAAAGTTCTCTCTCTTAGATTAGGCGTTCTTATGTCTTGCAAATACTCCTTCTGCACTTCTTCAGCTTTTATGTACCAGTTTGTGCTGTAGTAGCAGATCATGTGTGATAGACCTAGCGTGTTGAAATTTATAATGGGGTGGTCCTCTTCCTTTTCAAGTCAATGGCAAGATCAGGTGCAAGACAACATTAAGTGCCTGAAAGAAAAAATCCAAGCAGAAGTCTCTTTTTGCTGGTCTTAGCTAAAGAGGAAATATATCTGTGGGAAGACAGTTGAGCTGTCCTTTGTTGTCATGTCTAAGACCTGTCTCACTGTACTCCTCAGCCTGTGCTGCAGTAGATCCCCCTGTTTCACAGGAATACCAAGTAGTACCTTTGTTGGGTGTCCAGAGAACTTCAGCTTCTAAACCCTGCAGCGTTTCATGGCTTAGCAAGTTTTCACTTGTATCGGAAGCAAATTTTCAGTATTAAGCTGGTTGTTCAAGTGGTTGGGACAGCACAGGAGAGCTGAAACATTTGTTATGTCCCTCGCATGGGTCTGCCTGGGATATAAACAGCTCCATCTAGTCTTCAGAAAAGTGCTGACCCAGTGAAGTCTTCCCTGTTTTGTTTGTATGTTTTTGGGAGCATGCCAGTTTTATTGACCTTCTGAGGGCTCCCTTCATGAATAAATCATATCATAGGGAGCTCTGCTTAGAAAAACTACACACAAGGACATTCTCCATTGCTGGCCTGAAAGCTTACAAGAAGACTAGATGCAAGTGACAGTGTATTTCGAAGGCTGAAGTTTGGGGTTCAGATTGAAGTGTACACTCATCTTACCCTCATTATATGGCCAGCAACCTTCAGCAGACAGAACTGAGGATAAAAGTGCAATTCCCACAGCCGCACAGCCTGAAGAAGGGACCAGAATGCTTTTGCACACAGAGCTGGAGTTGAACTACATGCCAGCCCAGAAAAGGCATCAGCGCATACAGACAGTGCCACAAGTGCTTCATTTTCATGCAACTCCAGTCCAGTGGCTGCTCTGGGAAAGGGAGGCAGGGCTGAAAGGCTGGGCACAGGATCACAGCCTTATTGCCTAGACAGCAGTTTGTCTTCTGGCAGCTTGTGCCTGAGGCCCCCTCAAACCTTTTGCTCACTGAAATCAGCACTTTTTATGGCTACAAACAGTCCTTGAGATGCGTGAGTCATATTTGGGATTGTCAAAACCCCTTTGATGACATGGTATGTGCATGTATTAGGGGTATTTGATCCAGACAGTAAGTGGATGGGAGAGAGGGGCAGAAAGACACTTGAAACATTCAGAAGAAAAACATTGGTAACAGAGGGTTAACCTCGTTTTCCCGTAAATGTCTGATTTCTTATGCCCAGTATACACTCACCTTGTCCAGTGCCTTGGCAGAACAGCCCAGACCTGTTCCTGCCACAGTCAACCTTACACCTTCCCACTCCTCCACCTTTACACCTCCTCCAGCATCCCCTTCTTTGAGCTTCACCACTGGAATCCTCTCCCAAGGCTGGTGCTGCAAGTTCAGGGCATTTGGAAGGCTTGGTTTCCATGGCAGCTGGGCTCTCCTGCTTCCAGACAAGCAGCTTAGAAGGAGAAGGGAAGGAGAGCAAGAGAAAGTCATTAAATGTGCCAATTAGTATGCAGGGCCAGGCTGCGGTGGCAGCAGTAGGGGTTCCGGGGCTGCATGGCAATTAGGGGAAGATGGCTGCAGCAGGTGGGAGCTGAAGGGCAGAGTACCACACCGGATACCTACCCACTCTCTTACAGATGAGCTCTCCAGCATCATTCACACCCCACAAGCTAAATGTGGTCTGAAAATAGGGAAATCCCCTAATTTCCACTGGGCAGGAACAGGGACAAAAATTATGCATTCTGAAATTTGTGTATTTGATGACCAGCCAGGTACCATGGTGACATTCAGCTGGAGAACTGCAGAGAGGAGAATAAGAAGAGAAAGTGAAGTCAGATTAAGATTTTATGTTTTCTCTGTTGCCTCTTAGCTTGTAGCGCATGGCAGAATTCAACTAACAGAAAAGATGCAGCTTGAAGACCAGAGTGTATTTTCACGGGAACAGAGAACAGGGCTCTGCTAGACTGTGGTTTTTATACCAAGCAGCATGCTGCCCCCTCCTGTTAGAGCATCCAGTTTCTGTTGGACATAATCTTTTCCTTCATTTCTTGGCCTAGTCTGGTGGGTTTTTTAAAAAATTCTCTGTTCTCTTAAATGGTTGCAACATTTTGTCCTGGGTTGACAATATTTCAGTAAGAGCTGTCTGTATTTTATGCAGATGCACAGGAACCGTACATTTTCTGTGATGTTTCTGAGTAGACAATGCAATGTGACAATCTACCGTGGTTTAACCCCAGCTGACAACTAATTACCATGCAGGCCTATGCTCACTCCCCATCTCTGCTGGAATGGGAGGGAGAATCAGAAAGAAGTAAAACTTGTGGGTTGAGATAAGATCAATTTAATCATTGACATAAAGTAGAATATTCTAATAAATATTGTATTTAGTATTTCTATTATTAATAATATTGTTGATGTAATGAAAAGGGGAGAGAGAGAAATAAAACCTAAGGAAAGAGAGAGATTGCTCACTGCCAATGCCAGCTCATCCCTGAGGAGTGATTGGTGGCTCCCATCCAACTGCCCCAAGTTTGTATACCGAGCATGATGGTATGGAATGTTTTTTTGGCCTCTTTGGGTCAGTTGTCCTGGCTGTGCTCCCTCCCAGTTTCTTGTACACCTGCTGGCTGGCAGAGCATGGGAAACTTGAAAGTCCTTGACTCAGAGTAAGCACTACTTGGCAACATTTTCATGGCTAGGCTTCGCGAACGAAGATTTGGGAAGGCACTATCCACGTTTGCTCCAAAGGGCCACAGCAGACCTCGATGATCAGGACGGTATCTACATTCGATACCGTACTGATGGAAGCCTGTTCAATCTAAGGCGACTGAAGGCCCACACCAAGACCTTAAACCATCTTGTCCGGGAGCTGCTTTATGCTGATGGCGCCGCCCTTGTTGCCCACACAGAAGCAACCCTGCAGCGTTTAACATCCTGCTTTGCAGATGCTGCTGAGCTCTTTGGGCTGGAAGTCAGCTTAAAGAAGACAGAGGTCCTCCATCAACCTGCACCTCAGGAAGTCTTCCATCATCCCCACATCACCATTGGCCAATCAGAGCTCAGATCAGTCCAACAGTTTAATTACCTTGGTATCCACATCTCCTCGGATGGTAAGATCGACGGAGAGATAGACAACAGGTTAGCTAAGGCATATAGTGCTTTTGGAAAACTCCACAAAAGAGTATGGCGTAATAAACACTTAAAGAAAAGCACCAAGATCAGTGTTTACAAAGCCATAGTGTTGTCTACTCTCTTGTATGGTTCCGAATCATGGGTCATCTACCGCCACCACCTGCGTCTCCTAGAACACTTCCATCAACGCTGCCTCCGTACTTGGCAACAACTAAAACATCAATGTGTTATCAACATTATTCTCATATTAAATCCAAAACAAAGCACTGTACTAGATAGTAAGAAGAAAATTAACTCTATCACAGCTGAAACCAGGTCAGAGTCAGAGACTGTTAGATGGATTAATTCTGTTGTGATACAGTCATGCTAAAATATTTAATCTCTAGAAGGAAAGCATTCTAAGTACCTTTATAGGACATTGACTGCTGATATTTCAGATTTTGATTTTCTTTTAACAACTAATGACCACTTTCTCCCATCATTTCACTTTCCACAGAAAGAGTCTGCCTAGAGAAATGTCAGAAGGAGTTGCCTATTAATTGATCATTTTGTTGTTGCTTGCTTTTGTTTAGGCTGTAAGATAATCCATTCTCTTCCCAATATGTGTTTGGTCCCTATAGTATATTTTAATGCTTTACCTGGGATCCAGTTGTTTTAAGGCATGTTTCATTGATCTAGTGTGAAGCTTGGGTTTTTTGTTTTTTCTCCTGTGAATCTCTGTAAAATGTACCTTTCCTCAGTGCATATCTTGAGTATCTGAGTTGTATATGGAGCAGTTTTGAGCAGGGGAGGAATTCCTCCAGGAAGTAATAATGAAAATAATTTAGAAACCAGTGATATTGCATTGAACCACTCCTCATGCCCCTGCCAACCTCTCATGCCAAACTGCCCAGGGCTTGAAACACTCTCGGAATCCCCTGAATGTTGCATTCCCACATATTCAAGGAGGTGCCACTGTCTGCAGGAAGATGCCTTCTAAAAGCATAATGTTCCCTTCCACCTCCCAGCCCTCCAGCAGCAGCCACTGCTGAGATTTTTCTGAACAGACCTCTGTAGGTCTTTGCTTCGTTTCAGAACCCATTTAGAGGATGCACAATCCTAAAAAGCATGCAATAGAACGTGTAACCTAAATTGAGCATCAGTCACATTTTCTTTTTAATTATCTGAGTACATTTTGTGCTAAGTTTCCATTCAAACAAATCTTTCAGGAGCATCTGACTGCTTTGTTTTGCTGGGAAACACCATTTTTCTTTTTGAAATTTCTTGCTCAAAACTGTGCTCAAAATTATGAGAAAATGGTGAGTAGTTTTGCCTGATACAGAATCAAAGGCATTTCAAAACATCAGTAATTCTCAATAAGAAAAGCGCTTCTTTTTATGACCACAGTGGTTTTGTTGAATGGAATAATAAGGGTACTGTAAGTAGCCTAGGTAGAAGTTCATTTAAATTTAAATTAGTTTGAATTTATTGGGAAAGAGAAGGTTCAGGGAAGACATTCTCAGTTCAAAAGTACAAGGGGAACTTTCCTATTGCCTTGTTGATTCCTTATTCTGCTTATCCTGTCCTCTCATTCTCCTGCTTCTGATTCTTCTGAACCACAATGTATTAGCATGATAGTCAAAAATTGTTGTGATTCTTCTGTTAGTCAGTCTTTAGACTAAATACAACCATTTCTTCCTTTACAGAGATTAATTCTTCTCTCTTCTTCTTTGTATTGGCAATACAGAACAAAAGGATTTAGGCTCAGTTGCACATAGACTGCTTCTCGATACCATTGCACAGTATAAAAATATTATCCATTATTTCAGAGTACTAAAGATGATTGAATTCTAGAACCAGCATCCCACATCATGCTTATAGAAATTTGCGGCCAATCTATGTGCTGTGGTTCTAGCTTTCATTTAAATTAGAGCATTTTTCTCTTCCTTTGCATACATAATGCTATTATTATCATAATTAATATGAGCAGTGATCATATAGTGTTAACATAAAATAATAATTTTTAAATACATTTAAATCTTGAAAATAAAAACCATAAGATTTTTCCACTATATATTATATAATTATTAAAATTAATAAAATTAATTATTCAGAGATGAATTTGTGGAAAATACATTGTTGTGTTTGGCATCCATCTCAGTGCTAATAATCAGCAGAAGGTGTATAGTATTGCTTCCCTTGCTCTCCATCTGGGAGCATCATGAGCAACTGGCATGGCATGCCCTTGACGTGGTCCCACAGAGATTTCATTTTACCCTTGGTGCTAAATCATGATAACAGAATGCAAGCCTTGGACACAAATAATAAAGGTATTTACAAGTGCCTTACTTGGCGGTAGTGTATTTTAGCTCAGGCTTCTCAGAGAACTAGGGCATGGATAGTAATGGAAAAGGCTCATTGGCCCAGTGTTGGACATTCCAGAAGAGATTCCTGGTTCAAATGTACAATAACCAAAATCTGTACTTCTACTGCAAGACAGAATGTACCTGCATTAGCTGTTTTGGAGGGAACAACAATTGCATTTGTTCCTATGGTGGCAGACGTAACCTACAGAAATTGCGGCCAGTCTGTGTGCTGTGGTTCTTTCCCCAGACTTTTGCCTGAGTTTCACCTAGAGAGAGCCCAGAGGCTTACCCTGACTCCATGACTCAGTGGAAAGCCCAATTTCTGGTAGTGACAGCTGAAAAGCACAGTTTCATCAGGGCTTTTTGACAGCTGCTCACAACCTGTGAAATCCTCTAGGAAAGGCAGTGCAAAGCTGTCTCTGTGTTCTCTTACAGAAGGTAGCAGTTCTGCCTTTATTCCCTCTTTAATTCCTTCCCCATCTCTCACAGACGAAAAGCAAATGAGCAAAGGCACTGCAGTTTTGTGTCCTCCATGATGGAGAGGTGAAATTATAGTTATTATTGTTTTTCTGAGTATTGTGTTCTTTTCAGCAGTGTTCATTCTGAATATTATATTCCTTTTCCTGAAGTAGAAAAGAGTTGAGGCTTCTTGTAACTTGGCAGTGTTCTGACCATAGGATATCTTATACAGGAGGCTCTTAATGTTACTGGATATTTACTGAAATAACTGAAAGGTACATGTAGGATTAGAGCTGCAAGAGTCTTCCCAGGCTTCAGCCCATCCATAAGAGGACCACTTGCAATAAGAGCTTCATGTGGACCATAGTGCTCACTGATGGCTGCTTGTGTGCTTGCTTATTGGAGATGCTTTACAATAGAAAGCAGGCTGGGTGGTCATACATTCCTGCATGTCCTGGTTTATGATTGTGACCATTTTGCTTTTTCCTCATCTCTTTTTCACCCTCTGTGCTTTTCCCATACCCACACCTTCTTTTCTTCTATTGATATTCATCTTGATTCCTTTCCCTATTCGACAGGGTGAGGGTGTCTTGTTGTTGCTTCATTTAGTAGATGCTTCTTCATTAAAGTGCTCCTGCTGAGCATAAAGAGGCCCTTATTTGAGCAGGTGCATCAGGGGGAGTAACCCATATTAGATTCATTTAACAAGGAACATTCTCCCCTATTTTCTCTAGAGCCAAGACAGTCTTGGAAAAAATAACTTCCTTTTCCTGTTATTGTGTCCTCCTGCCGCAGGAGGACATGGACTCTGGACAGCTGTCTGACCCTAAAGAGCAAGAATTTGGGTTGCGTTTTGTTCGGGAATTGTCATACTTAATTCCTGTCTGATAGAAGCACATTCTGTATTGGCTTACATATGATATTCATTGTTATCTCTTCAAAACAGGCAAAGAAAATACATGGACCATTATTTCTGCCTTTCAAATGGCTAACTTCCACCTGACTGTTTCCATAGCTCAACAGTTTTCACAGAAAACCAGAGCCATGTTTTGCTTCCCACCAAAGATGACATTGACCGTAACAGTGAGATCTCAGTAAGACTTAAGCACCTTTACCAAATACACTGCAGTGCATCTATTATCATACTATAAATGTATATATATATAGTTTTATGTATATATACAGTAACATGTCAAAATTGAGTGGCATACATTTTGTGATGGAGTCTTCATGATCTTGAATTAATCCAGTTCCTTCACTACCTAGTTCAAGGTTCAAGCAACAGAGCACCCAGACACTCATACAGCAGTGACTATGTAAAGTGTTCAAAAGAATTGAAAAGAAAATTAAACAAGATAAATACACAGTTCAGCAACTCAGAGGGCATTAATTTACAATGTCAGTATTCACATGTAATTACCATACTAGCAAGGCAGCCTCCTTTGTCAGTATTACCTAATCAGTGATAAGCTCACTGCCAAAAATTAACATGTCATAAAATAAACATTCATTTAGGATGTCCTGGAAGGCTGGATTAATCATACAGAATGGGTCTTGCACAGTATGGTGGGTTTTCAAGCTAAAAATCATTATGGTAGGAAGAAGATTCTTTCAGGGGAGAACTTAGTGTTGCATCTGCTTTTCATTAACAGAAGTCTCTTAGCTCAATGACTGAAGTGTCTTGAAGGAGAACTGCTATCTAGCAGAGAGAAAAGGAAAATAAAATGGGACTGTAGCCAAGGCATGAGGTCAGGGCTAATGAGAACCTCAGATGGATACAGGATCGAGAGTTTTTCAGCAGAGATAACTGCAGAGGTCAGGATGCAGGATTAGGTGAAGATGGTGGCCTAATACACGAAAAGAATAAATAGATTTCCTGGCAAGAAAGCAAAGAAAATTAGATACTAAGGCCTGAAGCACATAATATTTTAATAAGAACATCGAGTGCATGTGGTAATACTCTGTGTGGATCATCCTAAAAGTGCCCAGAGTATTATAAAGTAGCATGACTTTAAAAGGAAATGCAGGCTTTATGAAACAATATTTCAAAAGTTTTCAGCTGAAGCAGATGAAAAATATTCTGAAGTACAAAGATTCACAAACAGTATTAGGGCTTTATTAACCCACTATGATATAAAAAAGTGACACTGCAGCTGCTATGGAGAACCCATTTGTAATTTTTTACAAGTGGCTAGAAAAAGTGTTATTATTATCCATTGCATGTGCTGCAAGTGTGTGTAGGAGCCTTATGTAGATTAGGGCTTCATTGATCTAGGCATTATACAAGCATAGGTCAAAATACTAGTGCCAACCTAACTGAAATATGACTTGGTTGAGTACCAGATTTCTCAGAGATTGATTTGGGAATCCTATCCCAAAGTATTCTTGAACTGTCCGAAAAACTGGAGCTATAGACAATCTCAGAAACCCCCCCAAAAATTTGAAATATGTTGTCTTAACCGCATGGGACATGCATTTCCCACTTGGCATATTTTGACTGTCTCCAAGACCTCTTAAGTCTTGGCAACTCTGGAGCCTGGGAATACTGTGTATAAGATTTATATTGAATATCATACAGTTGACTCTCAGTTCTTACAACAGACATCTCAAAAAATTAAATTACTTGTTGGAACCACTTTGGTGTAAAGCATGTTTTTGTTTAAAAAATGGGTTCTAACCTTTGAGCTCTCAGTTTTACTGCAGATCCTACTTTTATTTGAGCAGTGAAACTAAAATTATGTTTATGTATTTATTTTGAATTAATTATAGAAGTGCAGCAAGGACTCCATGTTTAATAGGATTCTTATTTATCCAGAGAGGAGGCTGACCATGCATGAGGAAGGAACCACTTCAATGCTGCATGGTTATAGTAAGGATTAGCTTCATCCTAGGAAAAGGTGGAAGATTTTCCAGAGTGCTCCCTTGGGGCAGTGAAAAATGTGGGGGGAAAACAGGGAGAGTAGGTGTAGTTTTGGGTTTCTTCCCCACCTATCTCTTCTCCTTTGTTCACATACTACTACTGGCATTTGGTAGGATTTGAAGGATGTAAGGAGTACATTGCACAATCCATGGTGTGGAAATTCATATATGTTAAATCTTCAGAGAGCCCATACCTGAAATGTAGCAGTGCTGGTGAAGACCTAAATCCTTTCAAAGATCACTCTGATCTTCCTCTGTTCCTCAGGATCACCTAGTAGTAAGAAAGTTTAACAGGCTTTGTCAGAAAGCCAAACTTTACCCTGATCACATGTCATTAGGGAATGGATACACCCAGAGAAATTTTGGGGGTCATTTCTTACTAGACTAACACCTTCTGCCAATGCTTGCATGTCAAGGTTATCTGGCCTTATTTTACAGGCAGAAGGTAAGATGCTACAGCACCACAGGCAGAGTTTATACACTTGGGCTCTCGTATCCAAGAACAAAATTTTAAGCATGGCTTGAGGAATAATTCAATATATGAATGTGATAGGAATTTAGGATTTTGAAAGCACCATAGGAATGAGAAATCTTTTTTTCCCCCCCCAGTAATAGCAGTTGCTGGTATTTTTAATGATCATATTGTGTGTTGTTTGATGGATGCCTCATTTCAGAGCAAATGCCTGTTTCAACTCATAGCATGATGTTGTGGCACAAATAAGGAGACAAAACCTAGACTTAATGGAGGGAAAACAACAGAGAATGTTTTCTGTTCTATTTTAGTTAAACTTTTTTCTTGTGTTTTCCAGTTTATGTAAACAAATTATGGCCCAGAGAAAGTGCAAAGCAGAAAACATCATCAAGACTGCAGAAGAGAAGAAAAATGAGCACAAGGACCTTGTCAGTGCTTTGTTGATTAGCATCTGGGGGGAAAAGGGGAGAAACTGTCTTAAAAAATTCAAAGAACTGAAACATCTGAGACATTTCAACTAAAAATTGTGGTGCTCCCATGCGGTATACATTATAAAAGCACGTTTGTGACTCACAAGGGAGAAGAAAAGCTGCAAACCAAGCTCTGTTGCTCTCCTCTTCCCCTGTGATGTAATTTGACATGAGCGATAGAGCCAGACATGCTACATTAACCTACAATAAATTTGAAAAAAATGTGGGTTTCAGTAAAGTATGGGGAAAAGTTGTGATCTTTAGTACCTGAGAAATAGCTTTCAGACTATTAGGAATACATATTTCCCAGTGAACACAAGCTGCCTTACGTGGTGTGATATTGGGCTTTCAGACTCTATGCTCAGGTGACTGCAACTCGTTGATATTGACTGTGCTGTTCAGCTAGCACATCACATTACGTCTTAAACAGCCATCTAAAAAGCAAAAGAAGTTAGGATTTCAACTGTGATGCAGACTTGTAGAGGCCAGTTTTTTCCAATGCAAAGTTATTTTGTAAAATTTCCTTGGCACTGGTAGCCCGGACTACTTGTGATTAATATAAAAGTGGAATTTGATATATTGTAAACCACTTTGAAAATCAGAAAGTGCAATTCATTAATGTTGCACTGCAAAATTGTTTGCTGACTTGCTGTTGACTTGGACAGATGAGATGATCACCTGGAGCCTGTGAGGATTTTGACATAAGTAATTCCAACTGCTTGTCTACTGATTCTTAATACCTCTCTTCATCTGCTGGTACAACCAGCAAACACTGAGGTGTGGCAACGGTGGTAAGGTACAAGTGATACAGTGACAACTTTTTGTAAGGACTTCAAAAACACAGGACTTCATATGAGCTCAATATTCTGAGTTGCAAGTTGTGCCACTGGAGTGATCAGTAACTATATCCTATGGCATAACTTGATATGGCAAATTGGTAGAATACAGTGTTTTAAAAAGGAGAGACCATCTGATTCAATATGCTGAATGTTCTCTGGCTTATAGTAATCTCATCTCCCTGCTTTTTTCACTAAGTCCCTGAATCCCATCTTCAGAAATTAATCTAGATGTACACTGAATTCACTGAAATTCACTGTTCAAAGTGCCTTTCCTTCCATTTTGCCACAGCATACCTCCCTTTCTTTTAGCTTAGATTATTGTTTATTATTTAACAGTGGAAAATTTTATCATTTTGAAGTAAAATGAATTATATTTTAAAGGAATAGACTTTTTTCTCATTTATACACACTTCGTCCAGGGAGACCAAAGAGCTGTCATCCATTACTTTTCGTGCTGCAGATTTCTACTTGGTTAACTTTCCTTCTGTCCCTCTGTCTGATAGGAGACATTTCTTTCAATCAGAGATGTGAATCACGTCACCTTCTTTGTAGCACTCATCTGATCTTACCTCCAGGGCACTTCATCTTCCTTTCTTGGAAGAGTAAATGGCCTGTAGTGCAATAACTACTACAGTTTATTAATTATCCTGTGTATTTGACTGGCCCAAACTGATGCTGTGTTATGTAAAACGTAACAGTAGGCACTGTTTCTATATCCGTTCAGCTTAGCATTTTAAAATCTTTGGAGGATGCCGAATTGTAAGATGCATTAGGTCATTCACCTACTTTGATTCTATGTGTTATCTCCCCTTTATTCCAACCTTTTGCCAGAATTGTTTCTAGCCCTCCTTAAACATTGCCGAGAGGTTTAATAAGGACTCCATATTGCAATGTGTGGCCCTTCTGTACAGGAACATAGGAATAGCTTCTCCAAAAAGACCCTTCTAGTCCAGGGTCCTGTCACTGTGAGAAAACAGTGTCTGTGAAATAGTATGGAAACAGGTTAAGCATAAATTAATATTTCCCTGAAGTGCTCTGTTAGCCTTCAGCATTCTGCAACTCAGGAGCTTCCTAGGCCAGAGATGGTATCTTCATGTTTGATAGTCCTTGTCCTATTTTATCCTCCATCCGTTTGTTTTATCACTTTTTGATCCCTGATAATCTTTGAGGGTTGACAGTACCTTATGGCAGTAAGTTCCACATGGAACTATATATTACATATATATATATTATATATATATGCCTCTTTTTGTTATTTCTGAACTGCCATCTACAAATTTTTTTGATATCTTCTGGTTCTTCTGTTATGTGGATGTCTGAGTAATTGGTCTTCCTTCATCTTCTCCATACTGCTCGTGGTTTCATAGAGGCTAATGAGAAGAATTTTATCTCCATGACACAAAATTAACATACAATATTGAACTGATGTTGTGCAGTTGAAGAGAGAATTTACAGTTGCAATTAATGTTGTTCTAGACAATGTTTCACTTTTCTGAAAAAAACACTGGTTTAGTTAATTAAGAACTTTAGACATAAGCCCCTTTTAACTATGATGAACTAAAGCAGGGTTAAAAGTGAAAAAGAAAGGACACATTTTTAGCTATTGGCTAATAATCTACCTTATTTTATAATTCAGTAAACTCATGTGTTGGAGTGGTACGGCTTATTATGACTGTGAAAATAACATATTGCTTTTCTGCAAGTAGACATGCAGGACTGATATTTTAAGAGAAGGCATTGACTTTGTCTGGAAGGCCAGGGCATGAAAGAAATGAAAATAACAATTATTGATTTATTTTTTTTTCTTGTGCTGAGAGAAACATTTGGCAGCTTTTATGAGGGGGAAAGAGCAGATGTTTAGCGAGAGAGGAGAGGTTTTCAGTTTTAGCAATAAGACATGATAATTTTCTCAGAGAACATTTCTTTGCAGTTTTATCATCCTGAGATGGGGAAACAAGTCAGAAGACCAAAATATAAATAGTGAAAAGTACCCTAAAATGCCATTATCTTGCAAGTATACTGGATGCTTTTTTTAGGGAGGAGTGAACAAGTGATTGGAAAGGTACAGCTTGTTTCCAGTTTGAGAAAATTATCTAGTTGTGTTAAAGAGATTGAGTATATACTTGTCACATGATATGGTTTGAAGCTGGATCCCTGCCAAGTCCCCAAACCTCACCACAAGACTCTCCCCCCCACCAAACCATGGGAGAAGAGGGAAAAAAAAACCCAAGAGAACCGAAACGAGAGAGAGGCAGCTAAAGCAATATACATATAAATATATTTACACTTATATTACAGTTATATACAATTTCAGAAGGAAAAGGGAAGGGGGAGGGAAAAAAAAGGAACAAAACCAAAATAAAATATATATGATCAATAGCCCAAGATCTAGCAACTGAAAGAATTAGCAAAAGAATGTCTTACTACTCTCCTTGGGACAACAGAAAGTTGCGCTGGAACGACCACCGGCAACCTCTGTCTCCCAAGGTTGACAAGGCCTTACCAGGCCTCACTCCCCAACACAGCAGACTCAACAGCAGGGAAACCTGCACCTCCAAAGCCACTGGAAGGAAAGAGGGCCGAAGGCCTTTCCTCCTTTCTTCTTATACCCTGGCTTATGTAAAAATCGTAGGGAATACCAGGTAAATCTGGGCACTTCCTTGTTTACAAACTGGTCACCAAGAAAGGCCTAGACCAAACTACCACACATGACTTTTAATTGAAACATATGCTGAACTGCTTTGCTGCTTTCAAGTCCACCATCCTGAATTGCAAAAGGTCTGTGAACAGCAGGGCTCTGGAAAGATGCACCAGTCAAGCCAGACAGGGCATCCATTTGGTTGTTCTCTGTAAGAGAGCATCTCCATTTGCTAACAATCATCAGACAACAAGGCCTTGGATTCCTATGGCAGCTGGGCAGTAGAAGTTGGAGGAGTGATCATGGCAGGTATAGACAGGTCTATTTTTAAATGGACAGAAAGTGAACGAACTTTAACAAACTCTAAAATTATATGCCCTGCTTCAAGACTAAGACATAGTCCTCCTGTGACAAACTTAGAGGCTAAATGTTTGCAAATATATCAAAACAGTATTCAAGGCCAGCTTTTCTCGCACCTTTTAAAGACCGAAATTCGTTAAAAAGGTGGTTGCTGAAAGTGGTGACAAGTGGAATGACCTTGTATTGTTGAAATTGCAACATTCATATGTGGCGCAGTGTGGTTGTTTTTCCTTGGAAGAGCTTCATTGGTGAACATCATAGTTCACTGGCCAGGCATAGCAGACTCCTCCCTGTGGATTGTTTACACAGTGCAGAGTCTAATTCACCAGGCTTTATGGTTTAGATTCTAGACCAATATTGCTAGTAAAACCAGCTAGTGAAGATAATACAAGGCTATAGCTCGGCTAGGGTATGCTTGCTTTCATAGGCTGACATTTGGAAATAAGTACTTAAATCTGTACTTCTGTAGCAGTACAATTCTAAATAAAAATGAACTATGGCATTATATGGTATTATGGTAATAATGCAGCTGCTTTCAGATAAACATCAAGAAAATCTACCCTAACTTGTATACATAAAGTGGTCATTTTTACAGCTACAGTATGGATTTTAAAGTGATAGCATATTACGTAAAAACTTAATGCTTTAAATCCTGTCATAACCTTAGGTAGGCTGAACGTAAAGGTGTTATTTACCTATAAATGTAGTCTGCTTAGCACACAACCATTTGAAATTTATGTATATCAAGCAGCACTGCAATTACAGTGTGCATAGCAGGGACTTTATACTGCAGAATGCTGGTGATATCTGAGAGCTGTGTAATAACTTGCATTTCTTAAAGAAAATGTGGAAGGCATCCCTGTGAAGCACTCAGAACCTTTAAACTTTGGTCAGTGCAGTCATGTTTTCATTCATTGGTGCTTCTTGGAAAACCTCTTGTAGCCTTGCTGAGAGTCTGGCAACAACAGCAAAAAGGCACCCCACCTCTCTTCACTGCAGGTTATGCACAACCCTGGGTGCTTGAACTCATCAGATAAAGATAAAAGAAGCTCTCAACAGACTGACAGCTTGTTTCAGGCATCCTGCAAACAGTTGTGTCAAGTTCCAAGCTTCAGTTCAAAAAGCTCTGAAGTATGTGCTTCGTTTTAAACATACAACTAGCACAGCCCCTAATGCTTTTCTTAGCTGAGTGTTGACTCAATAACCACTGATTTTTAATAGAAAAGGAAGAATAGAAGAAGTGCCTTTGACCCTGACATGTGCTTTTGATGGGACTGAACTGAAATGGAAGGTGCTCTTAGATCACAGGTAGATTCACAGCCTGCCACAGGTGATGCTCAGTGTTGCGCAGGTATAGTGTTTCATTGCAATGCCATCTGTCAAGAAAAGCACCCTGTGTAATACTTTTGTTGATACTTTGAAAGGCAATAAATTCTCTCTTCAAAGAGATGCTGAGGTGTTGGAAGTAACTTTGTCTAAAATGATTGGTGCTAGTAATGATAAAGATGGAGAGACCTCAGGACTTCTCAGTCCTGGTCAAGTCCTCTGTCTATGAAGTCCCATGCCTTTGGGGACAGAAAGACACCAGTCCAGGCAAGATCATGTGGGAAGAACACCAAAGAGCCCTGTGGCAAGTCAGTCTTGCTATGACTGCAAAGAGAGACAGCTAGGTGTGTTATGTTACAGATCAGTTCATCACAGAGCCATTATTTGGTGGCAGTTTATCATCACTCTAGAAATGTGTTGTTCGTTTTCCTGAATGGCATCAGAAACTCAGCAGAGAGTCCTACCAAAAATACATAGTCGATCTATAGTGAGGAACCATGGGAAAAGAGTGGTTGGGGGTTTTTTAAATGCTTTTTCAAAATCTCTTGATTTAAGATATGACAAATAAGAAAAAAGAGAGAGACATATTTTGTTGTCTATAGCTTTCATTAATTTTTAAAGGAATGAGTCAAAGAAATTGATGAACAGAACCAATAGCAGAGGTTATATGATGAGAAGATCTAAGAGCTATTTTAATAATTGATGAGACCAAAAGGTCTCATCACTAACCATCTTTTAATGGCACTTGCCCTTTATCTGGGTGTATGTGACTGCATGTTTCTAAGGGTCTGACTTTTCTGACTTTCTAATGAAATACCTCACAAGGGGTAAAAGTGGTGGTTTGAAAGTGTTTGGTTGTCATGTCAGTTTAGGTTATGATAAGGTGGACGACTGAATGTTTGTTTGCATCTCAGCATGTTGGTGTGTTCAGACTCCCCACATCATTGAGGGACATCTCAGTCAAAGTTGATGAAAACTGCTGAAACATAGGAGCTTTACAGCCACTCTGTCTGCCAGACGGATAAACAGACAAAAATGGACCAGGGAACCTGCACCTCCAAGCCGCCGGAAGGAAAGAGAGCGAAGACCTTTCCTCCTTTCTTCTTATAGTCTGGCTTAGGTAAAAATTGTAGGGAACACTGGGCCCTTCCTTGATTACAAACTGGTCACCAAGGAAGTCCTAGCCCAAACTACCACATGAGAAAAGTACTGAAAAATTTTTATCTGTTCTTTGCCTATGAAGTGCATAGGAACTGGATCCCCTTTTTAATGGCTCTGAAGCCTGTGCACAGCAACCTGAATTGAGTCAGAAACAAATCCACAATGTAGCCAGGAACTGAAATCAGGAGCTTTGCCTTTCATTCAACAACCTGTCAAAAAATACTCCTCCATCACTCATATGACATCTCACATGGAGGGAGGAGAAGCCAGTTGATGTAATCTTTTTGGATTTCAGTACTGTCTCTCACAGGATCCGTCTGGACAAAACATCCAGCACACAGCTGGATAAACACATCATGTGGTGGGTGAGCAATTGGCTCATGGGTCGAGCACAGAGGGTAACAGTGAATGGGGTAACATCAGACTGGTGACCTGTCACTAGTGGGGTTCCACAGGACTCCATCTTAGGCCCTGTGCTCTTCCACATCTTCATAAATGACTTGGATGCAGGACTGGAAGGGACACTAAGCAAGTTTGCAGATGACACAAAACTCGAAGGAGTTATTGACTCTCTCGAAGGCAGGGAGGCCCTGCAGGGAGACCTCAACAAATGAGAGGACTGGACAATCACCAACCAGATGGAAAGTGCTGGATTCTGCACCTGGGATGGGGCAACCCTGGATGTACCTACAAACTGGAGTTCTGGTTGATGACAAGTTGAATATGAGTCAGCAGTTCCCTGGCACCCAGGAGGGCCAACCATGTCCCGGGGTAATCAGGCACAGCATCGCTAACCGGTCAAGGGAGGGGATTATTCCTCTCTGCTCTGGTACAGCCTCACTTGGAATATTGTGTGCAGTTTTGGGCACCACAATAGAAGAAAGATATTAAGCTCTTAGAGAGCATCCGAAGGAGGGCAACAAAGATGGTGAAGGGCTTTGAGGAGAGGCTGAGGTCACTTGGTGTGTTCAGCCTGGAGAAGAGGAGACTGAGGGGAGACCTCACTGCAATTACAACTTCCTTGTGAGGGGAAGAAGAGGGATAGGCACTGATCTCTCCTCTGCGGTGACCAGGGACAGGACCCAAGGGAATGACCTGAAGTTGTGTCAGGGGAGGTTTAGGTTGGACAGTAGAAAAAGGTTCTCCCCCCAGAGAGTGGTTGGGCGCTGGAACAGGCTGCCCAGGAAAGCGGTCACAGCGCTATGCCTGGCAGAGTTTAAGAAGTGTTTGGATGATACCCTTAGGCACATGCTGTGACTCTTGGGAATGGTCCTGTGCAAGGCTAAGGGTTAGACTCACTGATCCTTGTGTGTCCCTTCCAACTCAGCGTATTCTGTGAGTCTGTGAAGTCTATGAAAGTTTTAACGTGACTTTCTGGTTTTGTGAAGTCAGTAGTAAGCATGGACAGGGTTTAGCTCTCAGAGCCATAGCTGCATTCAGTATGCTGTGCTAACACTGAGTTATTGACAAATAACTGGAAATGGATGTTCTGTGTGATTTAAAAATAATAGGAACCCTGACTGAACTGCCATTGTATTTTCCTTCCATTTGCTGTTTCAAGATGAGAACAAGGAGGGCATTATTTATACAACAAATGTAATGTCCCACAAAGAGAAATGATATTTTGAATTGACAGAATTCTGAAAGTGCAAATATGGTTTCATAACTAAATACATTTTCAGACAGGAAAGTTAATCAAGGTTAGATATCCTTGAAAAAGCTTTCTTTTTTTTTTTTTTTTTAAGTTTCCTTGGAAATATTCTCAGCTGTCATGATGCAAAAGTAATTAGCATATCTGTATATCTATGTCAGAATATCTCAGCAGTTACACTATTTTAAAAGAACTTGAGTGGATTTATTTAATGATGTGACCCAGTCAGAATGGTACATACCAGGAACAATAAATTTTTTAGGAGCTGAAAATAAGCAATTTTTTTAAATTTACATTAAGGTTAGGAAACCTAAGTTTAAGGACATGTAGCATTCTGGGAAAATTAAAAATGTTCTAAAAGCCTTCAGAAAGGCCTTCATTCAGTGAAGGTCCCATTCAACATGACTTGATTTTGGGCAGAGTTCATGTCTTACACATTGTTTATTATCAAGGGAATATATCCAAAGGACTATTAAAAAAAAAAAAAGCTGTATTGTACTGCGTAGTTAATGAGGAACAAAATAATTTGATGCATTAACTGGGGAACTTATCAACAGAAAATAACATTGCTTTATTCAGTCAAAATTAGGATATTAAACCATGTAAATCCAGTCCTACCATGCCATGCAATGAGACCACTGTGTTTTCATGGATTTTGGTCGATGTCACTGAGTTTCTAGGAGAATCATGCACTGTAGATTTCATTTAATGAATCTTTTTTAGTTTCTTGAGTTTAAAATGGGGAGTAAAACTGGTCTAATTTAAAATAGGTTGGTAGTGTGATACAGAGCTTCGTGTGTTCCTTGGGTAGGATATGCCAAGTAAAAACTAAAGATTAGTTTGAATTTTACAAGCGTCTTTTGAGATTTTGAGAAACCTTTTGTGGTAATGATTGTTGCTGGGGGAGAAGTGTTTGGACCATGAATCCCCAGTTCTTTAAAGGTCCTTGAAGGAAATGTTACCATATGGGAAAAAAAGAAACCATGGATTCTCCTTATTTAGTGTCTTGGCACTTCCTTGTGAGGCTCTCATGGAACTATTTCTGACTCTTTCATTTGTTTTTCTCAGGTTGGGGGTCACACCATGCTGCCCATTCGTTGGATGCCTCCAGAGAGTATAATGTACAGGAAATTCACCACAGAAAGCGATGTCTGGAGCCTGGGAGTTGTATTATGGGAAATCTTTACTTACGGCAAACAGCCATGGTATCAGCTCTCAAATAACGAGGTGTGTGTAATACATTCTCAGACTGCATTAGGAAAGCTCTCATGGTAACTGGTGGTGTTGCTTTTCTGGAGAAGGGACAGCAACAAATTTATTCAGTAAAGACAAATACTATTATCAGAGATTGTCATGAATCATATGATCAAATTTCTTCCTTTTTACCCTTTTCTCTCTTGAGTGGATGGAAGTAGTGTCCAAGCAGAGTGTCCAAGTAGAACTAGAATAGTTGGAATTTAGGTTTTTCTTTTGTATAGGATAAAGTCTGATCTGGGTATTAAGAAAGGCATGAAAAGAACATGAGGCAATGAAAAGAACCTTAGCTGTCTCCTTAACAGTCGTATCATACATGATATTGTTGCAGAGTCATTGTCTATAACCATTCTTGAATAGATTGAAGCAATCTAGATAGCTGTTGATTTCCAGGCAGTCAAAAGTAATCTCTTTCCAGAGATTAGCTATGGTGATACTCATAAATTTAAAGAGGGAGGGAGAGAAGGAGAGGCATTGAAGCTCTGTGTGAGCAGGCTGAAAATTTAGCCTCCTTCTGAGATGAGATGAGGTTGATAGATGGATACAGAGAGAAAGTATGGGATTAATTCCTAGCTATTGTGTGAAAGGGGCAACATGGGTGAACTTAATATGAGAAAAGTTATTGCTCCTTGACCACTTGAATTCAGTTATTTTTTCAGATCGCATAGTGCTGCTCATGTGTCTCACCTAGAAATGCAGCCCTTGACAGAGCAGGTTGTATGACCACCACCAGTGAGGCTGCTGTAGTGATTAAAGTTAACTCTTGCATGGATGAACTCCACGTAGTTGGCACAGCTGTGCTGATCCTTTCCTTGTGCTTTCTTGTAGGTGATTGAGTGCATCACTCAGGGCCGAGTCCTGCAGCGACCTCGCACATGCCCAAAGGAAGTGTACGACTTGATGCTGGGCTGTTGGCAACGGGAGCCTCACATGAGGCTCAACATCAAAGAAATCCATTCCCTTCTTCAGAACTTGGCCAAGGCATCTCCAGTCTACTTGGATATTTTAGGCTAAAGTCTCCTAGCATTTCTTCTTCTGGGCTGCAGGAATGAATGTGTTTGACTACCGCTGAACTCCATTAAAATGTGTTCTTAACTTTGACAGTATCAATGACAAAGTTGCGGAGAAGCTTTCAAAGGGCAAGCAATGTGCACTTCTCCATCTGTAGACACAATATTGACTTTTTAGACATTACTGAGATGTATCTTCTCTCTCTCTCAGTTTCTATCTTTTTTTTTCCTTCTCTCCTGTCTTTCTAATCTATTTGGCTTCTGCGTTATTGTAACTGCATAGACAAAGGCCTTAAAAACCTGATCTGTTATATCAGCAGACTCTTCAGTTTGCCCACCACAACTGACAATGCCTTGTTGTATTCATGCCTTTGATGTGGATGAAAAAAAGGGAAAAATATATTTGACTAAAACTTTGTGATTTCTGCAGTACAGCTGCTGGGAGTTTCTATGGATTCACCTCATTTTTTTGCTTTGGCCTGTGGGTGGAAAAAGAAGACTGGTGTTCTCTAGATGAAGAATGTTCTTTGCAGAGATAAAGCCAGATGGAAAGAAGACATTCTTGTGTGATACACTGTCTGGAGGAACTTGAGAATCAGGTGGCATTCAACCCTACAAGAAAACACTGAAATGATTTGATAGAAGGCAAGAGGGGATCTAGCAATTTCCCTGAAGAATCTTTCTGAGGACTAAAAGGATTGTTTAAGGAGGTGCTTTGCCAGCACCATTCATTGCCAGAATCAAGTAAAATGAAAAAAGATGCTGCCTGCACTGCACACAGTTGTGTTACAACACGATAAACTAAACACATGCCCTTATTTTGTCTACTGCTAGGATAATGTCATGCCACTGGTGTAAAAATGTTCTCCAGGTAGTCTTTTTTAGTAAAGGCTGAAGCTAGACTTAGTTATGTACAGTATTAATTTTATGATCACATGCTGAAACTAAGGATTTTGATAAGATAGGATGAGCTATAGATGCTGGGGCAGATATATCTTATACTATGCTTGTCCAGCAGCATATTCCTTCCTTCCTTAATCCCTTTCTTTTTTTTTTAACCATGCAATTAAAACTGTGCATGGTCTTTGTCAGTTAATGCCCTTTGTGCAGAAATGATCACTCATCTTGTAATACACCCTAGTAGGCATAGCGAACTCATAACAATATTTCATTAGTAGGGGCTAATGGAGGACATTAGCCATGTTAAAATGCCTTTACAATGTTATAGATACTATAGGCTGATATAACATGAATAATCTAAAGCACGGAGATCACTGGTTATGTTTGAGACATAGCAGGGGATAAAGATCTCTAGAGAAAACAAATTACTCTGTTGTTATGGCTTGCTATTCAGAGTGCAGATATTCTGAGCTCAGCACCATGTTTGTATTGGTACTATTGCTGTCATAACCAACATCCACACTTTCTTAAATAATTTATTTTTGTTTAGATTGGCATTGTATATGTACAACATTTGCATGGCCACTGTGTTGATGACAGCTGCATGGGCATACTTGTTGTTTTTCAAACTAGAAGTTGACAATTTGAAATTTAGAGTTAGGATTATTTTTAATATAAATTCTTACAAATGAAAACCTACCTTACCTATTCCTCAAGACTTTTGCCTCCCTCTGTGAGGGGGCATTATTGCAAAAAAGTGATCTTTCTTTCCATTTTCTCTTTTTATTATTTCTTATTGATATGAGCCAGATCAAAATAGTTCATCTTCGTGTTGGGGATATTTTATTTAATAAATTAAGCATTTTATTTTTGTAAGTGTTCCCATAGAACATTTAATATATAATTTGCTTGCATGTATTATTTATTGAGGCACTTCAAGTTTTTCCTTCAGAAGCTTTTAGAGCTAGCTTATAAAGATTCTGAACATTTTCAGAAGAAAACAGTTCACTGGACACTGATGAAGTTTTACCCTTCTCAATGTCATTGAAAAGGCAGCATTACAAATAAACATGACAGTGTAACTATAAAGCCATACTCAGTATTTCTTTAATAAACTAGATGTTATTTCTTAACACTACTGAACTGGAAACACATAAAAAGCCAGAGGAAGATTCCTACAAAATGGGCCTTAAGATTTTATCTAGACTGTCTTGGAAGTTCTCACAGAAAACTAGAAAAAGACTGAGCATCTGCTGAAACCCATTCTCTTGAGAAAATGAATGTTATGTTTTAAAGGAATTTGAAAATTATTTTCAAAATAGCAGTGGTGGAAAAGAAAGATACCAGAGTCCTCTCTTACTGTGCAGTGGGAGGAGGATGCAGGTGATGGAGAGGGCTGCTAAGTTTCTACCTGCATATTCTGTCTTAGTTTCTTTTGAGCTGAAGAAAAAGGCATCTGAAATGATGCTTCTACTGGAAAACAGGCTCCAGCCCAAAAGCAAACACTTGTGTTTTGCAAGCACTGAAAGAATGTATACCAAAAATAACCACAAAACCCTGAAAATATACTTAGTGGCATCTTCTTTTTGATTTACTAGTGAGAATAAATTTTAGAGTCATTTCAGAGAATAAATAGTATTAGAAAGCATTGTGCAATAACATAGCAGTATGTTAAACTCCTAAAGGACCAAATGTTCTACAGAGCCACCAGTATGGTTAACCTTGACCTATATCCTTAATGTTCTTGATAGTGCATAAAGTGTATAATCACAGTAAAAAGCTATAAATTGTAGCTATACATAGTTTGCGTTTGTTCATGAAAAGGTGGGTAAATGTAGCAGAATGAGCAGAGAAGAGGAAGAAATAAATGAAGGGTGAGTATATGTGCATATTCATCATGCTTGCACTGTCAGGTAAATTGTGTACACAGTAAATATGACAATCAGGCTCATTTAAAAAGTCTTTCTGAACTGTGTTATGAACTGATCATATATATAATATATATAATATATCTGTGTTTGCATATGGCATATATATATACACACACATAGCATATACATGTATGCCTATGTCTGTTGTATTTTATTTATATATGTGCAGACATGCATGCACATTATGTATGGGCTGTGTGTATATGTATAAATTTACATACACCTGTGTTATTACAAATTATGATTAGAGTGCTATTAATAAATTGATAAAGTCTGCTGAGCAACCAAATATTTTTCTTTTGATATTTCTTTTTTTATGTTTGTAAGATTCAACTTTCTAACTGGTGTGCAGCAGAGGCAGTGCTAGAATGCCAGAGATCCAACAACGAGCACTTTTCTTCCCCAGATGATTGCATAAAAACATTTCTTCCATTCCCATCTCACTTGTCGATTTCTCACAGTGAAATGAGCAGACAAGCTTCCAAGCTCAGAAAACAAAGTTTGTTTTACTGTCATTTCTGGGTTTGTGCTATTCTTGTTTTATTTCCTAGAATAACATGCAGCTCCATTGGCATTTTATACTTGTCTTCAGTAACAAAATAATTCCACGAATGAGCTGGACTGTTCAAACTGCAGCATGACTTGTAAAAGAAGGAGAACACCGACATTCAGGATCAATAACAGTAGAATTCACTGCGCTCTGTCCTTCACTCTCAATAGATCCATGGAACTTAGAAGTGGCCATAGAGAACAGATAACTGTAAAGCAACAGCACCCAATGATGCCTGATGGACTGTACCCTCTTTAAAAGGGCTGCATTCATTTTGACCTATAAAACAATATATCTATATATTGTCTACAGTTTAATAAGTAACTTCTTATTTTTCTCTTCTTCTTTCTTTTTTGTCCTTTCTTGTTATTTCTTTGTTAGTTTTTTTACTTCTCTTTTTCTGACCTTCCTTTTCTCCTTCTTTCCTTCTTTTGTATTTTCCTTTCTCTCTTTCACTCTCTTTCTCTCACTGCACCCTCTCTACCTTTATAAGAGATTATGGTTGATATAGACTTTTACAAAACACTTTAAAAAGAAATTAAATAACCCGATAAAATTATTAGATCACTGGATGACTAAGCTATAATGCATATATACTAGAACAAGTCCACGTTTGGTTTGTTGCAGCCTGTAACTGAATTTCAAATACTGCTATAAAACATGAGGAAGAGGAATGGGGAGGGACTGGGAAGCAAGGTCAGGATTTCTAGGTTTTGATAGCACAGGAAGTTGTATTTTCATGTTGTAAGGGCTGGGATAAGCCACTGCTGCTTTAAATAAAAGGTCCTTTAGAGCCTTAGTTTAAACACCTTTATTTGTGTGGGGTGGGGAGATGTGCTACATTCATCACAAATGTGACGAAAAAAAATAAGCTACACGTTGCAGGGAAAACACTGTGAAATTCACAATGGTAACCAAGTGACTATTCTGCCATCTTTTTAACATACGACTCAGGAGAAGAAATGGGGAATGATGAGTGTGTTATTTTTCTGTCTATGCATTCTGGACAAGGTCTGTGGGGATTTTTTGTTTGCTTGTACAAGGTTCTGAGTGATAACCGGCTGATGTTTTATAAACAGTGAATACTTCAAGCAAGGATTGTAAAAGCTGCCAGTAATGAGGCCATTGTTTGGAATATGTGAGAAAACAGAGAACAAATCAAATCTTTCCAAGGCCTAATTCTTGCAGCTTATATGTATCTTTCTGTAACTTAAAGAAAAGCAGCTAAGAATATTTTATATACAAGTAATTTAATTCAACATTGATGTTTAATTGAATCACCAACAGAGAGAGAATCAATTAATTAAGAAATTTTTGTCCCTGCCCTGCTCTCCACCTATACTTTATGTATATATATTTCTAGATATCACTCTCTTTGTCACTTAAAATAAAGAGGATGATATCTACATACAAATATAAATCTCTATATTGTCACCAAACTGTGACCTGGTGTGTAGAGCTATCTTTCTCCCTTTTTTTTTTCTTTTTTTTATTTAATGTGATGTCTCCGTGGAAATATTTAGTGGTTCTTGTTTTGCAGTTTGTTACGAATAGTCATTGCTTTAAAACTTTTCATTGCATCTTGGCTGATTTCAAAGTGATGCCTAGATATCAGTGTTAAAAGTTTTGTTTGTGAATCATGTGATCAGCTTCTCTCAACATGACATGGAAAGTCTCTTGTATTACAGTGTATTTAATAAAAATGGTGTCTTACAATAAACAGTGTCATCCAAAAGAAAGATAAAATGGTTACTTTAAAACACTAAAAATTTCATGAAGTGTTGTGTGCTATTTTCTGTTGTTTGGATGGCTTTGTTTCCCTCCATTCTTTTTAAAAAGAATGAGATTAAGGAAAAGTTTGGTATGCTTATAAAGGTGGCATGTTTGCCCTCTAAAGAAAAAAAAGGTCACTGAACTCATAATTCGTGAAGGAAGAGACCCATAGTAATAGGGCAAAGGAACAGTCAATCTGATGGCAGTCTCAGTTTTTTTAGTCCTTGTTTTCCAACTGAAGATCCTATTTGAATGTTTATTCATTTGGGCAGCTGGCAGCAAAACCCAGTTTATCTTCTAGCAGAAGCAGGCCTTCAGGTATTTTCTCACTCTTTCCTAAAAGTATCCCGCAAACCACAACCATGTTAAAAATGTAGTTTGTTCTTTTTAACTCATGTCAATCTAGAATAAATATATTCTGAACAAATATATATAATAGCATTAAATCCAAGTCCTTAAAGAACATAATTAGGATTCATAACATGGAGTGTTTAGGCATCCGTGGGGAGGTTCAACAACCTGATTAAAGATCCCTCCACAAGCTGTTGATCTAAACCAAGCCCTTCAAGGTCAGAATAAAACAATGTAAGAGCCACTTTACGAATGCATGTGCTTCCTTCTGTCAAGAGACCTCTCCAAGATAGATGAGCTGGCTTTAAGCACTCAAAAAGTCAAAGGAAAATAATCCACTGAGAAGAAGCCTCAACATAAAGTCTGTTCAAAACTGAAAATATGGTCGGACCACACTAAAAAATATTTGTTGGCAGTTCATATTTAGGCAGGAACTTAGAAATGCCTTATCTGTTTTCATGGTAAAATCTGGATGCCTTTCTGGACTCGATGGGTTGTTGCCATCCCAAAATGAAACACCTTGCTGCAGGCAACTGGTTGCAATGAAGTATGTTTGGCAGCAGCAAGAGCTTCAGAAATGCACAGGATTGAACTCGTGTAAGTATCGTCCTGCAGTCCCAGCAGCACGGGCACAACAGCCTGCACACCCTCCCTACCATTCTGTTTCCCCAGGGATTTTTAAGGCTAGGGGCACATAGCTGCAGCAGGGACAGGACATTGCCATTCCTCATGGCTGTTTTGTGCTACAAGACACAAAGACAGATGACCTATCAGGGTCCATGGGCCTCCTCAGCAGAATTTTTGCAGCATTGTAACAGGGCAGGCAAGTACCTCTCTTGTGCAGTGTAGCCTCCTCAGTACTCAAGTTTGAGTTTCTCTCCCCAGCAGCCATCCTGCCTGCCTGCAGAGTCCCATAGCTCCTTCGAGCTCCTACCATTGGGCCCTTGGGCAAGCAAGAGGTGTTGATACACTGATACCCTGCTCATCTCTAGTTGAGGGAGGAAAGTTTTGTGTGTTCTGCCTTTCGCACCTGGGGGTATGTGGCCCTGCAGCATGCACAGAGCAGAGGCTCAGTTTAAAAGCAATGATTGGTGCCATTTTTATTGCCTTCTATTCACTGCAGCTGTAAGGGTAAGGCTTCATAAGAGGCTAGGGGAAGACTAATGAGGCTGATGAGCTTACTGATGCTCCCAAAACAATGCTACCAAGTCGGACTTGGTAGCCTCTTTAAGGTCACTTGTACACAGCTCAGAAATAGCCTTCCATGGCCTCAGCATCCAAAGACCTGTCAGCTCACCTGTGCCAGCCATCTGCATAAAATCCAGAGAGAGCTGTGAAGGACCAAGCAGATCAGCAAGGAATATGCAACACAAATCCTGTACCTGCTTCTGATACGTCTCAACAAACTTCTACAATTGATTTCCTGATGAAGAAGTCATATAACTGGACAATCATCTTGATCACTGTATTACTTTAAAAGTGATCCACAGTGCCTGTTGATTACTCTAATTAGTATTTTTTAATGGAAGTTCTCTATCAACCTGCACCTCAGGAAGTCTTCCATCATCCCCATATCACCATTGGCCAATCAGAGCTCAAATCAGTCCAACAGTTTAATTACCTAGGTAGCCTCATCTCCTCAGATGGTAAGACTGACAGGGAGACAGACAACAGGTTAGTAAAGGCATATAGTGCCTTCAGAAAACTCCATAAAAGAGTATGGCGTAATAAACACTTGAAGAAAAGTACCAAGATCAGTGTTTACAAAGCCATAGGGCCGTCTACTCTCTTATATGGTTCTGAATCATGGGTCATTTACCACCACCACCTGCATCTCCTAGAACGCTTCCATCGACACTACCCATACAATCCTAAACATCCACTGGTCTGATTATGTGACCAATACATCTGTTCTAGAACAGGCAGCAGTCACAAGTATTGAGGCCATGTTGCTGAGAACACAGCTGCGCTGGGCAGGGCACGTCTCAAGGATGAAGGACCCCCGCCTACCTAAGATCTTGCTTTATGGTGAACTTGCCACCGGCTGCCGCGAGAGAGGAGCCCCAAAGAGGAGATACAAGGACTCCCTGAAACATCTCAGCCTTGGCCATACTGATCAACATCACTGATCTACTCTGGCCTCAAATCGGGAGGCCTGGAGACACACCATCTATAACGCTGCTGCTTCCTTTGAGAACGCACGCAGGATCACTCTTGAGGAGAAAAGACAATGCAGAAAGAATCGTGTCTTGCAGAATATACCACCTGAGGAGTCTTTCTGCTGTGCCTTTTGCAATCGGATATGTCTATCTCATATTGGCCTCATAAACCACCAGTGTACTTGTAACAAACGTGGATAGAGCCCTTCCCAAATCTTCGTTCGCGAAGCCTGGTCATGATTTTTAATGGCTATAAAAATTTATTTTTAAAAAGTGAGAAAGTTTATGTTACAAAAAAGACTTTTGGCCCTATAAAGGGCAAAAAACGTCTTGGATGTACTCAGGACAGGGTTAGGCAGGCTCTACTAAACCAGCTCACAGATTTGATTACCAAAGCAGCTTATTAGTATTTGTCATAAACCATTGTTCTGGCAGGCAAGATCTCATGCAAGAAAGAATAATATTTGAAGTAATCACCTGAAGAATTACCCAACTCATTTCTATGCTAAGAGCCCTGTGCTTCAACCTCTTGAGCATGGATTACTCTGGACAAGACATAACAAAGTTCCTTCAATAACTCATGCCTTTTGAGAATTGAGAGTTGAAGATTTTAGGGATTGGGTGTATTTTTATCAGTGATGCAATGAAGAATCCTAATAAAAAAGACCATAAGCAGAACAACAGTAGAGCGGGAAAATAATTGCTTTACTTTCTTGAACTGATAATAACATCATGCAAATAAATGTACTATTACAAGTTATAATAATTTGAGCTAAAACTCAGCCTAGACTACAGATTAATAAGAATGCTCAGAACAGAATAGCTTGTGCTCTTTCTGGCTGGTGTCTGTATTAAATTTGATACAAGGGAAGAAGAGACAACTGGGGAAGATCAGAGAGTAAGTGTGCAAAACCTGGTTTAAAATGTGCTGTAAACATTAGACGTGTAGCTTTACTGTCTCAGTGTCTGACAAATAAGACAGATACTTGGCAAATTATTTACACAAATTTTAGCACTTCCAATATGGAAGACTTTTCTAGGCCTAGCAGTTCTTTGTTATGATACAATGACTGTTGGAAGGTCTAGGTCTGCCACTCTGTTATGCTGATTTTTGCCTTTTTTTTTCTTCTGAAACAGTTCATTTAAATACATAAAAAGTAATACTGCTGTTCACTGTGTTACAGTACGGACAGAGCCAACTTCAGGGTTCATTAACCTGAGTTCTCAGGAGGCCCAGTTAGAAACTGTTGGGAATGACTCAGTAATTTATTGATGATTAGCAGAGAAGAGGAATATTGATTGACACGGGTAACTCCCAGGGTAGGTTCCTGCTCAGGGTAACCCAGATCAGTCTTTGGAAGGTTGAGGCTTCAGCAGAAATGACAAGGCCTTTATCACCTTCTTCACAGTGTGAAGCCAATTTACAACTGGTTTATGATAGCTGATCAAAGGGAAAAAACTCTCTTTAGCACTTTTCTGTTGCCCTTTCAGCCAGTGCTACTGGCCCTGGACCTGCATAACATTTAATTTGAAGCTCTTCCCTGGCATGCATTGCCAGGTCAGAACCTTCCAATCTGGAAGCAGACAGTTCCTTGCCAGTTGTTTTTGCACATGTAAGTGTCCTCTAATTTCTGTGCCCTGCAGAGCCAGCAGATGCTCTCAATATGTGTGAGGGTAGGTGAACAGTGTATTTATTCCATGCAACAGAGAGGAGGAAAAACATGAAAGTAGGAGCCAGTCCAGCCTACAAAGTGGACAGAAGCTGAACTTGGGCCATAAACAGTGCTGAGAGCCCGTGGTATCTACTGAGGAGCAATATGGGAACATCTCAGCACACTCATGTCTTATCCTCCAAGACAGATGTTTCCCCCTTCCATCATGACCTGAAGTACATAAGGGATAGAACAGCTGCATAGGTGTCCCCAGAGGGGAGAGCACAGCCTTGGTCCCCCACCCTCATGTGACTTCTGGGCACAGTTCTGGCAAACACAAAGTCCCTGTCCTCAAGTTCCTGAACTGATTTGGTTTCTGCATGTCCACATCCTGATAGAGATGATGATTCCCTTTCACTGACAAAGGCTGAGCCCAGTGCTAACAATAAGTCTCTATCGGTCTGCGGTGAGTCCGTGCAGTCCCATGGGATGCTTGTGGAGGTGGTGTGGTGTATCTCTAACATGAGAAGGGTGTGTATGGCTGTGGTTAGCCTGAAACCTGTAATCCTCCTTGGCTCTTTCCTGTGGCCTCTATATCATCCCAGGGCCTAGACTGGAGAGAGGGAAGGAGGGAGGAGCACACTTTGACTGAAGCAGACAAAGGCCTCAGCATGCAATGGTCTTGATCTTAGACGAGTGGGAAAAGATGCCAAACACTGCAATGACACTTGCCTGTCATTCTGTTCATCAGAAACACTGTGCACACAGCTGTGCATATTCATGTACTGGATAGCATCAGAGCACCCATCCACCAAGGGTTGTAGCTCTGCCTATCTTGGCATGCATAGGCTGGTGTTTGTTACAAAGGGTAGCTCTCCTCAGGAGTACACACTGGTGGACCTGCTGGCTGGGAGGTGCCACTCATGGCCACTCGGGCAATCCGATGTTTGCTGTGCAGAGGGCTGATGACTATGCCTTGTCCCTGTACCTTGGTCTTGGCCATTTTTTGGGTGCCTTGTGTGGCTGCTTGCCTTGCCCCCAGCTGGAGGTCTGCTAGCACAGAACTGGATGACTCACAGGTGCCAGGAGGAGACAGCTCCCTGGCCTCACCCTCCTTCTGCAAGATGTTTTCTAGCTTATCCCTGGCATGGTAACTGATAAATCACTCAGTAGTGTAGCTCTGTAGTTTTAATTATCTTAGAATTGAAACACCAAAATACCTGTCCTGGTTTTATCTATTCACTGATTTAATCTATTCACAAAGGGAGGACTGATATAGCTTGTCCCAGAGACTAATCATTCCTTAGAGGGACAAGCAGGCGTATCACCTTTCCCTGAATTGCCTCATCCCAGTGACACCCTGGATAGCAGCAACAGTATTTGCACCCATGTGCCTCACCATTGTGGTGGGAATGCCTGCTTGGCCCTGTGAGTTCCTGTAATTCTTGCTGAGGTTGGTTTTGAGAGCCAGCACAGTGGCGCATAGACAGCAGCCAAACCCTGGCCAGCACGGTGGCAGGAAGGTAGAAGTGCAGTTCTGTACTCCTCATACAAGCCACTGCTTTTGCTACAGCCAATGACTGTTTCTAAAACTGGCATTTTATTCATTGTACGATTTTTTTCAGCAGTGGAGTTAGTTTATTAAGAGGACTGTTGACGTCTCCAACTCCTGTAATTAACATTTCAAGAAAAATCACAGCCAGGAACAGCAAGACTTTAAGAGACAAAGTAAGATAAAAATACAGATTTCATATCTCCTGCTCCCCTCTCCCACCTCATCCCAGAAAGTGGGGCAGTTTGGTGCAGAGACTGTCTTCCAATTCATCCAAGCTGTTACACAAGAAAGTGTCTGCAAACAGTCCACTGTAAACTTAAGTCATCTCTTTCCACTTTTGTTTTGTTCTTTTTTTTTTCACTACTTTGTTATTTGGGGAATTATGTGGACAAAAGTCATTAGCACCAGTTGTTTTTAGCAACCCAGAATCTAAACAGGTTTGGATGAGGGAAAGTAGATGGAGAGTAAACATGGTGCTTTCAATACCATAAAGGCCAGTAAATAAATATGCACTTTGCTTGGTCAAAATAACACCTATTGGCAGTATTTGTTGTTGGTTTTTTTGCCAGTGGGATACGAGTCACTCTGGCAAGAGATAGGTGATCCACAAGCTGTTGCAGTGTGCTTTTTACTTGCCTTGTGTTGTACAACCTCCCAGATTTCCATGCTAGGCAACCATGAAACAGTCAGCGAAGTTTGCAATATAACACTGATATTGCAGGTCACACTGTTTTCACAAGCTGTGCAAAATTCTACTGCACCATCATATACATTGCTTAGTGGTTATTTTTAGACTACATTTACTGCTAAACACCTATGTGAATGTGACTCGGGACGGGGTTAAAAAATGGCTTTCCCAAGCCAGAATGGCACATGAGGCAAATTTGGCTTGCAGCTTTTTTTGGACAAAGTCAGCGTTCTTCTTAGAAAGGCAGAAACACAACCAATGAACATGAAAATTCTTCATTTCAATTTTACAACACCAGCATGCCAACCTAGGTCTCAGCACGAGTGGCAGTATACAACTGAACTGGTGGCTGTGGCAGCTGTAAATCCCAAAGCAGCAGACTGCTGTGGTGTAAGCAATGGGGATGTCTTCTTTGATCCTACCCAGGAATCAAACCTTGCTGTTGTTTTGCCTTCCAGTGGTCAAAACCCAGTGTTTGGAACAGGTGTGATGCTAAAAGACTTGGGAAGGGATTAGATAATCTCATACCAGACTAAGAAGTCAAGCCAGGGCCAGCCTGAAAAATCCCTAAAATTTACAATCTCTAGCATTACCTTGGAATAGTAGCAAAGCTGTTACACATAAAGTGAGAACAACAGTACTAGTGAAAGGCAGAAAAGTGCACCTGATGTTACATTCATCTCTCTGGCTGTTTGGTTACCTGCCGTATTACTGACGGCAGTAACACTGTCAGAACAAGGTAACCTTCCCATGCTGTTATTTTTAGCTTAAAATGTAGCAGTGATTAAATCTATATGGGCAGCCAGCATTTTGGAAACTAATGCAGCACAGATTTGTTGCGTTCTACCTCCATTCTCACCCTGCAGTTGGCGATTCCCCAGTGAGCGGAACACTCAACAGGAGACATACACATCAGATTGTTTTCTAGTGATGTTTAGATGAGGTTAATACTGGCCACCTTCCTCTCACTGGTTACCCAAAGTTGAGTTTCTATATCTTCTACCTCTGCTCTGACATAAAGCCTTTGTCAAAAGAGATGAGTTACCATGGCAGTGCCTCTTAAATAGCACAAATTCAACACACACCAATATCTGTACAATAAATACAATAGAGTACTTCTTATAATGCATTATTTTGCATTCATTGGGTGGTAATTTGTGCAGAGGGCTCCAACTAGTTCTTATTCATTCAATTATTGGAAAGTAATTCTTCAAATGGGAAATGCTCTGTGCTTGGGAAGGAACAGAACAGAACCACCGAGTGATTAAAAAGACGGCTCTGTTTGCTAAAATAGAGCCACTAACGCGGTTGCTCTTCATGGAGAGACTGATTTACCCATACTGGGGGCTGTATCAAGCCCATACTTTCAGAGAAGTGCAGACTTTTAAGGGTTCAAACAAGGCTGTTTTTATTTTGCAGATCATGTTGCTATTTCCCAGTTGCTGCAAGACCTCAGTAGATCAGGACGTTTGGCCATAAGCCCAGCAGAAGGAGTTCAGCCAAGTTCCCTTCCCTGAGACGAGAGGTATTAAAAGGCAACTAAAAAAACCAGTGCCATTTACCCAGATGTGAGACCAAGGCTGAGACATGATGCATTTCACACCAAGGCAGGGGTCTTCCTGGTTTGAACTGTACATGTTATAGCTGAGCCAGGCCACCAGGAACAGCTCACAGAAAATGTCCATCTTCATATATCTCCTCGGTCAGGAGAATAAATGTTTGACCTCAGAGCCCACTAGGTACATGACCCAGTGGAGGTTTTTCCAACCTTGTTGTTCTGTGCTGGGAAGCTCTTGCACCCCACTGAAGTGCCTCCGACATGCTGAATGTTCCACTATAGAAGTACGGAGATCAAGTTCTTCTTAGTTGAATACTGTTTTTCTTTTTTTTTTTTTAAGACTGTGTATCATGCTTCGGCGCTTGTAGAGATCCTGATAAACTGATTTTCTGGTTCCGTAGTTCACTGCTCTAGGTGACTGTGAGCAGGGGAAGGAAGGTCTGTAATGAATATCTGTTGGGAAACCTTTTGCGTCTCTCTGGAAATAAGTGATAAAAATTACTTTGATGCAATCAATGAGACTTGCAAGAGATGAAATCATGTTCAGATGCTCCGACAGCAGTTTGAATTATTTGGTTGAATGAGTGTGGGGTGTTGTTCAACAAATTTTCTATTCATTTCCTCAGTCCTTATTTAAGTAACTGCTGTGCTGAGCTAACACACTCACATAAACTGGATGTCCTGAAGATAGGACAGTTTCCCTGACAGTACTTCTGAACCCAATTCTACTTTTCAAATGCACAATGATTAGCATTTACTGTTGCATTTGGTGCCACTGAATGAGCTCGGTGAGTCAGTACTCTACCTCTTGTATCTTCACTGATGCCTGCCACAGCAGTATGCTCAGGAAAAGCTTTCTCACATGGTTATTCCTCCATTTATTATAACATTCATGCAGTTAGGACTGGAGTTTGATAGTCACCAACCAGATGAAGTTCAGTGAGAGAAAGTGCCGGATTCTGCACCTGGAATGGGGCAACCCTGAGTGTACGAACAGACTGGGGAATGAGATGCTGGAAAGCAGTGTCACGGAAAAGGACCTGGGGGTCCTGGTCGATGGTAAGTTGAACATGAGTCAGCAGTGCCCTGGCAGCCAGGAGGGCCAACCGTGTCCTGGGGGGCATCAGGTAAAGCATCACCAGCCAGTCGAGGGAAGGAATTGTCCCGCTCTGCTCTGGTGCAGCCTCACCTGGAATATTGTGTGCAGTTTTGGGCACCCCAATAGAAGAAAGATATTAAGCTCTTAGAGAGCATCCGAAGGAGGGCAACAAAGATGGTGAAGGGCCTTGAGGGGAAACCATATGAAGAGTGGCTGAGGTCACTTGGTGTGTTCAGCCTGGAGAAGAGGAGACTGAGGGGAGACCTCATTGCAGTCTACAACTTCCTTGTGAGGGGAGGAAGAGGGATAGGCACTGATCTCTGTGGTGACCAGGGACAGGACCCAAGGGAATGGCCTGACTTTGTGTCAGGGAAGGTTTAGGTTGGATATTAGAAAAAGGTTCTCCACCCAGAGAGTGGTTGGGTACTGGAACAGGCTGCCCAGGAAAGAGGTTACAGCATCAAGCCTGGCAGAGTTCAAGAAGTGTTTGGATGATACTCTTGGGCACATGCTCTACGGAATGGTTCTGTGCAGGGCTAGGGGTTAGACTCACTGATCCTTGTGTGTCTCTTTCAACTCAGCATATTGTGTGATTTTGTGGTCATCTGGCAGTTCCTTAAGGTCTGACAGAGGTTTCTTTTAGATCTGTGGAAATCTTACTGTGTATTTCAGAGGGCTCTTAATCTGACAGCTCTGCATGCAATGCATTCACATACCCTATGCCAGTAAAAAGCTCCCAATAAATATAAGGTTTCTGCCAAAGAGGAATGCTGAGACACTCTAGACATGAAGGTATGTCTCTCCCTAAATCTGAGGTAACAACCATTTTGTTGCTCAGTTGCTCATCATGCTCATCAGCTGTGCAAGCACCGGTATAGGCAGGAATAGAGAAGGAACAGAAAATAACATTATATCCCTGAGTAAATCTTTACTTCTCAAATACTGCACATATGTCACATAGTACCGTAGAAGTGAAGAAAATTCAAAGAAACGCCAACAAGAAAATCTAGGTTGTGGTAGCAGCTATGATGAAACAAATGCCTTGGTAGTATGCTAAACACAGTCCTAAGTCTTCTGAATTGAGGAGGTTAAAATGAAGATGACAAATCCCACGTGGCATGGTAAAGGTGAGTACTGCATGGTTATGCATAAAAAACCAGGAGCATACTCTGGAAGCAACAGAGGATGATACCCCTGCAAATATGCAATTTAGCTGTGTAACATTGCCAAAGCTTCTTGTGGGCACTGGGAATGAAAATTAATTCAAGAATTGCTGGACATATCATTGGAAGAAAAGTCTACAAAAGAAGTTTAAAAGGTAGGGCATCATCACTCTGGGGAGGTACTATAGGTACCGTAGCAATCAGTTTACAGCTCACACAAGGCTGTGAAAAGATTCTGGTTATTACTGTGTTCCTCTTGTCCTTGCCTCCTTCTCCAGAAACCTACTCCAAAAGGCTCCACGTATCAGGAGACCTTTGATCTGACATTCTCACCTGATTATTGGAACTAAGCCATGACTTTCAGCAGTACAATTTCTGACAATAGGAGTTTCTTATTTATTGTGAAATGTTAATTGCAATACTATCAATGTTCTTTAACATCTTTAGTATCTGGCAATATTGTTTCTAAAGTGAAATCAAATTTTTCTTTCTTTTAAATATGTATTTTTGGTGATGAACTAAAAAGAGTTGACAATGAAATTTCATGTATTCAAGAAAATTCAATCTTAAATAAAAACTCATCTCATTAAAATGGAGTCCATGTTTTTATTTCTTTAAGCATTGACCAATCTTTACATTTTTAATGAATTTGATATAACTGTGCTCCTCCTTGCTGCTGTTTTTCTCATATGGAAGGTGCTTAGGAATTACTGGAACCTGTAGTGAAAATGACTGTAACAATAGGCAATACACAAAGGACACAAAGTGACAGAAGAGAAAAATTTGTGTTCATACACTTTTCAGTTATCATCTAGTCATTTTCCCTGAGGTTACCCGGGTGTTCAACTCCACTTCCTTAAGTGAAGTAAAAAAATCTCAATCAGATGTTTGCTGTACCAATGGCAGGTTAAAGTCCTCAAGTTTTTTGAGGCTACTCAAAAATTATGGAAGTCCGTGGAAAATATAAGTGGCATTGATTGAACAGTTCCCCTATTAAAAGTCAGGTGCAAAAAAAGAAGCTGAAGATTGTATGATCTATGTTCAGGTCTCTTTGTTGCTTGTCTCTGATCCCCCAAATCTCCCAGGGTGAAGGTTTCTGCTCCAGGTGGTACTGTCACTACTGTCCCAGGCTTCTAACACAGCAAGATGATCCTGTCCCAAGGTTTTCAAAACTGTAGATTATGTGTGGAGAACTGGTTGTTAATATACTACAAATGTCTTTATAAATACCTGCCTCCATAGTATGTCAAATGGGAAAATGCTGACATTTCTCTGCAGGGATGAGCAGGACAGCTCACCATTATCTTCACTTTTAGCTTTTTAACTAAAACTGCAGCTTCTTTTAAACTCTTACATGTTTATTCATGTGTTTTATATGCCATTATGTGTTCATCTCTAAGTCAAAATAAATAAAACATTCTCTTTTCCTGAAGAGAGTCCTGAATAAGTCTGGAATAGAGAGAAATATTTAAACCATTAATTCCAAAATAAAATTGTCTTCCAAAATATTAAATAATGATTTAGAGAAATAAGAATGAAAAGGAGTAAACCCTAGAAAAACCCAACAAAACTTGCTGTGTGTGTTTCTACCATGCAGTACGAAGCACAGTGAGTAAACAGAATATTTATAATTGTCTTTAAAAATTAAAGCAAAATTAAAGAAACCCACACCAAATCATAAAAAGCAGTCACTTCACTGATATTTCTGAAGATGGTCTTTGGATGAGAGCTAGAAGCAGAGGCTTACACTGAGAATGACCATTTCACTGGTGAGCATGATGTTTATTTCAGAGCATCAGACAGAAAGAAACAGTATTTATAAATGAGCAAATATTTTAGCCTGTAGTGGATCCTAAATTGATTACTGGGGATAATGTAATTAACAAATAGCAGTAGAGAGTGATCCTTATGCCACAGGAGAATATTTTAAAATCATCTATTTACCAAAAATCTTTTAAAGGATTGGATTGACACAAATGGATAGTAAATCCCACTAATCCTGTCTGCAAAACATGTAGCTTCTTTCAAAGGAAGATGGAGTCTTGATGTTTATGTAGCCTAAGTTTTTTCTCTCCAGAAACACTGTTGAGCAAGAACTTTGATTATTCTTGCTGCTTTTGTGATCTTCTCTTCTTCCCTTTTCTTTCTTCACTTGTGTTGAGCTCTGAGTTTGGGGAGGCAAATAAACAAAAAAAGTATATGTAAGAGTGCACGATGAGTTAGAAAAACTGGAGAATGTAGATGCAGAAGTTTGGAGAAGTGGCAGTCCATCTCAGCAGGACATACAAGATGAATCAGGCAGAAAGGGTTGGAAACGTTAGCAACCTGAGAAAAAGCTACCTGTAATGTCAGAAATAAGGTTTCTGTGAAGAGACACTTGATTGTCTTAAGTGACTGGGAAGCTGCAGGATGTTTCATGCTGTGCAGGTCACTTGTGTTCAAGCCAGCACACAGGAGTATCTATAGATAATACTAACAGACTCAATCTGACACAGGCATTATATCTTGCCTATTTCAGAAAGCCACCATTCATCCTGTTAAACTATTTATTTGCAGTGATAATATTCTGAATAGGGAGATATTTGTGCTAACAGTTTCCTTATCTTACGAGCTACATATACATTACACACCACCTTCATTGTATTTAGAAGACATCTAATTTATTTCCTAATTTAATTTGATCTAATTTATTTGACCTAATTTATTTGATCCTAGGAAGCTATAATTCAATCCAGGCACATTAGGAATTGCCTCCTCTTTCCACAAGCAGAGCTCCATGTGGAAACACTGCAGGATACAAGGATATTTGCCAAAACAATAACTGAAGAGTAATGAGCCCATAATCTTCAGAGACCATTCCTAGAAGGTTTGACACAGGTGTTCTGTTGTCTTACTACAGTGACATGGTACTACAGTTCAGGACTTCACTGTCATTCTGAACTGAAGCACGTTTGTCATTCATACTGAATAATAGCCCTGTTTACTGTATAGCAAAGGTGTTAGAGTAAAATTATTAGCAACTGGAATTAAGAGCTTTTCAAATTCCTTTATTCACAGTACCTAAACAAAAAAAAATTATGACACACCTCTGAAGCTCTGAGCAGGATGACTCACCATTACCTTTGTATTTGACATGCACTTTGAACCTTACATATTTATTTCTGTGGTTTGTATGGTATCATTTGCTGCGCTGATTGTGCTGATCCATCTCTCCTAACTATCACCAGAAAATAAGGACAGATAGATATAGAGGCAGAATAACACCAACAGGAGCAGGGAGACATGGATGTCATGCACAGTTGCACACCCATTCTTAGAAAGCAATACAATGCAAAAATGTAGAGCCAGTTAGCACATTGACACCCAGACTGTACCACATCTTTTGCAGCATCTTTAGTCAAAGCAATCACAAAGCTGTCTACAACTTCGTCTGCCAATTTTATCTTTTTCCCGTCCCAGAAGTGGCCTCGTGTTTCAAACACTGCTTTGCCCAAGTAAATGGTGAAAAGGGAGGCAAATGGCACATTTAAAAAAACTATTGAAATTTAAAATTTTGTAGTGCTAATTTTTCTTAGCTGTCATCAGAATAATAGTTCAGAACATTACTGGAAATACTCTAGAAGAAAAAGAAATTGAAATTGAACTGAAGTGAAACATTTGTTGTGGCTGCAGCAAGTGAAAATTTCCTACTGAAAAATTTGGTACGTTGAGAAATCCGTGCACTTTCCAACTGTTAGCTCCCTCTAATTAATGCCAGTGCTGTAATGGTTTGTGAAATCACCTTCAAGAGGACAGTGGCCCTCATTAAATCTCAGTGCTTTGTTCACAGAATCTGAAAATCTCACCAAAAAGGAAAAGGTTAATACTAGATTAGCAGAAGCACCAAGGTTTGATTGGTAATCTTAAGGTTACTAGACATATACTACATGAATTCTTGCTAAGAGCTTCATTTTGTTTTAAGACAGTTTGAAATCTTTTTTTTTCTCTGTTTTGGCCTTTTGTTTTCATTTGTTACTAAGGATGTAGGAACAACCTGCTGAATTCATCTGTTTTATGTTAGTTAAAAATATCTTTTTTATAGGGCACAGGCAAAGAAACTCTTTGGGAAATACTTATTGAGCAAAATCAGCAAAAATATTCTGAGTATATAATAGTTTCTTCTCAATATTTGAAAATTAATAAATCCACTGAAAATAAACTATTTAAAAGAGTAACTAAATCCATAAAATCAACCAGATGGAATTTTCAGTTGTTTTTGTAAAATTCGGTAGAAAAATAGCCTAATAACAAATTTTGCAGACATGTATAATTTTTCCAGAATCTTAATTCACAACCAAAAATTTTTCTTCCTCACCTAAATTTTTCCAAAATATTTCAGCTTCATTGAATGAAGAAAGACTAGTAATGGACCAAGACTTTATAATGTGGATCGAAGCATATGACTATGATTTTCAAAAGGATTTTGACATTACTTCAAATTACCAACAGCTTCCGAAATGCAGCGCGTTTCCCTGAATAGATTTTTAAAAATTATACTTTGTTGATGGCAAAGGATACATTTAAGAAAGATTGCCTTTCTTCTAATGAAAAGCTTATTGATATTTTAAGGTACAATTCAATGCTACTGCACATTATTCAAAATGCCTCAAAAAAATTGAGGACCATTAACACAGTCTTGCTTTCCTTCATACATGCTTCCATACTACAGAGAGAACAAAACAGACCAAAACTACACTGAAGTCTATTGGCTTACTCTGTTATGGCACAGTGTGTGTGCCAAAGTGCAGGACCTTTCATTTTTATATGTAAAGTGTGTTAACTTGTACAAAGCCCAGGGAAGGCCCTAGGAGCATTTGCAATGAGCTGACTGGCCTGAAGTCAAGACTCAAATCCAATGAGACATTAGTAATTAAAAAAGGTATTTAAGAATGTTTTTGCAGTTACATTTTATACTTATAAGTATTTTGGAACAGTGGTGGCACATCACTTAATTTTAGAATTAAATATTTTTCCAGTAATTTATTAGAAAAACCCCCACCACCATTATTTTACTTTTTACTAATTTATATTATTTTCAATTTTAAATTTTAATTGCAGTAAAATTTTCTAATTGTAAAAAAACCCCATTTATTTCATATCAGCACAGAAAACCACACATACATACGCACATGCATGCAAATTTATAAGGACTATTTAAATTTTTCTGCTCCTTGTTGCAATCACCATGTATTTAATGTAATGGCACATAAAGGGTAAAGTATCCAGTTAACTTTTTTAAGTCAAATATAATTTATCAACTATGTCGTATGAGCAAATGTGTCTGCACATATGTGTTTCTACAAAATAAATACACGAGCTAGCAGTGATTTTTGTGGTCAGCAAACTGTATCAACCTGTGATTTTGTATATAACTAAGTAAAGTGCTTGATTTCATGGAGGGCAAGAAGAGAACATTATGTTAAATAATTAATTAGCAGGATAAAAGTGTAACAAAGATATCTGAATAATAGGGCAAAATTTCAAGGCCTCATTTGGAAATAAACTGTACCCATGCTTTTGCTGATTACATACAGATATAATTTCCAATACATTAGAGAATTTACTATGCCTTCAGGAGCTAGGAATGCATCAACTCAAGGCATTTGGTTTTGAAAGTGTTTTAAATATTACTAAGGAGACAATTTTCTTCCTGTCTGATGATGTCCTTTTGGCTCCAGTATCAAAGTCGTTACATATTTATTGTAACCATAAAGCCATATCAGAATGCCTTATCCTTCACAAATGCAAGTTAAACTTCATTTATGATTAAATTTGAATGAAAGGATATCACTAATTTCTAGCAAATTTGATGGACGTCTGTCTTTTTGTGATGTCTACAGAAATTTAATCTCTTAACAATTGAATCACTCTACACAAAAATGCTAATATATGGGAGAGCTTCATGCGATGAAGAAGAAAAGCATATTCTCCTTTGCACAAAGCCCCTGAAGCAAGGTGTAGCCAGCTGATAAACTAAACTATGAGATTATTTTTCAAACGAGACAAACAGCCTTCAGGCTACCTTCTACCTAAAATACAGATTTTTAGGGTATTGTTCCACAGAGGCTCAACAGGGACCTGTTCAGCATGCATCTGGAGCAATGTCACACTCTGGTGCATGTGCAACCCCACAGATGTGCATACCAGCTCACAGGCTTTTCTAGCAATGAATTTGGAAAATAATACCCTTTGAAAAAGATACCTTTTGGGGAATAAGTTAGCTATGACACTGAAACCTCGAGAACCAGCTCCAGAAACAAGCAAACAAAAATTCTGAAAGCCGAGTCCCGTGCACCAGTGCATTGTGCCACTCCTGATGTGTATGGGATGCCAGGTATGAATCGTTTCTCAGTCATCTGCAGTGCTCCTGGATGCTACCATTGCATTAACACTGGAGTGGGAAACACAAAGCCAGCTCTGGTCTGAACAGGGAGTTAGCTCATTAGGGCAGCTGTGAGCAACAATTTATGACGTTTAAGGCCAGAGGGGACCATTAGATCATCTAGTTTGACCCTGTGTACATCACAGGCCATTGCATTTCATCTAGTTATGACTGTATCTTGCTCCATTAACTCTGGTTTTTTTATGTGTGCTTTCCTGTAAGGGGACTAGTCTTAAAGCCAAGACAGGGAGAGGCTGATACTTGTCCCTCCCCTTAGAAGTGTCAGAATGGCTGGTCCCTCTTGGATCAAGTAAGGAAAGATATGTTCTCAGTTTTCACCTAAATATATCGGACCTTTTTCCACATGCTGGATTGTTGTGCCTTTATGCACTATATCAAAGATCATTAAAGAGCATGTCTTCACAAAGCAGTGATAAGGCGTGATCAAAATATAAAGTGGTGATAAAAGATTGTAGCCTTAGCTGCTTGCTAGAGCTAATTTTTAGATAGAATACTATTAAACTAGAATAGGACCTTGCTCACCTATGCTAACTTGCAGACAAGATATGGTTTAACTTTGTAATAAGGATTCTAGCAGAAACAGAGGCCTTGGAGTTGTGATAAGGAGCTCTGAGGGAGACCTTGAAGACTGATAAAGGGAGGCCCTGAGAGAAGGAGACAAGATAAAACCAGTTTTGAGGGGAATGGCCAGTGCCAGCTTAGTATTCCTTGCAAAGTTGAGAAGGTCAGAGCTGAGGAAGATGTCTTACTTCACCCAAAAGACCCTCAGTGAAGACTTCCAAGGGGTGTTCCAAGGCGGAGTTATAGGAGTGGTATATGTTAATGATTTCCCCTCCCAATTTTCAGGAATTTGCTGACACAGCTAATGCGTATGTAACACAGCTAATGCATATGTAATATAACTAATGCATATGTAACATTGTATCACATAAAAAAAGGCTGAACAAAGGCAATAGATGTGCATGTTTGGTGAGATTACTCCCCATGCACCCGGCGCTGTAAATAAACATACCTGCTTTGATGCTTTTTGTGAGTTTTGGTGTTTGTTTCTGCAAGTCAGCAACGATTAGGTCTTGAGGATTATGGTGCATGGGACATGCATACCATAGTCAAGATTTAGCTACACCTTAAATGCACGAGAAAGGAGGTGAATACGACAAGCTAGAGGTACTCTGACTAACAGGGACAGCAAAATCTACCCTAAAATCAAGGCAAACACTCAGACTATGGCCTGTACTCATCTCCATCTTAGTACTGCCAAAAAGATTTCTGGACAACCCAAGCAAGAGAAATGAGGTTTCTGTTGAACCACTGAGGTTTTATACCTATTAGTATAAGCACTATTTGAAATAAATGAAAAGTAACTCTAAAAAAGAAAACTTAAGGTATCATTGATTTGAAGATTGCAATCATCTCCTGTTTCCTTAAACTGTGATGTGTACCCAAGCCCATATGTACAGCGCAGATTATTAGACTCCCATCTTTCTTGCTGAATATGAAAAGACTGCACACACAGACAGGGTACCAAACTAATTATCCAGAATACTTGTAGCCAAGATACAGTCTATGAAAATTAATGTTTGTATTTTCCCTTAGAAAGGAAGATAGTGACCTTAAATAAATTGTTCTGAATTGTAGTAATGGACAGTGAGAATAAATCACTTTCCTATTTAATTTCCAGCACTACTACATAATCTCCAGCTACCTAAGGAGATTTCACCACTGGTGGAAAGGAGTAACTACCCCTATGTCTATTATTATTATGTCTATGTATTGAAGTTGGTCCTCCAAGTTGGACTACTGTGCACCTGTGGCATATGCTCTCTGAACCCAAGTTCTCCCTTTCCCCTGCACCAGCAGACATAGAAACTGAAGCAGGAGTAATTGAAAAGGCCTATATGCCTTCTCCATGTTGGTTTTTGACCCTTGGAGACACTGCAGTTGCTCTGATAGTGTGCAATAAGAGCTGCAAGAGGGGCAGTGGGCTGGAAGGATGATTTCCTCAGGAACGTGACCCACATGCAGGCTGCCCCATGCTGACTAATTTCCACCTGCCCCAGCCAAGCAGGTCAGACTCACAGAATCTGGCATGAGCATAAGGGGGACAAAGCCACCATGACCTTGAGTGCCAGTCAGCAAGAATGAAATTCTTCAATGTTTGCCTCCTATTAGTGATGGTTACTCCTTGATGGTTGTCTTTTCAGTGCATGAAGTTGCTATGCAAATACTGAAGGCAATAAGGCCTGAAACTGGCAGAGAAGCAAAAATAAGATTTAAAAAAAGAAAGAAAAAAGAAAAGAAAATGAAAACTGGCCTTGCAGTGACAAATAATCACAAGAATAATTAGGAGCTATACTTTCAAAATGTCTCTATAAACAAAGACCCCCACATTCAATCATTTCTACGATTTGAAGTTTGTTTTTGCCCTTGTGCACACTAATAAGGTATGACTGTACCTGAACTGCCCTAATGTTAAGAATTTCCTGGCTGCTGAAAAGCTGGTAAACATAGCTGTTATCATAACAGTCTCCTCAGCACCCAGGCAGGACAGTGAGCCTAGGCTGAGCAACAGTTTCCCCACCATACCTACCCAGAGAACATCTAGGAACAGCATGGATTACACATGTGGACAACCTGATACTGGGGCAGGAAATGCAAAAGACATGAACCATGTCACCACACAATTCAGCAGGAGGCTACATCAGAGATATCAGGGTGCACTATTGTAACACTGAAACCAAATGCTGAAGCATGCATAAGGCAACGTCTGCATATAATTTCATATACAGAGTGCAGACCGAAATAAAATGGTTTTGAACCCCATGTCCTTTTTGGAAAAGTGTTCCCTCCAACAGCTGGCTTTCAAATTGTAAGTTGCATTTAACATAGTTAAATAATCTATAGTTATTATATTATAGTTATCTATAGTATAATAATCTATAGTTATTGGGCCATCCTAGTGTTGCCCCAGAGATTGCCTCAATGAGTAGGAGTGGAAGAGTTGATGCTAACAATAATTTATAGATTTATTTTTGTCAGTACAGAGAGAAAAAAGAGAATGAGTTACACATTGCAGGTGAAACTGGGGCCATGATGCAGTTACCTGTTACTTTAAATGGTTTTAGAATTGTTCTGTGTGGTTGTGGTTGGCTGACCTTGGCTGGATGCCAGGTGCCCACCCAGCCACTCTATCACTCCCCAGCCGTACAGGGGAGACGAAGTGGAAGAACAACTCATGGGTTGGGATAAGGCAGTTTATTCAAAGCAAAAGCAAAGCTATGGAGGGGAAGCCGTACGAGAAGCAACTGAGGTCACTTGTTCTGTTAGTCCTGAAGAAGAGGAGATTGAAGGGAGACCTTATTGCAGTCTACAACGTCCTCATGAGGGGAAGAGGAGGGGCAGGCACTGATCGCTGTGGTCACCTCTGTGGTGACCAGTGACAGAAACCAAGCCTGAAGTTGTGCCAGGGAAAGTTTAAGTTAGATGTTGGAAAAAGTTTCTTCACCCAGAGGGTGGTTGGATACTGGAACAGGCTTCCCAGGGAAGTGGTCACAGCACCAAGCCTGACAGAGTTCAAGAAGCATTTGGACAATGCTCTCAGGCACTTGCTGTGAATCTTAGGAATGCTCCTGTGCAGCACTAGGAACTGGACTGATGATCCTTGTGGGTCCCTTCCAACTTGTCATGTTCTGTCATTCTGTGATTCTATGATACAATATTAGCCTTCCAGGGTAGCATCAGGTAAACTTTAAGTTTGTATTATTCTCTCCTAATTATTTTCCTCTTCTTTACTTCAGTACAAATGAAGTAAAATCATTGCTGCTTGTCTTTTTTTCACTCCTACCAAATGTCTAGGCTTTTAATCATAAAGTAACCTGTAAGCTCCTACTGCAAAAGCTATGTGTGCCTCAAATCAACCTCTTCCCTAGCAAGTTAGCAGGTAAACATCTCATGGATTCATAGGACAAAAGGGATTTATTTCTGTGTGCGTTGTCTAACCTAGGTGAGCAAACAAGCCTTCTAATGTTGGGTAGAGTGCACTCAACAGTCCATGATCAACTTCCTAGAAATGTTCCAAAGATTGTCTTAAAAACTTATTGTGTGGGAAAATTCAGTGGTACACTGTCTCACTGGTAACCACCCTTACTGGTGAAAAACATAATTGATTTTCTTTTTTTTTTTTCCTTCAAGTTCTACAACTGGGTTTTGATCTGCTTCTTTTTTGTTAGTAGAGTTATGAGTATTATCTTACAGTTGTACATAAAACACAATGGTGTACTGGAACAAAAGAACTGGAAAACACCAGTAGTGGTGCATGTTTCTTCTGTAGGTAAATATGTCTCCCAGATTATCACCAGTATGAAGTAATCACATAATTTTATACAATTAATTCATTTGCATCTTCTCAGTTTCCAAAAGTAGATGTCCACTGCTCGGTTGAAATGGTGCTTTCTCTTATAAAAAGCAAGAAGCTTGCTTTGATCTTTCTCTGCATGAGCTTAGTTGAGTCTAAACAACCTTCCAACTAACTTGTCCAGCTTATAAATGGACAAAAAAGGTAAATCCTAAATGTTTTTAAAGATAAATAGACCAATATTTAAAAGCACTGAGAGCCCTTTCATTCAATATGTTTCCAGAACATTGTATTATTTTCAATTATCCTGCTTTTCTCCAAGCCTAGAAACAACAAATGAATAACAGTTGTCACCTTCTATTGAAGCCTACTTACAGAATGGTTGCTGCTCTTGCTTAATGGAAACTCTTATAGAAATACTCCCCTTTCTTTCGGTTACCATGACAATATTTGGCCTAATCCCATGGGGTTTTTTCCACATCTAAGTACTCTTAGATGTGGGCAAGTGGAATTATCATTAAAACTAATCCTATTCAGAACTGATAATGAATGTCTTACCTGTGCTCTTGTTTCTAAGTGCTCCATTCTTGCTACCATTCCTTCAGGAAAGGTAATAGGGAAAATACAAATCCTTAGCTATCTTTGATTATAGTAAATTGTTCCCTGGGTGTACTAGGGCATGCATCACGTTGCTCTGGAAACACTCTTTTTGTGTTGATAATATTCTGCTGTCCTACAATGGGACAAAGTTACCCTGCCAGACTTAACCTTCTTTATGAATGTGTAAAGATCAGAAGATCTGCCCCCAAATTCATCTACATATCAAAAAATCTATCCAACCTATCTTGTGCTCACAAAAAAAAACCAAACCAAACAAACACAAATAACACAATTTTTTTTAAAAGGAAAACCTCTAATCTGAAAGCACATTAATTTGTAAATATAAATGTTAACACATACATCTCTAGCTATTCTACTCTTAAGCCCTCCCCCGTTCTCCTTCCCAAATCCATGTGGGCTGAATTGCAGGCCATTTAAAAATATGCTTCTTAAAACCTTGTGCAAGAGAGTAACTAATGAGGGAAAGAGGTACATGCTCTGAGTGGGATATCTGTAGGAAACACATTCTTCTCAGTTTTCCTTTTGTATGCTAGCAAAAAAAAAAATCAATTTTTATATTCAGGGGCACTTATACATGTGGAAGTCACTGTTGTGGGTATCCAGACTAGCGACCTGTAATACAATCAATATAAATGTATTAAAAAAATACATGTAAAGCTAACATGGTATCTCTTCTGCTGGGGTTACAGGTTTGACTGTTAAAGGCCATAGCATTAATCTGATGTATTTAGGCTTCTGTAAATTATTTGGTCTGATACCTCATGATATTTTAAAAAATTAGAACAATCTAAAATCAGTGTGGCCTGCATTAATCATAGAATCATAGAATTGTTCAATCATAGAACAATATGGGTTTGAAGGGACTTTAAAGATCATGTAGTGCCAACCCCCCTGCTGTATGTAGCAATACCTTTCACTAGACCAGGTTGCTCAAATCCCCACCAGCCTGGCCTTAAACACTTACAGAGATGGGACATCTACAACTTCTCTGGTCCAGGTCCAGCACCTCGCCACCCTCACAGCAGAGTTTTTGTCTAATATCTAATGTAAACCTACTCTCTTTCAATTTGAAGCCATTTCCCCATGTCCTGTCACTACATGCTCTTCCAAATAGTCCCTCTCCATCTTTCCTGTAGGCTCACTTCAGGGACTGGAAGGCACCAATTAGGTCACCCCTAAGCCTTCTCTTCTCCAGGCTGAACAATCCCAATTCTCTCAGCCTTTCCTCATAGCAGAGGTGCTCCATCCTTCTAATCATCTCGGTGACCTCCTCTGGACTCACTCCAACAGTTTTATGTCCTTCCTGCATTAGGGACCCCAGAGCTGCATGCAGTGCTCCAAGTGGCATCTCACCAGAGCAGAGTAGAGGGGCAGAATCACCTCCCTTGCCCTGCTGGCCACTCTGCTTTCGATGCAGCCCAGGATACAATTGGCTTTCTGGGCTGCAAGTGCACATTGCCAGCTCATGTCCAGCCTCTCATCCCCCAGCATCCCCGACTCTTTCTCGGCAGAGCTGCTCTCAAGCAGTACGTCCCCTCAGCCTGTATTGATACCAGGGGTTGCAACCACCAGGAGCAGCACCTTGCACTTGGTCTTGTTAAACCACATGAAATACCCATGGGGCCACTTCTCAAGGTTGTCCAGGGCCTTCTGGATGACATCTTGTCCTTCAGGTATGCCAACTGCACCACTCAGCTTGGTGTCATCTGCAGATTTGCTGAGGGTGCATTTGATCCCATTGTCTATGTCATTGATGAAGACATTAAATAACACTGGACCCCTGAAGGACCCCTGAAGGACACTGATGTCCATTGAGACTCTGAGCCATTGACTACCACTCTCTAGATGTCCTTGGTGAAGCCATGCTGTCTGTCTTGAATCATGTCCCTGTCTTCCAGGTACCTTAGCACAGCTACTAGAAGGATCTGTTCCATGATATTCCCAGGAACAGAGGGTAAGCTGACAGCTTGATAGTTCCCAGGATCCTCCTTTCTACCCTTTTTAAAGGTGGGTACAATGTTTCCCTTCTTCCAATAAGCTCGGACTTTCTGTGACTGCCACGGCTTTTCAAATATCATGGAGAGTGGCTGGGCAACTACATCAACAAATTGCCTCAGGGCTCTGGGATGCATCTCATTGGGTCCCCATAGTCTTGGGTATGTCCAGGTTCCTCAGATGGTCCACAATCAGATCACTAAAACTTATTTTTGCTTCGCCTGACCCCATCCTGCTGTTCATCCATTTGCGAGCTGTGGGAAGAGAGGCTGCCATTGAGAACTCAGGCAAAAAAGTTGTTGAGTACTTCAGCCTCCTCATCATTCTTTGTTACCATTTTACCAGACTTTTCTATTTGCAGGGTACACTTCCTTTGACCTTCCTTTACTGCTTAACATATCTGTAGAAGCCCTTCCTGTTATTCTTTACATTAAAAACTGGTTATACTATATATAAATGACTTGGAAGGAAAATTGAAATCTATACCAACAGAGTCAGCAGATGATATAAATATTAGGGAGAGCTAAATTCCTAAATGCTGTAGAAGATAAATCACTGAGAGTGACCTCAGTCGCTTGGTACACTTGTTCTTCTAAACAAAGGCAATTTAACAGAGTGAAATTCATGATCATAGGCCCAAAATTCATCCTTTGCCTACAGATGGGGCAGATCAGAAGAAGACTCTTGATCCGGAAAGTTTTCAGCAACCGCATAGACAAATGTTTCAGCATTTGTATCTGAATCTCATAAAGTCAATCCTGGAATTCTATGTCCAGCTCTAGAAAGGATCAGAGATGAGCTAATGGTATGATCAAAGACAGGAGAGACGTGCTTTGGAGAAATACCTCAAGGTGTGTTGTCTATTTACTGGATTGAAAAGAAGCTTAAGGACTGATGTGCTACGAAAACCCTGACTGCCTCCATGAGGAATGTACATTTGATCTGTTTGGTTTGTTGGAGAAAGGCATATATATATCAGTGCCTGGAAGCTGGAAGTAACGAAGGCAACGTTAAAGTTTGAAAGGAAAATTAGAGCACTGTATGTTATTGACAGCATTGAAAGAATCTGTGAAATACTACAGTCAATTCTTGATTGCTTCTAAATTAAAATACTGTTGAGATTAATTTTTAGAAGTCGTACAGTAGTTTCAAGTGAGATCTCATGCAGAGTAGTCCTCTGATCTATGTAACACAGAGAACAATAATTAGAAATTACAGTTTTGGCTATTTATAACATTTATAAGCAAATTTATGAAATTTGGCCCTATAAACAGCAATAAAACAAACAAACAAAAATTTCTCCTAATAAATTGGGTTATGAACTGGACTGGTGCCTATGCATGTAAGGCAAAATCCAAATAAAGAACATGGATATTGTGGCACTTGAGAGAATGAAAGATTCCAGCTCCTCCCTGTACCCCAAAAACTGCATATGAATGTATGAGATACAGTAGATCTCCTTCCATTTGGGGTGGGAACTGGAGGCCAGAAAGGATTCCCACAGGCATCACAGATGGCTTTCAGTGCCTATTCTTAGGCACCTACGTGGGTTCCTAGTTGTCTAAATCTCTTAAAAGGCTAGACTTCAGGCCTTCCTCACATATGTAGGGCTTTTGAGCAGAGGAGACAAAGTAGTAGATTTTGTTGTCAGACATTGCATCTGCTGCCTGCTCTTTTTGCATGTAACACCCATTGAGCAGTTGAGACTCCTTGTTAAGTCCTTTCCATTTTCTGTGAAAAACTAACATAAAGTATACATTCAGAGCACTCACGTTTGTTAAATAAGATTCCCACTTCTGTTAATAAACTAGATATGTTGTACTGATTTGAGAATGTGCAGTTTTCGAAGAATCTTTCAGATGGCATATTAATAGTCAGTTAATTATTTTAGCTTAAAGAGGAGTCTTCCAAGGAACTTTCAGATTCATATATCTTTCTCCCTCTCTTTTAGTCTTCTGAAGATGGTATTTTGCGTGATATAGGATGTACTTTTCATTTCAAGTGATTCCTCATATTTTTTGTTTTCTTGAGATGAATACTATAACATACTAGGAAAGAAACGGTCATTTCCAGATAATTTTGGTGAGTGACTCACTGACAGTTTTGTATCTAGTTTTTATGCTAATTCACAATCTCTAGGTAGTTCATGACCTTTTTCTATATGTCTAACATATAGAGACATAAGCCTCAGAGGAAAACTTTGTCTTAACATGTGCATGCATGTGTCTGTACACAAACATATCCAAAAATTTTAAAATGTGTTCCAGAAACATTGTCACCTTCAGGGGATGGGGATGGGCAGAATTAGGTCAGAGAAGATGTCTAAGATCCAGAAGTCCAACTGTTGACCTGGCACTACCAAGTCCACCACTAAACTATGTCCCTAAGTACTACATCTACATGCCTTTTAAGTACCTGCAGGGATGGTGACTCAACCGTTTCCCTGGGCATCTTGTTCCAGTGCTTGATAACCCTTTCTGTGAAGAAATTTTTTCTAATATCCAATCCAAACATTCCCTGACACAAATTCAGGCCATTTCTTCTCCTATTGCTTGTAAATCCTTACTGACAGCCTCCCACAAGCCATTATTCACGTTAATAAGCAAGAATCCTTGATCTTTAACCACTGAGATCTAGACAGACTCTTGTGGTCCCTTCCAGCAGCTTCATTTGATGAGACTGTGAGTTTAAAAACTCCTTTGAAGAGAGACCGTGTGGCAGTTTGAGCCACATTAGAAATCCAAAATGCAATTTCCAGGCTCCCCCCACCCCTTCCCAAAATTTATCCTAACACCGGAGAGAAATTTTCAGACCAGAGGCTTCTGTAGGGGAAGGGGTAAGTATATACATTTATTTACACAAATAAATATACTGTACAAACTAAAGGCAACTATATATATATATATATATATATATATAACATTTCTGTCAGTCCTTTTAGCCCCTTCCTTTAACTTTAGTCCGGAAAGAAGCCTTTCAAGGCTGGAAAGTAACCAATCCCTCTTGCGGAAGTGTTCTGGGTCTGAATGTTCCCCCCTCACCAGTTGTTTGTTGCAGTCTCTCCTCCTCATGAAGTCCAAGAAGATAGCTTTGAGTCCTTGCTCTTCTGCTGCTGTGTGATTTCTCCCTCTCAGTCTCCCACTTCAGTTTGTAGGCTGCTGCAGTGCAGCTTATCAACGTACGCGCCCTGGAATCTTCATTCCTCTAAGTCAGTTTTTTGGCTGCCCCCGGTCAGCTTCAGCAGGCAACTCCCGAGCTCTTCGTCCGTCTCCAGTTTCACCTGGGACTCTTCTCCCGAGCGCCGAGCTGATTTATCAGCCCATCCACTTGGCTCTGCTCAAATGCTGAGCCTTAAAATCCACCCCCCACCAGCCTAAATGCAGTGGGGGGGAAAAAGCCCCCTAGCCTTGGCCACAGGCAGCTCAGTTCAGTTATGCACTGTCCCACGCGTCCCGCAGCTGCGGGGGGGGAAAGAAGGTCTAGCCTCCTCCCTCTTACCTCCAAATGTTGACTCTAACTCTAGCTAAAGGTTGAGTTGGGGGGTCGCAGGGCTCCCCTCTCTCCCCTAGAGGGGGTGAGAGGGAGCCCAGCCACCCCCTGGCCTTGTCCACCTACACGCAGCAGACACCAACAGCAAAACAACCAAGACAGAACTGCCAACAGGTTCCGGTGCTGTGATATATGATTTTGAGCAGAAGCGAACAACATGAGTGGGAACACTGCCAGGGAACACTGTCCTGGCACCCAATCACCTCTGAGTTCCCCCAGCCTCTCAAGAGGGGCCAATCTCGACCTATGACAGGCCGTCTGACAATGATTTCGTGCAGGTCAACACTTTTTCAGATATTTAACTTGGAGCACTTGGTGCCTCTTGATGACTTACCTGGTTTCTTTTTATCTGTCACTCTCAGACTGTGATGCCGCCAATTTTAAGTCTAAATTGTTTGTCTTTCTGCCAAGTACAGAAATTAAACCTGGTCATTTTGTGTATAAATTTATAATACCCTAGATTATATGAACCTCCGAAAATCCTGGAATTGAAGAGGGGCTGGAATGCATAGACACCCAACACACCCTAAGCGTTAACTTCAGTGATACGCTTGCAGTAGAGCACCTCTTATACAACATCTGTCAGTAGGCATTCCCACTCTTTATTTTATGAGTATATATCTATTCACACTTATATATCTGTGTACACACACATGTGAAGGTTTCCGTGTTATGCATTTTATGTATGTATTTATAAAAACACACACACACACACACATATGTAATCCTAAACTAAAACAGATGACTGTATGTCATCCTAATGAGTTTCTGATAATTCTTAAACCAGTGCAAATCCATTCCTTTTTTTCCTCCACATTGATTAGTAATTTAAAAACAGGTTTCTACCAGAAATTTCCAGTTTCATGAAGACAAATGGGCTTCCAGTTTTAACCTGAGTATAAAAGTGAATGCTAATGTTCTAAGGATACCCTGGCATTGTCATTACATAGCTGATCACAGTCTTGATGAGCATAGCAATCTCATATCTGTCTCTATCACTGTACTACTAAAGCAATGTTATAATATGCATGAGAGGAAGACTGCCTCTTAAAAAAGTGAACAAGTACTCACTAAGTAATGTTCCAAAATAGAACAAGGACATTGTGCAAGAGACCTTGCTCCCCACTCCTTTAGTTTAGTGAAAGAGTACTCCACATAATTGCAGGAAGGAGTGCATTATGTCTTCAAAAAAGGTTTATTTCAAGTACCATCAAACCCATACCTGGCACAAAGTAAGTAAATGGACCAAAATGGAAGGAGATAATACAACTTAGTTTCAGTCTTGATTTTATCTGCTTTGGTCAACTGTATATCTCAGATTAGAGGCACATAGTATTTTGAAGCAGGAAAGAAACCCATCTGTGTTTTCTTCCAGTTATTAAATGGAGCTTGGAAATAATTTTGAAAAAATCACCAGAGTACCACAGGATTTTTCTGAAACTGCCAGCTATCCTGTTCTGACACGAAGCCTAGATTTCAGAAATTGTTAGTACAGAACTTTCTTAAGGTGGTACATTGCTGCATTCAGTTGCCTGACACAAAATATTCTTGTAGCAGCTCAAGACACTACACTGAGTTATGAGCCCACCTCATGGCACGTGGTCAGTCCCATTGAATTCAGTCAAGTGCAGAAGTTTGTTCAAACTTCTCAAGTTTGAAGTCTGAGCAGTGATTGACTACATTTGTTGCATCAGGATGCACTGTGTCTTCTAAAAGGGGTTTGCTTACAGCATCTGTAGCTAGTAAAAATGGGATTTTCAAATTTTGTAGTAGCAGGAGGATGAAGATATATCAGGATCCAGGAAAATACCTATCATAAAAGTCTGGGTGACTACTTTTTGGTTGACCTTGACTTACAGAAGTGGTTAATGGCTGAAAATTCATCCTTGCAGTAAGAAATAGCATAACGTTTATAAGCCATTTCACTTTTACTTCACTATGTATATCATATATATATGATATACATAGATTATCCAGCACTTCCATGTATGCAGGAATTGTTATCATATATATGCATATGCAGAAAAAAAAGGCAAAGGAAGATACAGCAATGGAGCATAAGGGGAAAGGTAAGGACAGAGAATGATAGGAAAATTCATTTTTCAGAATTATATGATTTAGTGTACGCAACTGCGTGGTTTCTGTTCTAATCAAAACACAGCACAACTTCTATATGAATATATATGAATATATGAGCATATATATGTTTAGACAGGGATTACCATGCTGGCAAATACTGGCATATCACTCAATAAAAGCAAAAAGTAGCTGATCAACTAGTCCATCCAGCATAAAAACTCTCTGCTTATAAACAAACCAACTGGCTTCATGGAGGGTAATTAAAATTTTTATTGTCCCCAGTTGTAGGCAAGACATATACTGTGTCCAGAGAAAATCTAAGTGTGCCTAACTGTTTGCCATCCTAGCAAGCTACAATGATTTTAGCCAGCTGCTCTAAGGGCATGTCAAAGTCCTAATTGTCTTGAAGGGGGCAAAGCAATGCACTTCAGAAGATGACCAGTGTCACTGCAATGGCCTGTAATTTCTGAAATTAGTTTTAATGTCTGCAATCAGAGAAATAGGGTGAAGTAGATATGTTCCAATGGTATTGTTGAGTTTGATTTCAAACACCTAAAAGCAATAACATTTATGTGTGTGAGCCTTTACCTCTGGCAGTTTAGAAGAAGAATAATTTCTAAAGAAATACATGAGTTACAGAAGGCATAATTTTGACATTAGTCTTCCTCAAGTCTAAAACACACAACTGAATAGGAGCTCCTGTCTGGAATTAGCAAAACTTCAGCATTTCATGGATAATTTTAGCAACTTAATTATTGAAATAGTCATTAAGAATACATGTTCTCATGGTCCTTCTTATAGCTTCCAAAAAGTTTATTACTCCACATGAGCTGTCAGTGTGCACTCACAGTCCAGAAAGTCAACCAAATCCTGGTTTGCATGAAAAGCAACATGATCAGCAGATTGAAGGAGGTGAATCTCCCCTTCGACTCTGCTCTGGTGAGACCCCATCTGGAATACTGCATCCAGCTCTGGGGTCCTCAACATAAGAAGGACATGGAACTGTTGGACCAACTCCAGAGCAGGGCCACAAAGATGATAAAAGGACTGGAGTACCTCCTCTACGAAGACGGGCTGAGAAAGTTGGGCCTGTTCTGCCTGGAGAAGAGAAGGTTACATGCAGATCTCATGGCAACCTTCCAGTATCTGAAGGGGCCTACAGGGAAGCCAGAAAGGGACACTTTGTCGGGAACTGTAGTGATAGGACAAGGAATAATGGGTATAATTTGAAAGAGGGGAAATTTGGGTGAGATATTAGGAAGAAATTTATTACTGTGAGGGTGGTGAGATACTGGAACAGATTGCCCAGGTAGGTTGCAGATGTTTCAACCCTGGTAGTGCTCAAAGTCAGGTTGGATAAGGCCTTCAGCAACCTGGTCTAGTGGAAGGTATCCCTAGTGGAAGGGTTGGGACTAGATGATCCTTAAGGACCATTCCAACCCTTTAACATGCTATGATTTGGACTTCTTTCCTGAAAGGATTCAAGCAGATGCATTAGACTTGGTGGGAGCTGTGCTCTATCTTTTGCCTGTAATGCACACAAAGGGAGGTGATTAGTTGTGCTGCTGGAGGTATCCTGTGGAAACTGACTGTGATGTGAATAAGTGTGAAAGGTTCCTGCTGCCTACACCAGCCCCAGACCTGACAGTTTTCTGGTGCATCCAAAGATATTGTCAGGGATTTGACTATTTGGAACTTCTTCATGAGGGATTTTGTTCCTCTTCAGAGAAACACAAGTATGCTTGTTGAGGGAAAACAAATGTCCAGCAGTTTTCACTGACCCATACTTAGAATAAGAAAATTCCACCCTCATAGAGCAAACAGCAGCTATTTAATCTCATTGTTGAAGATGTGAAGAAATTTCCTGCCTAAGTACATTAACTGACATTCAAATTACATTATCATGCAGTAGAAAAATAAAATTTAAATATGTCTGCTGGCATCAGGCAGTCCCAAATTTGAGGGACACTCAGAGGAGCTTAGGGAGTGTAAACTCTAATATTGCTGTGCTTATACTCTGATTCTGATTGTGTGAAATATGAAGGTTGGAATTAGGTCTTCCAGAAAGTAAAGGTTTGGAATCTCTAAAACAATCCTTGGAATTGTGTCTAGTTTGGTAAATACCTCAAGCTGAAGGCAATTCTTTCTGGAACATAGAGTTTTGCTGTTTTCAAAGTGAGACACATCAATTTTTCACTCTAGAACAACATTTTGTCTCAAAACTTAGCTAGCAATGATACCTAAAAAGCATTCAGATTTCCAGAATTGAGCTAAACATATTGTTTCAGATCAAGGGAAAATCCTTCTTCAATTAATTATCATTTTTCCATAAAATATCAGTTATTCCCACGATGTTACTCCTGCAAGCAATGGGTAGCTAGCGCATCACATGACAGTCACAGAGGTATACAGTTGAGGAAATATTCACTGCCTTAACAAAATGCTGGAGGGAAACCTGGGGAGTTTCTGTGATGCTTAACACGTAAGTGTGTGGTGGGGAGAAAACTGCAGGAAGTTTTATGCCAAATCCCTGACGTTACAGTTCTACATAGAGATGATCCAATGCCTTTGCATAAAAACAGTGATGAGGGTTTTAAAAGTGCTGGGAAGACTTTCTTTTGCAAATCTGACTTAAGAAACACAAATGTCTGGAAACAAGATTTTTCACCCTCATCTCCTCAGTGAGGACCTTTATTCTCACAAATAACCCAACTTTTCATTTTTAGCTGCCATTCATTGTAAGTGTCATGTCATGGTAGATTGAACTCCTTAATATAGCATCATATGTGAATGAGCTATAGCGAAACAAAAGAAAAATAATTTAAAAATGAAGTTTGAACACTTCAGATTGTGTATTTAATAAAGCTTTCAAATCAACTGTTTGTTCTTGCTTTGGTCTTCATTTAAAACAGACCAGTTTCTTAAACCGAAGTTTTAATATTTCATATGATGGTTACCAAAACACCAAAGCACATTATAAGACAATAGAAATGCAAAAGGCATCCTGTTTGATTAGATCAAGACCTTTCAAAAAACAAATTATGTGACATATCTTGGTAACTTACCCTCAAGGGAAATCTAGGACATGTTTTTTAGACTGAAAAGTTAATACAATGTTGTTCAAAGGCGCACTTACTCTGTGCTGTGACTGCAGTCTGTCATTCATGGCAATTTCATCCTTCTGCTAATTTATATTATTTGTAGAAAGAACATGTTTTAAAGAGTGATTTTTTTATATTAACAAATGTCACTGCTTTGCTATCTGGCCACATCTGAAGAAATGTACTTACACTGTTCTTCTGAATAGCAGTTAAGTGCTATACAGTTTTTTCTTTTCTCTTATGAAACAATATTGGTTCAAAATTTAGGTTCAGCTTTTCTGCTTGTGTGGGTTTGAGACTGACAAAGCAAGCTAGAATGAGACCAGATGCTGGGCATTTTTTACTGCCCAACTTCTCTGAACCTTTCAGTTTTTGTTGATCTTTTTTCCTTTGGGCTTTCAAGGTTAGAGACTACTCATTCCAAGAGATTGTTTTTTTGGATGTGACTGCCCCTCCAATGAAACTAAGCTAAAGTCATGGACTTGTTTCACTTATAAACCCCAACAGTGTTAGTCACAGTTGCCCTCAAAGGATTTAATTTGCTTACTCCCATAAATTTCATAATCCTATAGAAATAGTACTAACTATACTAGCACTTGAATCACACCATGTAAGAAAAATAGAAATACTGGAATGGTATGTGAAACAAATTAAATCACTCTAGTGCTGGAAGGTCAGTCAGCCAGCCAAATCATCTTTCAAAGCAAGTAACAGAAAAACATCAGTGGCTTCCCTGAGTGCTCTTTCTTGCCACCCCTCGTCTTATTCCTGAATGAGGTACGCAGCGGGACTCTGAACCCAGGAAGTGTATGGCAAATACAGAGATTGTTCTTCAGTTTGAAAGGGCCTCTGCCTTCACCAGAGATCAGACACGGACAGGAAAAAATGATGAGGTAAAATAATGAATAACAGAGCTTTCCCTCATCTTTCATTATATACTAGTTAATTCAGTGCTAAGTTTATATGAGAATTTCCTTCACATCTACTTTTTATTTGCATCTATACTGAAGGACGGGATCTTGCTGTGCCAAGAACTTTGCTAAACTGTGGGAGATAAATGCTGTCACAGGAAGGAGGGAAGCTGAAACCCACTGTGTACAGACACTGTTTATTGGTATGTGTGTAAAATATTCAGTACTGCAAACTGTCAGCAGTCTTCTTCCCTTGTTGGTGGGTCTCCCCACTGATGTAGGAGGGGAAATGAGGAGAGCCATGAAGGAGGTGAGCTCAGGGATACCCTCAGTGATGACGTAGTGCTGTACTGTGTCACTGGAGCAGACAGGGCTCTTGGTTCTTCTGGTGCCAAAACAGAGATGTCAGGTCTGGGATGGAAAAGGATTTGGGCAGGGACAACACCTCACAGGACAGAATTGTGGAAAGCTTTGGAGATGAGAAGGAGGAAACTTCCTGTGAGGGATGCCCAGCTTGGTTTAATTTGCAAGTGCATTATCAGTAAAGGGTGAATGTTGCCTCAATGACATTTTATATTCTTGAATTGAATTGATGACCTGCTCTTCTTATTTGAAGCACTTGGTGCTATCTCAGGTAATTCCAAAAGCAAATAGAGGCTCAAAAAAAGGTTCAGTTTTTTTAGCTCCTCCTGCAGAGGTCTGGCATGGGATAATCTATGCTTCATATACAGTATTAGGAGATCTGCAAGAGATCGAAGAAATTCACAAGGTGGAAGTGAAAAGCATATATTGATTGGACCACTAGGTTTGTACTTTTTTTCCAATGATGTGCTAAACCTATAATATATTGAATATATTAAAAAGAAGAAAAACAAACCGCACATTTCAGACAGACAGTAAAAGTATTTCTATTTTTATGTTTCAGTGGTACTGAAATCTTACTGTAGAGTCAAGCAGAAGCATCCAGATGCTTCAGATAACTTCAGTGCTTGCTACATACAAGAAGATTTATCCGTAAGGAAAAAGCCATATTTCCAAGTGAAACATTCACATAACAGGAATTTACTCACATCCCTTACCCCTCATACCAGGAGGTAATCATCTGATTTGACAAAAAACCCTGGTTGCCCCTGAAGTTGCTGACTGTTACAAATTTTAGGTGAAGCAGTCCCATTGAGTATTTGAAAGTGTTTAACTGATAATCCATAGCATCTCTTTCTCTGCATAGCTGGCATATAGAAGCTGTTAATGGTTCATTATAGCACATACTGCACTTAACCATGATATCATGATTTTAGGTACTACTTCATTGTCTTATTCAAGCTTATCATTACAAGTTTGACATTATTTTAATAGCTTTGCCACAATATATATAAATAAATCAGAGACATACAGCAAGATCTGATCTGCTTTTCATGTTACTTCCTGACTTTGTTCAAGGAAGGCTAACTTTCCCCCAAAGTTATCAAAACATTTACACAATATATAAGAATGCTTCTCTTCCCATTTATCTGTGTACACAGATGGAGATCTCTCTTTCAAACTAAAATCTGAATAAAATAGCTAGTTCAAGACTTAGAATCAGCAGAAACTGATGATCTTTTATTTCTATAAAGAACAGTGTTATTATAACAGAAAGAATTTGACTGAAAGAACACTGTGTCTTTCATATTGTTTAGCCTCTCATTGAACTGATAAAATGTTCCAGGAACTCCATCTCTCTGGGTGGGTATGAAAATATACTGGAAAGGTTTCTTCAAAGAATACTACCAGGTGGCTTGAGAGCAGCAATCTGATTTTGTTTTAGAAAGAGGCCAAGTGTGAGAAAAACTGCTGTGAATATGAATTCTCTCCCTCTTTCTTTTCTTTCCAGAGATGATAGATAAAGTGTTGGCTTTAAATAACAAAACATAATTGTGTTCATTCATGTGAGCTATGGTATTCCAAGAAATGAGACTTTGTCAGAATCTCAGAAAAAAATAACTCCATATAGGATGTGTATTTATTAATTACAACAAATACTAATAACCTAGACGCAGATGGTGAAACAGTTTCATTCTGGTAGAATGGTGGAGCTGATTACCCAGCACACAGCAATAGGACCATTCCATGGTTTATTTAAAATGAACTACAATAATTTCAGGTTTTTTCAACAACATTATGTGAACACTCACATAGAAGATCTTGTCATTCACTGGTAAGAAAACATGCTAATGCCACTTTTGGAAATTATCTGTCATAACTACTTATCACAAATAACAGACTGTAAGTACATTCTCTTCTCGTTTACTTGAACTTTAAAAAAAAACCCCAACTATTACCTGTTATTCTAACCTCAATTCCTGTAAAAATCATGGAGAAGATTATTTAAAGAATAATACCATCATCAGACTCAGTCACCATAGGTCACAAATGGAAAGTCCTGTTTATCTAATTCGATATCCTTCAGTGATAAGGTCATCTGTGTAGTGGATGAATGGAAGATGGTTTTTCTCCATATTAATAAAGCTTTTGATACTATTCCTCACAGCATCCTTGTTGATAACCTGTCCAACTGAACAGATACATAGTGTGCTGAGTGAAGGACGGGCTGAAGGGCAGAGCTCAAAAGGCTGGAGGGTATGAGGCTATACCTGGGTGGTGACTGGTCACCAGTGGTGTTCCTCAGGGTTCAACGTAGAGCCATTCTATTCAACATCTTTATCCAATATCTGGATGCAAGAGTTACTTTTAGCAAGTGTTGATACCAAATTGGAAGGTACTGCTGACTCTCTCGAGGGAAAAGAGCTTTGCAGAGGGATTTGCATACACTGGAGCACTGGGTACTTATCAACGGCACTAAATTCAACAAGAACAAATACCAGATTCTGTCCCTGGGATGGAGTACCGCTGGACACAAGTATAAACTGGGAGAGGAGTGTCTGGAGAGCAGCCACTACACCCTGCAGAGGGATCTGGGGGTGCTGGTGAGTCAGCAGTGTGCCCGGGCAGCCAGGAGGGCAAACCCCATCCTGGTGTGCATCAGGCACAGCATCAGCAGCTGCCAAAAGCGGATCATCCCGCTGTACTCAGCCGTGGTGCGGCCTCACCCTGAGTCCTGTGTGCAGCGCTGGGCCCCACAGTTTGAGAAGGATGTGAAGGTCCTTGAATGGTCCACAGGAGGGCAACAACACTGGTGGAAGGGCTGGAAGGCATGTCCTGTGAGGAGCAGCTGAAGACCCTGGGGTTGTGTAGTTTGAAGACAAGGAGACTGAGAGGTGATCTCATTGCTCTGTACAACTCCCTGAGGAGGACCAGGGAAAGGGAGGTGCTGATGTCTTTTCCCTGGGTTTCAGTGACCAGGACACAGGGAATGGTTCAAAGCTATGCCCGAGGAGGTTCAGACTGGATATTAGGAAGCATATGATGGTCAAACACTGGGAAAGGTTTCCTTGAGAAGTGGTTGATGCCTCAAGCCTGTCAGTGTTTAACAGGCACTTGGACAATATCCTTAATAACATGCTTTAACTTTTGTTTGTCCCTGAATTGGTCTGGCAGTAAGACTAGATGACTGTTGTAAGTCCTTTCCAACTGAAATTCTTCTATTCTATTCTATTCTACACTAAAAGGAGGAGCTGAGATTCTAAGAAATACTTGTCTAAACCACTAATTCTTATCCTTATTTGATCCCATACTTTGACAACTCCTGAATTTCAGCCTAAGATACTTAGACTGACTGGGAAAATTATTATATTTCAACTGTACCCCGTGCTTTAATGAAATCAATTTTCCATTACTTTCTTGTCTTTCGTTCAGAGTCAGTCAAAAGAATGAAGTGGCTTTTTTGTTTCTGTCATGAAAAAGAAAATTCCAGCTAAAATTGAAGTAGAAAACAGCTATTTATAAATATACTAAATCAAATCATTCTCATTTTGTCTATGTTATGATTTTTAAAATATATGCTGATTTATATTATAAAATATTACAATTAAAACTTCATGGAGTTTTTCAGTAACAATCTGTATAAAACAAATGTGTGTAATCACCAAAACTTGTTCCGAAGTGAGAAGCAGATTAAAAAAATCTGAACCACATTTAGAAAAAACTGTAAGTATTCCAGTAACTATTAATTATTTTGGTGTAAATCAAAGTAAGTTTTTCTTAAGTAATCCCTAATATATAACACATACATAAATATAATATATAGAATGATCAAAAATACATCAATGGCTTCTACTTTCAAAAATGAGTAATCCCTCAACAGTGATTGAGGGAGAGGCTCAGCAGTCTCTACAAGTTTGAGTTGTCTCAAGCAGTTTCCTCTAACCACACTGGAAGAAGCAAAGGATTGTTTACCTTATTATTTCATTCCTCTGTTCTCAGACACTATTTAATTATGCTGTGGTCACCAGGCAATGCGGATGCTAATAATAAAATTGCTATATAGGATGAGTCCATTGGACTCTTAATGTGCACTGTACTGGTGTAAGTCATTGCTTACCTCTCTACCTCCTCCCAAAACACTGCATTGAGAGCACCATGGAGTCACTGTCTAATCCAAAATCCGTAGTCCAGATCATAAATGCCTTTTTCACACGCAGAGACATGTCCATACATACGCCTATATTCACCTTGCCAAAAGGGAATATTTATCTCGACAATGGACAAACTTTCCTGAGGATCTGAGTTTTTCCTGTAGGCCCATTGCTCTCACACTCACACTTTCTCCCTTTAGTGTTCTGAACTGATAAAAGTATTTAAGTTCCATAACAAAATAACTGCAACCTTTATCTTCTGCTATGGCTTTAAGACTTTTTTTTCTCCCTTGTAACCACTGCTGCATGTCCACAAAGGTTTGGAAGGCTATAGACCTAGGGACCTTGAAGAGGTTGTTATGAGGGATCCTTGTAGAGAAGAATCTCAAGCTGCAAAACCCAGATCTGTTTCTCCTCCAAATGATAGCAGGAGGGAAAGCAGAAATGACCTTTTCTGTGACAATGAAATATGTGTGAAGTGACAACCAGATAAGTATGACAACATCTTGCCTCATATTTTCTCAGAGTGCATTCAGATAAGCTGTGGAAAATTGAGCCGAGGCAATTTAAGGTGCTGCACTGCACATGCTGACAGTTACCCACACTGCAGCTAAGCAAGCTAAGACAGTAGTAACCACCAGTTTCTTAGCACTGAAGTTCACAGTATTAATTTCAGGTGTCCTGCATTTTGTTTTCCATACGTGATGCCAGATGGCTGCATTGAGAGAGAGGCCAATCCATGTGCTCTCAGGAAGGTTAACGCAACCCAGTGAAAAGCAGATAGGAAACACGTAGTCTGTCTCATCCTACACCTGTTAGTTACTAAGTGCTTTGCCTCTCTGAAATACTTAAGATTTTCTGACACATTTTGCCTCCCTTTTTGCATTACTATTAAGTATCTTATTATACAAAGAGCACATTCTCTTTTCTTTTTGAACTTTAACTTTGAAATCCATTCTTGGCCAGCAGGGCAGCCAGTGGTAATTGCTTCCAGTTTAATTATGTTTTGTATGGGATAATATTTCCTTTTATCAAGTCTGAATTTGCCACCTTTTGATTTCTTTGAATGCTTCATTGTAACAAGTTATGAGACAGGAAGGATAGACGCTTCTGCTCTGCTTTCTCTGTAACAATTAATTATTTTGTATGCTCTTATCATGTCTTCTCTTATTCACAGCCTTTGACAAATAAATAATCCCAGTCTTTTTAATCTATCTCCCTAACCAGTTTTTTCATGTGATTACATATTTTCAGTGCCCTGCTTTGACCCCTGTCTAATTCTGTAATATCCTTTGTGGGAGGGGTGCTGAGTTCAGTAGAATACCAAATGAGGACCTGCCATTTATGTGTATTACCAACTGTAACACAGAAAGCAGAAGATGTTATGTTACAGAAATTTCATAAAAGGCCTAATGTCTCATAGTAGCCTAGGTAAGAATAATATAGGGCTTATGTTCTATTTATGAAAGAAATCTCCAATATGACCTTATTTTGTGTAGTATTCCTGATTCCAGCTGTATCTTGAAATATTTTATGGAATAAATACAAGAACAAAAGGACTCCATAGTAAATAATGGCAGTGAGAAATAACAGCTAAGGATAGATCTGAAAGAGTATTTAGAGCACAAACTCCCATATAGTCCGAGAGAAAACTTTGGTTGCCATACCTTGCTAAATGAGTCTATAATCTCATATTTCAGCTGGGGTGTGTGCTTTGAAGCAAATTTCCTGTTTGCTCCCATTTACTGCAATTTGGTTCTCACGGCAGGCCACTCCCATTAAGGAGACAAGCAAAAAGAAGAAGAAGACTCAGCCAGTAGTAGGTGTCCAGCCCACAGACCCAGACTACAGCTAATACAAAATAAAGCCCCTGCAATGTGTGCAGTGTGGGCTTCAGGTTCTGTGTCCCATGGATTGCTCTGCAGATGCAGTCTTGTTTTGCTCTTAGCCCTGTCACCAACAGCTGGCAGTGCATTTAAGTAGCTGAGTCAAAGGCCAAAACATCTTACAATTACCATCAACTTTTCTCATGTAAGTCTCCCAATGCTATCTCTACTATGGGTGAGGAAATATGTTGTTAATTAAGATAGTCCCTATCAGGAGACCTTTCAGTACCTAGCTTCTATAAGCTGAAGGAGGAGAGATACTCGGGATGTGGTTTATTCTGAGTTTGCTTAGCAACGAACCCTGGATTTCTGCCTGCAAGGCATTGGTGCAGAACAGTGCTGGGAATGGTTTTGTGGAATACAAGGAGGGACAGGGATTGCTTCTGGTTACAGGGAGCACTGGACCACCAAATACTGCCTGCAGTGAGAGTAGAGCCACATCATGACTGGATGTGTATGCCTAAGGAGTCATTTTTGTATTCACCTCCAAAAAACTGTGTCAGGCCCTCCCACACACATCTCCCGCTAGCACACATCTGCCTGTGTGGAGATCAGGCAGGAGTTAATCCCATTCAACACCTTTGGTTTATCCTCAAGGTGCTGCCCAGAGCTTTCCAGCAGCAGCATGCGTTAGTAGGAGGCAGTAACAACAAAATGGGGGGAAAACAGCAAAGTGGAATTGTGCCTTTTGTGAACTTTTGCAATTTCTTGTTACTTCATCAGACTGAGAACCCGAAAGGAAAAGCCAGGGGAAATTAGGATTAGAGCAGGGGAGAGGAAGCCAAGGGAAAACACCTGGAAATATTAGTAATGGAGACAACATAGTAAAGGGATCAGCTCAGTTGCCTACAAACCTCATTGATTAGCTATACAGAAAAACTCCTTGGTGCTGTATCTTTTTCTCCAGACAGAGAGGGCAATGGAAATACAATCACCTGTTTGCAAAGCAAAAGCATCAGAGGATAAAGATAGGGCACATATGGGAACATTTGCTCTTCCTGAAAGATAAGGACATAATAGAATGGGAGCTAAGACAAAATCACAGTCAGTGGTTTACCATTTGTGCAGCAGGGAGGAACTAGAATTAAAGGCAGCAAAATGAAGGGAAAGAGGCTGCAGATAAAAAATAGCTGTGAAATTGAGGGTACAGCTCGTTTGCATCAAATATTACAGCCAAATAGTTTTAGCAATTCCAGTAATCCTTACTAGCAGGGGTGAAAACTGGAAGCAATACTAAATGTTTACAAAGTGAGCAGATGTAAGTGAATGAGAAGAAAGAAAAATTTTGTGTGGACATATAAATACATATAGGAAAAAACATAAAGTAGAAATAAATATAAAAATATAGAACAAATGCATATTGATAAAGAGAAATATTTATAGTATATAAACATATAATTAGAGTGTGTCATAGGCATAAGTGCTATAGCTACAGATGTATTGATATTTCTAGTTCCAACCTATGAGACTCTCAGGCCTCCACTCAGAAAAGAAGGGCCCTCAAGTGTCAGGGGTTTTTTTCTGCAAGTCTTCTATATTGGCACCACTTGAAGTGTGTACTCCAAGCCATTCTCTGTGCTGGATATAGCACAGAGTGCTGGATATAGCAGAGGAAAAACTGGAAAACTAAGCAAGAGAGTAACAATAGGCAAACTACTAGCATATCAAAGTATAAACCCAGCTAGCATAGGGGTGGTATATAATTAAACCACAGGAAAATCGCTAAGATTAGAGATAGGAAAAGAAATCATTTATGTTTCTTATTGTAGCAAGCAGAGGTATATTCCAAAATTAAACAGGCTCTTCAACAGAATTTTTGAGATGGTCTAATTTTCTGAACGTACACAGCAAGTTCTTGAGGCACTCTTCCTCTCTTTTGAGTGTCCTTTGTATGTCATAGTTATGTAGACAAGGCTTCATGCAAAACAGACAGTGGTTCATTATATTTGAAAAATTATTTTGATCCTCTGAATAAAAAGACACAGACCTGTGTAAAGCAATATAATTAGGGGCAAAGACCTTTCGGTTTAAATTTAGGCTATTTTTTGTTTTGCATAGGTGAGAACTGTGCAATCTCATTCACTTTCTGAACTTGGTAGCACTGGATAGACATATTCTAGTTCCATCTTCTAGGTTTGATGGACTCATGCAAAAATAAGCACAAATCAGCATGGACACATACTCCACACATATAAGCAGCAATTTGCAGGGCTGAAGCCAAAAACTGGACTAAAAGTGTTGATGCAAAGAGCAGCCAAAGTATGCTGTTTCCTGTGCACAAGCTGCTACATGCATTGGTCTTCCAAAAGCCAATAATTATTATCAACACTTATTAAGTGACATCTATTGGTACCGTCCTTATTTGCTTACATGTAAGCGTGGCATGTGATTTTAATGGTTCACTAGCACAATTGAGAGATAAAGGACACTGATAAAGGGCTTTCAAAATGTTTTTGCTAATTCTTGTCTTGTATTATTGCTTTTTTCAGATGATTGTACATCAAATGGTAACTCTGGCTTCAAAATAAACTAAGTTTGTTTAAGTGACACTCACATCCTTGTTTAATGAGCTATAATGTTTTGCAATTTAAAATTTTTTTTTTGATCAGGAAAACAGTCTCAAAATTGCTCCCCTGATTATAATGTAACCACGGAAAATCTATACTGATGACATTAGAGCACAGTTATCAGCCTCTTGTTTATCCCAGTGAGTAATGGGATCTTTTGCTGTGATTTATCTCAAATACTTTTTCATGGTCAGAAATGCCAGTCTCTGTACAGAATATAATAAGAGAATTTCTCATATGTAATTGTCACTTAAGGACTTCACACAGCCAAGTGGGATGAAATTAAACTTACATAATTGTATCCTCTAGGCTGGAGAGGTCTCTCAACCATGGAATTGTTCAAGAGTAATCATGTCCCTGGATTCTGCTTGCAGACGAGATGTGGTTTGACTGCTTGCATTGTCTTCCCCTCAACAGAACTGGTCAAAGACAGTTTGTGGGAACCAGGACTTTTTTATTCCTAAATACTATGTGTCTGAAAATAAAAGGATACTAAAACAAAAATATTCACTCACTCACACGCATGCAGGTAGAACATATTATCAGCTGCCTAGGGCTGATTTGAGGAGTCAGTCCAAGATATGAGAAGCATCAGCTTTTATCATAGAATCATAGAAAGGTTTGAGTTGGAAGGGACCTTAAAGATCATCTAGTTCCAACTTCTCTGTCATGGGCAGGGACACCTTTCACCAGACCAAGTTGCTCAATGGCCTCGCCCAACCTGGTCTTGAACACTTCCAGGGATGGGACATTCACAACTTCACCGGTTAACCTGTTCTAGTGCCTCACCACTCTCGTGGTAAATAATTTCTTCTTAACATCTGATCTAAATCTCTTTTCTTTCAGTTTAACAGCATTCCTTCTTGTCCTATTACTATCTGTCCATGTCCTCATTTTATTAGCCTCCTTTGAGTACTGTCAGGCTGTTATGAGGTCTCTCAAGAGCCTTCTCTTCTCCAGGATGAACAATCCCACCTCTCTCAGCCTGTCTTCAGGACAGGTGTTCCAGCCCTCTGATCATTTTCATGGCCCCCTCTGGACTCACTCCAACAGGTCCATATCCTTCTTGTTCTGAGGACTCCAGACCTGGACATACAAGGGCAAAGGGAGTATGTTGCTGAGTTCCAGGATTCATTTGTTCAGTATAACTTTGATTTAACTTTGAAGAGACAGAAAAGGGTGTATGCCAAGAGTTCAGCATTGAAGTTGTCATTGTCATGTCCTTATGACCTCAATAAAAATTCAGGAACAATATCTGAAATTGCTCAGAAACAGACTATCATTATTCTTGCATATTGGTGACTTTCTCCCACTGTTACTAAATTATGTTTAATGTGGTTGAACCAGAGGTACTGCAGTTGAACTTTCAAACACATTAACAGTTTGCTTTATGGATCACAAAAAGCAAAGCTTTAGCAAGCCATATGACAGTGTTAAAGGTAGATGAAGTTCTGCTCAGAACAATATAAGGTTTAGAGAGTATTGAAGCACTTATCTCCAATCCTTTCAGCTACTGGAAGAGCATTTAACAGTATCATCTAGAGAGAAAACAGCTAATTCTTTGTCTCTTGTCCCTTGCTCCACAAATTTCATTGTAACTGTAAGGTAAACAGTATTAGAAAAGCCTGAAAAACATGAAACTATAGGCTTCAATTCTAAATCATATTCTCTCCCATGTATTCTGAGAATATATTCAGGGTCCTGGCTTGATTACAGAGGTTTCTGGGTTTCTTCTTCAAGGTTTAGGATCTCTCTAAAGCACATGGATGCATCTCAGTCTGAAGTTTGCACTTGAGATGTGATTAGCTTTTCTTCATAAATGTCTTTATGAAATGTTTACATGTGGAGCACAAAACCTCCTATGTATGTTTTATGAGGTTTTCAGCATTAATGATTCAATAGAATGAAGGAGAATGCTTCTAATGGATTAACTTATGATGAAAGGGACTGGGAAAAAATTCCCAGTTCCTTAGGAAAAACAGACTTGTAACAGGCAATGATAACAAAAGCTAAAATGATTCCTTAGGCTTATACTTGATTCCTTACAACTGTATCCCTGTTTCACCCTGGTAGGGCACAGAGCAAATAGGCAACAAGGCTCATGCTTTACAATATGGCTCCAAATCTGAATTTCAAATTTTCAAGAATGAAGATTAAAAAAAACCCCTATTGTCTCCTATTGTCCTGGGCTATCTGGACTGATAGTAGCTTCAAGATGAGCTTTGAAAGGTGTTCCCAGCTGTGCAGACACCTTATGCATCTGCCTGGAAGGTATGATGTGACTTCCACAGTCATGGCACCCTGTCTGAAGCAGTGAGCATGGCTGGAAGGATGGGCAGTCAATGACATTATTTTGACAGATACTAATGGGATGCTGAACTCCCATAGAGGCATTTTCTTGCCTTGTTGTAATCTTTAACGTGTGACTAAGACTGTGTCTGTGGTAAAGCTGAATTGCTCTGGTTATCCCCCTATTTTTTCTTTCCCTTTTGGCTCAGTAGGAAATGTCGTAATCCACTCTTAGACACAGCACAAGAGACAGAGAGAGGAGTCTGCACTGTCGTCTGAGGTATTTCATCTAAGTTGCCTCAAAATGCTTTAATAAGCATAATATATGTTCTTACCTAAGAGTCAAAAATAGATCCCTTCTTCTTTGGAGTACCCAGCAGTCTAAGCCACATAATAATTTCTTCTCAAGATTGTCCAGTGGATGGCCTACAGCCCTGACAGAGCTGCCCAAGAGCCAGGCCTCTCAAGAGGAGTTTGAGGGCTCTGAAAATGCAAGACAGGTGGTTCAGATGAGCCAACCGCAAAACAAGAGAACAAAGTAAAGATTTCTTGCATGTCCTTGTTTCTGTACAGATCATGCAAGTTTAAAATCCAATCTTACCTCTGAAGTTTCAAAGGAACAAAGAGGGCATACATATATGCCGTACAACAGATTGAGCCTGTCCTTCTTGGTGCATCAGAACATCTGGATTTATGTAAAACTGGGAGAGAAAGCAATAAGGATTTGGCTAATGTTTCACACAGAATGAATTTGACGTCACTCATAAAAATCCTTTTATGGGATGGAGTGTAGGTGTCAAAGTGTGAGACTGTAGTGCTGTCCTGTCTAGTGAAGAAGCTTCTAACCCAGGGCTTGACAGACAAGAGCAAGTGACAGTCTGTGTTCCCAAGTACCCAAGTCTTTCCTCAGGACCGCTGCTGAGGCCTTCCCCATCAGTTCTGGTGGAATGGGCAGTAAAAGTCCCATCTGTCCACAAGGATGCACTGAAGACCTTTTGTCTTGCTTTCCTCTAAGAGCTGATAGACTGAACACAGAAGTGTTTGTCTTTTCTTTTTATGAAGAAGCAACTGATATCAAACTTCACCTCCTTGCATCTCTCTTTAAGGTCTGCAGATACCTGCACCCTACAGTGGGTAATTCCAAGAGGGTCACTGGCTGGTGTTCTGGCCTTTTATACCAGGAAGAGCACATTGAGCCTATCTACATTGTCTGACTTGTGAAAAGAAATAAAAAAATAAAACCAGACCTCCTGAACTTTCTGCTGCTTTTGGTCCCTGACAGGTTGCTGGGCTAAAGCTCTTAGACAAACTGAAGATAAACCTGAGTTCTCCTGTAGCCACAAGGAGAGCAGAGCACGGTATGTGTTTCCTTATCCATGCACTTGGTTCCTAAAAGCAGCAGAGGTGATTTTTACATGATTTTTGTTTATAAACACAAGCTTCACACTTGCTTTCTGCCATTTTGCCTTTCTCTACTGCTTCTATGCACATAGAAATGAAAGAACTCCCATTATGCCTTCATTAAAATTCTGTAATTTAGCTGCAATTGCATTTAGGGAGGGCACACAAAAAAAATCAATGCAGGGAGACAACCATTCCAGGGCTAAGTAATGAAGAGTCTTTGGGAACTCAAACAATTGGAGTATGCCCAGAGCAGTCCCAAGAGCATCCTTTGCATGGTAGCTTTAAGTTCTGTTGTTACCAAACACTGACAATTAAGAAAGGGAATGGAAATCAATGCCTGACCTTTGAGAATGTAGCGTCCATCCCAGATGCTGCCTTCTGTTAGCACTTACCTTACCTGTGTACACAGGCTGTGGTGGATGAATGTCATGACATTACCCTCACAGGGAATAAAACCGCTTCCTAAAGTACAAAGCATGGAAAAAGAGACATGTGAAAAACATGTCCCAGAGGGAACTGAGGGATGGTTGATGAATCAGGAAAAGGAAACCTGGAAGGAAGGGGGTCTTTTCATGAGTTCTAGGTGTTCTGGTAATATCCTTAGAGGAAGGGATAGCCAGTTAATTTCTCATGTGTGTAAAGGCAGAATTGCTATGGTTTTGGAGGGGAACCCTGCTCCATATCAATGTGGAGAACAGGCTGATGAGCTGCTTTCTGAATATCACACATTCCCTTTGTAGTCTTGACATACATTGCCCTGTGATTCAAGAGTAACTGGAGCACTGATAGACAAAGCACATGAAGATCTACCAGGGACTCTGAAGCTACATTTTGGGATTGTTTTAACTATACAGACATGTTCCCTAGTGCCCTAATATGATGGTTGAATTTGGTTGGTGCCCTCTTAGGAAAAGTAGAAAAACTCTGAAAGACAGGTAAATAAGCAGTCATGTAGAAGTTGTTGAGGAGCTTTAGTTAGAGGTAGGGAAACAGCAGGATGAGGAGGCTAGAGAGTATAGGACTTACTGATGACCTTTACTAAGAGGTACAGTTTCAGATGACAGAGATTTGCACCTGCATGAAAGTGGTTGCATTTAGCCTGAAGAATTGGATAACTCAGCACACTCTGTGGATCTTGATTAGCTCTCTCTGCTCGCACATGGTAGATTTCTTCCTGTGGTTTGGGATGCACCTTGTAATGGGTTTGTTACTCTCCCTGAGAAGGAAACGGAAATAGGATAGGTCATTTGATGTGTATTTTACCAATAAGGGTATTTCATACCATACTACATCAGCTCAGATATAAAATAGACGGGAAGGAAGCAAGTGGCCCTTCTCTTCCAGGTAGCTGAGCGGAGTGATTGGGCAGTTCCTTCAGGAGAGAAGAGCGATTGTTGTGGGGAAGTATCTTTAGTTCTTCTCTGTGCGTATAGTGTTTCTAACATCTTCCCTCTTTATGTAAATATAAACACCCTTTCTTAGCAGCTTCGATTCTGTGGGGTTTTTTTAGTTCTTTTTCTTCTTTTCCCTCCATCCTCGCTTCCCTTCCCTCCGGAGGGACTGAGTGCAGGCCTAGCAGATACCTGGTGTTCAGCCAAAGTAAACAATAATAATTCTGGTGCCGAAACCCAGGAACACTGCCAGGAAAAGTTGTTTATATAAACACTACCTTACTTATCTTTTTGTTTTGCTAACTTGGGAACATAATAACATAAACATCACTATTCGCCCAGTTTCAGTCTCTGTAACCTTACTTTTACTAACAGCCTTTTTGAGATGTGGAATTTATCTCCTAAAGGATCTCCGGGGGAAAAAATGCATTTTCTTTCCCCTCTTAATTTTGACGTAGAGGGCCTTATAATGAAGGCAACAGTGATTTTTACTAATCCTTACTTGAGTTGCCTGGCCGTGGTGCTGCTTACAGCCAACATGATGAGAACATTGTGGAGATTAGGGAATGTAGTATTGTCTTTGTCGCCTTGTTGTAGGACAAAACAAATTTCGAGAGAGAATTTACCAGGATGTGCTTTAAAGGGGCCAGTTTGTGCGTGGTAGGGCATGTGGATGAATTTAGGCAGGTTCTTAGGGCGTTTAACACCCCCCCCTTTGCTTGGCATTTCACACCAGAACAAGTATTCGACCCCAACAAACTGACATGTCATTTCATGGAACGATGCCCTGCCTACCCCAATCAAAACCAGCAACCAGAGAAAGGTACCCGTTCAAGGAAGATCTAATGAACTCCCCAAGAAGGTGGACTACTGCAGAGGAAGGTGTCCAGTACCTGCGGGAATTGCCCATGCTGGAAATGATTTACAGTGACCCAGATGATAAAAACTTCCTCCTAACTCCAGAGCTTGTTCCTTGCACACTGCCCATAGTGGGACCTGGCCTGTGCCTATCGAGCTGCTGTTCAATACTCTAAAAAGACTATGACTGAGACAGGGACCCAAACTACAACATCTGAAGTCTTTATTGCCCCTGTAGTGAAAAGGAAGACATGGATAAGGAGATCTACAGGACCTACAGGACTACCTCCATGATTAGTAAGGGAGGAAGGAGGAGAAGGATCTATCCCACCTGCGCCTCCAAGAGAAGAATTAATGGAAGTTACAACAGGAGAAGAAGAGGAGGCGGGGCAAAGAGCCAGTTCACAAAGAGCCAGTTTATCAACAGAAGAAGTTCAATCAATCAGAGAGGAAATTAGACAGGAAAGTGAAGTTACTTGGTCCTTGAGCCCATCAGAACTTCGGGACTTGCTGAGAGATTACAGCCGCCAGTCTGGTGAACCAATTCTTACCTGGCTGCTCCGATGCTGGGTTACGGGGCTAGAAGTCACCTGTTAGAAGGTCATGAAGCACAGCAACTAGGATCTATCGCCAGAGATCGTGAAATTGAACAGGAAATTGGAAGGGAGAGATTTATTCGCAGTCTTTGGCTCCGGATCCTCTTTGCTGTGAGAGAAAGGTACCCGTTCAAGGAAGATCTAATGAGCTCCCCAAGAAGGTGGACTACTGCAGAGGAAGGTGTCCAGTACCTGCGGGAATTGCCCATGTTGGAAATGATTTACAGTGACCCAGATGATAAAAACTTCCTCCTAACTCCAGAGCTTGTTCCTTGCACACTGCCCATGTGGAGAAAAGTAATTCAAGGTACCCCTGCATTGTATGTTAACTGCTTGTTAACAATATACCATCCAAGGATGGATGAACCAACTGTGGACACGATGTGTGCGTGGATACGGAGTATATGGATACAGAAGGTATGGAAGCCTCCTCACTCCCACGGGCCAGCAAGTTAGATTTCAGAGACAGCTCCGATGTCTATCAACGGCGCACCCACACTGGGGAGAGGAGGGAGAGGCCTTACAAATGCCCTGAATATGAGAATCACAGAAGAGACAGCCCAAGAGATCGGTCTCGGTCTCCTTCTGTCTCACTCAGAAGGAAAGGAATCCCCAAGAGCAGGCCATGTGGTGAGCTATGGTTCTTTCTGCGTGACCAAGGGGAACACATGAAGAAGTGGGATGGTGAACCTACCTATGAACTTGAAGCCTGGGTACAAGAATTGAGGGGGAAGAAACCTAGTAAGAAGGCCACCCACGTAGTTGATGCAGAGGCCTCAGAAAGAGATCAGCGACCTTTGAGACACAGAAAGACTGAAGACAATTCTTGTGATCCCAGTGAGGGGACCTCTAGCTGGGCTATGAAGGATCAGACAGTGAATACTCTGATCAATAACAATAGAGGGGCCCTGCCTTCAGCCAGGAGAAGGAAAGGGATAATAGGGTTTACTGGACTGTGTGCGTTAGATGGCCTGGCACTTTGGATGCACGGAGATATAAATCTTTAGTAGACACTGGTGCACAGTGCACCTTGATACCATCAAGGCATAAAAGCACAGAGCCCATCTGGATTTCTGGAGTGACAGGAGGATGTCAAGAATTATCAGTGCTAGAGCCTGACGTGAGTTTAATGGAGGACAAATGGAAAAAGCACCTCATTGTGGCTGTTGCAGAGGCCCCTTGCATCCTAGGTATTGATTACCTCAGGAGAGGATACTTCAAAGATCCAAAGGGGTATCAATGGGCTTTTGGTGTAGCCACAGTGGCTACAGAGAAATTTAAACAATTATCTACACTGCCTGGCCTCTCAGAAGATTCTTCCATTGTGAGATTGCTGCAAGTCAAGGATCAACAAGTGCCAGCAGCCACTAAAACAGTACATAGATGACAATACCAAACAAACCAAGACACTGTGATCCCCATCCATAAGATGATCCGAGAGCTGGAGAGCCAAGGGGTGGTCAGTAAGACCCACTCACCCTTCAATAGCCCCATCTGGCCTGTACATAAATCTGATGGAGGATGGAGGCTGACTGTGGACTATCGTGGCTTGAATGGAGTTATCCTGCTGTTGAGTGCCACTGTGCCAGACATGTTGGAGTTCCAGTATGAACTGGAGTCCAAGACAGTGAAGTGGTATGCCACCATCGATATTGTAAATGCATTCTTCTCCATCCCCTTGGCAGCAGAGTGCAGGCCGCAGTTTGCGTGCAGTACACCTTGAACCAACTGCCCCAGGGGTGGAAACACAGTCCCACCATCTGCCATAGACTGATTCAGGCTACATTAGAGAAGGGCAAAGCTCCAGAACACATACAACACATTGACGACATTACTGTATGGGGGGACACAGTAGAGAAAGTTTTTGAGAAAGGAAAGGAAATCATCCAGATTCTCCTCAAAACCGGTTTTGCCATCAAAAAGCGTAAGGTCAAGGGACCTGCCAAAAAGATTCAGTTCTTAGGGGTGAAATGGCAACATGGACATCGCCAGATTCCGACAGAAGTCATCAACAAGATCATAGCAATGGTTCCACCAACTAACAAGAAAGAAACACAAGCTTTACTGGGGGCCATAGGTTTTTGGAGCATGCATATCCCTGAGTACAGCCAAATCGTGAGCCCTCCTTACTTAGTGTCTCGTAAGAAGAATGATTTCCAATGGGGTCCTGAACAACAGCAAGCATTTGAACAGATTAAGCAGGAGATTGCACATGTCGTGGCACTTGGACCAGTCAGGACAGAACCAAACATGAAAAATGTTTGTGCAGCCAGGGATAATGGTCCCTCCTGGAGACTCTGGTAAAAAGTGCTTGGTGAGACCCAAGCCTGACCACTCAGTTTCCGGAGCCAAAGCTACAGAGAATCTGAAGCCAACTACACCCCCATGGAGAAAGGAATCCTAGTGAAGGAATACAAGCAGCCTCAGAGGTGATTGGCACAGGAGGACAGCTTCTCCTGGCACCCCAACTACAGGTGCTGAGCTGGATGTTTAAGGGAAAGGTGCCCCCTACCCATCACGCCACTGATGCTGCAAGGAGTAAATGAACTGCTTTGATTACACAGTGTGCCTGAACCAGAAACTCGAATTGCCCTGGAATCCTAGAGATCATAACAAATTGGCCTGAAGGAACTTCTGTTTGGCCGATGAGGAAGAAGAAGAAGAAGTGGATTGAGCTCCACCATACAATCAGTTACCCAAAGAAGAAACACGTTATGCCCTCTTCACTGACGGTTCTTGCCGTATTGTAAGGAAAAATCAGAAGCGGAAAGCAGCCGTCCAGAGTCCTACCCAACAAGTGGCGGAAGCTACTGAAGGAGAAGGTGAATCGAGTCAATTTGTAGAACTCAAAGCCATTCAATTGGCCCTGGACATTGCAAATGAGAGAAATGGCCAAGGCTTTACCTCTACACCAACGTGTGGATGATAGCCAATGCTCTTTGGGGGTGGCTGGATCGGTGGAAGATCAATTGGAAGCATAGAGGAACACATATCTGGGCTGCTGATTTATGGCAAGACATTGCCACTCGGGTTGAGAAGCTGACTGTGAGAGTCCGCCATATAGATGCCCACGTACCCAAAAATCGAGCTAATGAGGAACATCACAACAACAAACAAGCAGACCAAACTGCACAAGTCAAGGTGTCACAGGTAGATCTGGACTGGCAGCATAAGAGAGAATGGTTCCTAGCTCAGTGGGCCCATGATGCTTCAGACCATCAGGGCAGAGATGCCACCTATAGATGGGCGTGAGACCAAGGGGTGGATCTAACCATGGACACTCTTCCCCAGGTCATCCATGATTGTGAGACATGCACTGCCATTAAAAAAACAAAGAGAGTGAAACCCCTATGGTATGGTGGACGTTGGCATAAGTATAGATACTGGGAGGCTTGGCAGGCTGACTATATCACACCACCACAGACCCGCCAAGGTAAGCGCTATGTGCTCACTATGGTGGAAGAAACCACTGGATGGTTAGAGACTTATCCACACGCAACTGCTCGAAATACCATTTTGGGTCTTGAAAAGCAAGTACTGTGGCGACACAGCACCCCAGAGTGAATTGAGTCAGGCAACGGGACTAATTTCAAAAACAGTTTAGTTAGTACTTGGGTAAGGGAACATGACATCGAATGGGTATATCATATCCCATATCATGCACCAGCCACTGGAAAAGTTGAGCAATGTAACGGATTGCTGAAAACTACTTTGAAGACATTGGGGGGAGGGGGGGCTTTTAAAAATTGGGATCAGCACCTAGCAAAGGCTACTTGGTTAGTCAACACTAGAGGCTCCGTCAATCAAGTCAGCCCTGCCCAACCAGAGTCCCTTCACACCACGGACGGAGGCAAAGTCCCAGTGATTCACTTGAGTGGTATGTTAGGTAAAGCAGTTTGGGTTAACCTTCCCTCGAGCAAAGGCAAATCCATTCGTGGGATTGTCTTTTCTCAAGGACCTGGATATACTTGGTGGATGATGAAAGAAGATGGAGAAATCCAGTGTGTGCCTCAAGGAGATCTAATCTTGGGGGAAAACTAATTCATATTTTGAGTTGTATGTTGCAGGAAAAGTCACTAGATGAGGAAGACCTGAACTAAGCTGATGCTGGTGCTCAATGATGAAACAACCATAGAAGACAAGACCTATAGAAGCGCAGGATATAGGCAAATATAGGATACGAATGTGACATAAAATGTTATGGAATAAGGGGTGGAGATTGTAATGGGTTTGTTCTCCCTGACAAGGAAATGGAAATAGGATAGGTCATTTGATGTGTATTTTACCAATAAGGGTATTCCATACCACGTTATGTCATCCCGGATATAAAATAGATGGGAAGGAAGCAAGTGGCCCTTCTCTTCTGAGTAGCTGAGCGGAGTGGTCAAGCAGTTCCTTTGGGGGAGAAGAGCATTGGTTGTGGAGAATTATCTTTATTTTTAGTTCTTCTCTTCATGTATACTGTTTCTAACATCTTCCCTCTTTATGTAAATATAAACACCCTTTCTTAGCAGCTTCGATTCTGTGGGGTTTTTTTTCTTCTTTCCCTTCTTTTCCCCCCTTCTCCCCTCCCCTTCTCTCCGGAGGGACTGGGCGCAGGCCCAGGAGATATCTGGTGTTCAGCCAAAGTACACAATAACACACCTTGAGCATCCCTGTGTGTTGAAGACCTCACCAAAGCCTGAAGGAGACAGGCAGCAAGCAACTGTAAGTCAATGGAATACCAAGTTTCTTTACTAAGACTGTCATGTTTTTAGTGCAGTGACTCCAGTGCAAAGCTCATGATTTTGCATGTAGTAGAAACATTGATTTGGAAACTATTGACAAGAACAATGAGTGATGAAACATAATGAACACTGACTGCAACTCATGCTAGTGGAAGCACATGTATGTCCTAAATTACTATAAGTGTTTCCAATCTAGTGCTAGCAGGAACAATATTAATAGCAGCGGTGAAATGATGAATGGTATCCCAATATTCATCCTTCACTAGGAAACTACAACGATACATGTACATTAAGTAGAAAATATAAATACCATTGATTTGCTTGTCGTTTTCTCTGATAAGGTCAGCTGTCTAAAGCTATTCTCACGGAAACAAAGGCAAAGATGTCTGTAAAGTCTCACTAAGGATATCATTCACGTCTTGCCTTCAACCAGAGACTGTATTAAAAAAATATCTTTTACATAGCAGTGCCTTGTTGTCATGGTTTGAGATAGCCCAAAATCCAATTCTCTAGTTCTATTCCCCCTCCCACATCTCAACCCAATGTGAGATGGGTTCTTCCAGACAAAACACAACCAGACTCAAAGTGGGGGAAAGGGAATATATTACAGTGACTGTACAAATAAATACTACAATACATTATACACAACCTTAGCTATCTCTACTATGACATAAGTATTTAAAATGGATCAGATCTCTTCTCCCCTCCAAATAAAAGTCCAGGAGGGAAGAAGGAAGAGATCCTTTCAACTCTCAGAAGCAGCAATGTCTCTAAGGCAGCAGGCTCTCTCTTCTTTTCTTGCAGCAGCTGATAGCTGGATCTCTGCCAGCACACACGAGGGGGTATCCCCCTCGGCCACTGTCTCTCCAACGAGGGGTCTTCCGTGGCTTCGTCACCCCAGACAAGGTCGTTTCACCACGTCATATCACGAAGACACAGGGGGGTCTTCGTGACAGTCTGGTATCTCCAGGAGATTCAAGCTCCTTGCAGGGCCTCTGTGCCCTGTCTCAGGCTGTGAGCTTCTTTGTAGCTTGCAGCAAGGGAGGGCCCTCAAGGCCAACCTCCCACACTCCGTCCTGGCTGAGCTCTCAGGACGACCGAGCTTCTTAGCTCCTTTACCCATTTAGGACTTCTAATCATTAAGAGTCCACCCCCTCCATTTTTGGAGGGATCTCCAACGAGGTTTAGGGGAGTTTTACAGTTCTTACCCCCAAGCTTTCTCTCTGTAGAACTTAGTTCTGTTCTCTGCTGCTGTTCTTTAGTTCAGGTCTTATCAGTTGGCTTTTAGCCATAACCTCTGGATGCTGCCGCCACTTCTGCTCTGTCTCTGCTCACTCACGATGGAAAACATCCCCCAGCTCACAGCTACAGACACATAGTCCAGCTTAACACTGTTCCAAGTCTCTGTAGCCCCCAGTTGGGGCGGGGGGGGGGGGGCAGAGGCCCCCCCCGAGGGCTCCTGCCCTCTCCTCGTGGCTTTCACAACATGGCCACTTCTTCAAACCTAAAACTACAACTCTTCTCTTCCGTTTGGTTGTGGTATGTTTACATTTTTGCAGGAGCGCTCATTGGACAGAATTTCAAAACTTCCAGGGGTTTCCACCCCTTGGGGTCTACCACTTTCCTTATCCTCTGGGGGAAAACAAAGTCCAAACCACTACACTTGTAATGCCTGTATGCTTACTGAGCATACTTGAGTTGATATCTGAAAAAATAACTCATTTTAACTAGGTTATGCAGTTTTAATAAAAGTAGGTCCAAGACTTCTAAGACTTTTTTTTTAAGTAACACAAAGTCATCTGGACTGACAACTCTAGAAAGCAAAGGCTTTGAAAGCTACAAGTGAACATTCGCTTGTTATACAAAGAGAAGTCTATCTTGTCATACCTTAGTTCACTACAGCCATCATTCTGGAGATGTTCTTACATGACATGAGCCCTGGCTTCATCAATAGCTCATTTCATAGAAATGGACCCTGAAAAGTTGCCAGTCTTTTCCAGAGGTAAGGGATGGGGCAGGATGTACATTGCAAAAAAATGGAGCTATACTATGTGGCTCTGGAATTTGAGAGCTGTCATTTCCTTTTTGGTGGCCTTTCTACCCTAAAGAAGGTAGCAGAAACACAAAGCAGCTGTTTCATCCCTCTGCTGTGGTCATCTCATGACATCCTATTCCTGAAAATTACAGAATCTAAGAACCACAGAATATGCTGAGTTGGAAAGGACACACAAGGATCATTGAGTTCAACTCCTGGTCCTCTACAGGACAGCCCCAAGAATCACACCAGGTGCCGAGAGTGTTGTCCAAATAATTCTCAAACTCTGTCAGGTTGGCCATCATTCAGACATTAGCTAAGATTTAAATAAATCAAAATATGAGACTTTTTTTTGTCTTGTCAGTATTTACAATAACTTTGCCATGACTTCAAGTCCTCTCAATATTAATCTCCTCCAAGTAAACAAGATTTCTTTAACCATATGTAACAGAGTAGACAAGTTTTCTTAAACTTCTGTAATACAGTTGCAAATATTAATGTTCAGCATCTGTATGGGTAAATAAGAATTTAAAACAGCTATCTCGGGATACAGAAAACCCTCTGATCTGCCTCAGGTCTTTGACTAGATTTATCAATGAATGCAATGTTCAGTGCCTGGTTTCCTCAGCTGAAAATCACCTCTGTTCCTACATAAGGAGAGTAGCAGGGCAATGCGGAGTCCAGTTTAGTTGTACTCCCATGGCTCAGGAGCCCATGGTGGCCAGGCTTTTTTCCTAGATGGGCTCCTCGGTCATATTGCCTTGAGTTTTGTCCTTCTTGCTACTGATAATGTCATTATTTAGGTATATTTGTTCAAGCTCTAAATGGCAGTTTCAGACTCAAAAAGTTGCTGTCTAAGCTCAAAAGACATAATTTAAAAAGTAACTGCATATTCTTGCTCCAATTCAGTCAGGATGAGCCATGATGAATCAGAGTTCATTATTTTAACCTTCATTGTATTTAGGACTCTTGTGAGAACTTTACTACATAAGTGCATGGGTAAACATATACATAATAGCACAGATGCAGGCTCGTGCTATACTCATCTTTTCTGTCAATTCCTTGTAGGTGTTGAATATGCAAATTATAGTCTCAGCAATTTTCTGTTACAAGGAAGTCAGTGATGTCTCATTCAGAGACACAGAATCATAGCACAGACCTGTTTCAAAGGCTCCTTTCTTCAAGTTCACTCTCAGACTGTGGCTGTCAGTCAATAGGGCAACATCTACACATTTGCCAGGAACCCAATTTCTTCTTTCAGAGCATATCCTTCACATCCACTTTCAAACTGTGTCCCTGCTGAATGTCCCATAAGGAAGGTACAGTGGCCTATTTCCTTGCTTACATTTTTCTTTGGTGAAGAGGGGAAGATTGCATCAAAAAACTTGCTGAACTGTCAGTATTTTTCCCCAGAGTAAGGTTACTTGGAGTGTTTATTTCCTTATCTTGTTTGCACTCCATTTCAGACTGAATGAAACCACCTCAGTTTTTTGTTTGGGTTTTTTGTTTTGGGTTTTTGTGTGGATTTTTTATTTGTTTGTTTTGGTTTGTTTGTTTGGGATCTTTTGTTGTTGTTGTTTAGGGGGTCTTTTAGTTCTGAGAAGTACTCCTTGTACTTCAGAAAAGAGGTATCATCAGGTCATGGAGAACAGCTACAACCTAAGGAAAGAGGGTAAGATATATAATTTTTTTGTCTTACCTTCTCCACATAAAACAGATGCAATGACCCAAGATCACAGTCCCAAATTACATGAGTTTAGACTGCAGTTACAGAAACTTTTAGTACTGCTGGAATGCTATTAGAGCTGCATCTTCTCTGTCCATAAGGATCATGAAAAATTTAAGAACAAAATTTTGATACTGTCAGACAGTCCTCTCTTTCTGGAACTGTGTTTCTCTAATGACTCCATTTGTTACTCATGATAAAGCTTCCCAAAATATGTTTTACCATTTATCAGTCAATACACAGGGCATTTTTTTGTGGATTGCAAAACAAATATTTCAATAAGGAACTGAGTAGCAAATTGCCTTGAAAGGAAATTTGTACATAGTGCTACATAAAATGTAAAATAATGCTACGATACCCTGAAGAAATCCACATGCTTTCTGAGGGACATCATCCTTCTCTTTGAGATATAACAACTAGATAACACATTTTTGATATACTGACATCAAATTAAAATTGAGGAAAGGCTCTACTAGGGAAATATTTTATTACTGCTACCTGAAAACAAGCATACAAAGTTCTCTTTTGATGGCCTGTTACATGATATTATTTCAAAATCTTTGAAGTAGTATAGGTCATTTTCATTTTTAAGTCTGCATACTTTCTAAAGAGCACACAGGAAACACCATACTACAAAAAATCTGTGCATTTGCTAATAAAACTTTTCAGAAACTACACTTTTGGGGCTCAGGTCACTGTCCCAGGTCAGCCTGGCAGGAAATTAGAAAAAAATCTGCAATCACTCCAAACTATGCCAGCATTTCAAGACCCATACTTGTTTCCACTGCATTGACTTTTGTCAAAATGTTTTTGAGGTTACTCATCAGGTATTTTGTCTGTAGTTCATCTGTAACTCAGACTCTAAATGGAAGATGCTGCATACTCTATTTAGGCTGTTCTCCATTTTGTGCCCAACTTGCAAATTTGAAAATAAAAATGTGAAAGGATAGTGGCTTGTTTCTGGGCAACATGTCTCTGTGCATTAGAAGGAAAGCTAGGGTCTGGGTAATAAAATTTGGCTTTGAGTCTTTAAAGCTCCCCTCTAGGGCATTTTGAGGTACATAAGGCTCTATGCTCTTCAGTCTTTCAAGTCTCCAGAGGCCACAGGCTCATCAAGGAGCTATGCTGTGGGTGTTTGGCCCCAAAAATACAATTTCCAAGCTCCCCCATAATTTGTCTCAATGCAGAAGAGAAGTTTTCAGACAGGCACAACTCAGCATGGGGGAATTATATCACAATTTATTACTAACACAACAAATACATTAGAAACTAAAAAGTAAATAAATACACACTATTAATATAATCTCTACCATTCCTGGGGGTCCTCCCACATCAGTTCAGAAGAAAAAACCCTCCAGGACGATAGCTGAAATCTCTCTCTCATTGGGTATCAGGGAAGGGGTCTTTTGCACCCCCACCAGCTCCTTGGCTTCTGCTGAGGTCTCCTCCTGGGCTACAAGAGAACACTTGTTTTACCAGGTCTTCATCATGATTACAGGGAGTCAGCTTTTGAGTTCTTTCTCCCTTGTTCGTGAAGGTTCCCCCCAGAGAGTAAGATTTTTCCATTCTTCCTCTCCAGGTTGCAGGGTTTCTGAGTTTTGCTCAGTCTTTATATCCCAAATAGTTTTCACCAAAAGTCCTTACCCAGAAAAAGCCTGCTTAGTTTGGCTTTTCTCTGTTCCGCTGCTGCATCAGTTCAGCTTCCGCATGTCACGGGGAGGCATTCCTCCCCCCGCATTCCTCCTTCGGTTTTCGGCTGCCCCCACCCAAACCTCACATAGGGCCTCCTCCAAGCCCCTCAGCCCGTCTCTCGTTGCTCAGTCTCAGCTCAAGGTTGCTACCTCTCCCACCATTATGGGGGGGCAGAAGGCAGCAGTGAGACTGCTTCGGTCTCCCTCCTCTGCCTGGAGTTCTTCCAGCTCTGCACGATCACAGCTGCTTCTCCGGCTCCGGACCACCCCTTGGCCCATCTCTAGCTCGGCTCCAAATGCCGTGCCTGCCTGCAGGGGGCTGGCTCCAATCCCCTGGCTGGACTCTCAAGTCCATGCCACAGACTCTTCTGGGCAGTGGGGGGGGGAAAAGCCCCCTAGCCTTTTGGCCACAAGCACCTGGTTCAGTTTCAATACTGCCCGGGCTCCCTGCAGCCCAGAGAGGGGATGAGAGAGGGCCTGGCCCCCCGCAGTGGGCCTGCAGGCCTCTCTGCTCTCCCCTCATGGCTCTGAATCTCTCTCTCACACACTGCAAACAATTTCCTTCTGGCTGTTGTAATATCCTAATTTCACAGGAGCGAAAAACAGCTCTGATTGGTCCCTCACCAGAAACTCACCTGGGACCAACCACTTCCAGCCCCCCCGGGGGGGCAGCTCAAACCACCACATATGCCAACAGAAAAGACTGATGCATATTGGCTGATCTCCATGTCATCCAGAAACGGCCCTTGTGTGGAAAGCTGAAACACAAGGCAACGCAAATCTATTATGTTTTCTGTCTGCAGGTGACTGCATAAGCTTCTTTTGTATGACAGGTTTATGCACCACTTCTACTGTGTAGTGCAGAATTATGGAAGGGCAGCCAAGGATGTGCCCTTGCTTTTAAGAAAAGAGCCAAGTACTTAAAAAAAAAAAACACACCTCTGTCACATATTGTATTTCAGTCCCATTCCACTGAATTGAATAGTTGCAAGACTATTTGTATTGATTACAAGTGATAACACTGTCAACAGCATGCCATTGCCACCTATAGACAGCAAAGAAAAGCAGACCGAGCAGCTTCACAGAACTTTCTAAATTATTTTGAGGGGCATATTAGAAATCCATGGAGTCAAGAAATGTAAAGCATCTGGCATATCCTTCCATACTGAAAGTCCTGTTTTGTCCCTTAGATATATGGGACTGGGTCCTACTGAGGACTATTTGTTGACACATAATTTTTAAAAATCAAAACACTGTCTATTCCACAACATTTTCTACAGCACATCAGCCAGAACAGATTGCATGCCAGTTTGGAAATGCTTTGGCTGTTTACATGTTTTAAAAAATGACAGCGATAATTTGCAGCCAAACTCCTATTTGAAAGCTGTGGATAGAGAAATGCAGGAATAAAGTTTGGACAGCCCTAATTTAACTTTATCAGAAATTCTCCATCTCTTTCAGATGGACAGAGTAGATAAAGTTGGAGATATTTAGGACTCCTTCTGCTAGAGAAGGTCTATTTTCATCCTGTCTTTCTGACCAGTCACAGTGTCTAGAATCTCTCTCTTGTGTAATTAGCACTTCACTTCAGGATTACCTGTATAAAAATATAATTAACCTGTAGCTGTCACTTAAGTGCAACATGGCCAACTTTTTCTGAAACAGTGCTCCTGGTTGTATATATGGTTTGAAAAGGCAGTGCATTATCAAGAGCATCTCAGGAAATGCAAATCAAGAGTCTGAGGTGCAGAGCTGTGGTTCTGTCATGCTCTGCTCCTCAGAGGGCAGAAGTCACTTTGCTCCCTTTCACCCTATTCAAAAAAAGTCATGTTTTCAGAGGTGGCTGCTGATTTTTAAGCACCCATATATACATTTAAGCTCCTCTATGAAAGCAGTCTGACCTTTAAGCTAGGAACACCCCAGATTTGAAGTTGCAGGTGTTTAGCTTGGTAAATGAAATGGCTGGAAATTAAGAACCTTCTTTGGTTGACACAGACATCCATAGTTACTTGTATAACTTTTATCTCCTATGAAGAAAATTGGGATTTTAATTTTTACATATAGTATAATTCTAGTCAGTTAGCCTAAGTCCTACTAAAAGATCTGTAAGCCATGGCAGGTTTGTTGGGACATTTTCAAAATAGGGAAAGATGCCCTGTTTTTGACAGCATGATACAATTCACAGTCTAATTTTATTTAGATTTGAGAATCTCTTAAATAACCAGCAGTGGGTAAAGTCTGTGAAATCAAGCTTGAAAGTAATATAATTTTGTTTTCTTGTATTTCTGCCAATAAAAATCAATAAAACAAAACACCAGAAAAGTTTAACAATTCTGAAGCATTCACCAGACAGATAGAAGTTATTTCTTTAATGTGTTTTTAATACAGACTTACTATAATCAGGGAGCACTCTGCCACACAGAGAATAATGGCTTTGACCTTCATGGATTCAATGTATAACATGCTCCTCAACCCCTCTCATTTCAGTTGCTACATGAAAACACATTATCAGAGGGTAAACCACTCACTTAGGCAAATTGCCTAAGTGATTCGAGTACTGCCAGACAGAAAACTGTCTGGGTCTGCTCTTTCACTCATTGAAGTCAGGGTCCTTCAATGAGAAGAGGAAAGTGGGAGAGATCAGACAGAACAAGAAGATTGTCTGAGAACTTATTTGATCTTTGAAGTGTTGTCTAGAAGACTTTATGAGATTCAGGTAATCTTCAAAGGTTCAGAAACACTGAGCTGAACATTTTTTGCTGACTCTGTAATCTTATTTAACTTTTCATTTTGTAGCACTTCACTCAGTACAGTGCAAATGCAGGGGGAAAACTCCTACAAATTACATTTAATTACAGCCACAATAAAGAGAAAATGAAAAATATGCTAGTATAATTGGCATGTTTTGTAATAGGCATATAACATAAGACATATTACTTGAGGCCATTGTAACTGACAGACAAAGTATTAAATACTGCACAGGCTTTAGGAGGATTTACCTCTTTACGCACATGGCTTCTTTAGTATGTCTTCTTTAGTAGTCTACATGCGTAGACACTATGTACCCAGCATTACAAAGCTCAGGGAGGAATAGGAGTGTCCACCCAATCTGAAACTTTTGCCCACAGACACAATGTCTATTAAGAAGCAAGCAAACAAACCAACAAACAAACAAAACTGCCACCTAATTGAAATTTTTTTCATAGGATGATGCTCTAATGAAGAATTGGAGCTCTTGAACAGGGTGGTCAATCAGTGTCCAAATAGCGATGGGAGTCTCCACTCAAGGTTCTGGACTGGGCTGTGAATTCTTGTACTTTGTCTGAGCACCAGTCACACCTGAGCATGTGGGACCGGTGTTGTTGACTATCTTGAACTACATAAAAAGCATATCCCAGTTCTCTTAACTAGGAACAAAGACTGTCCTAAACTACTGTTCCTGCGCCTTCGGGCCAGGTTCTACCGACTACTTAAAATCACGTGCAGTTTGGTGAGTCCTGCAGTAGGAAATGCCTGGGACATCACTGGATGGCCAAGCTCTCTGCCCATGTGTACATGCAGATGGTGTCTACCCACTGGCCTTTGCACAGCAGGACTGCCTGAAATCCCTGCCTGGAGACTCCCACAATGATGCACCAGACTGCTTGTGATGAAGCTCTGCAGTTCATCACCTTGCTTGCACTTAGCCCATGGGCAGAGGTGAGCTGGTGAGTTTCAGGAAGAAAGTTTGCTGTGAAGCTGCATTTAATTAAATGCATTCAGTTAAGTTGTGTTCCCCTAGCATATCGCATTCATGGAAATTCCAATGGTAAATAAATCCATTTTTGTTAGCCTTCAGCTCAGGATACAAATGTCAAAGTGAAGGACTTATTAACTGACTTGTTACCAGCCAACTGTACATTTCACCATAATCTCTCTGTTTCTCTGTCATATGTCTCCCACAAGGGCTGTTCCTTAACTGGTAAGTGCACAGTGTGTATACTGACCTGTTGCAATATCTGTCTCCAAAATTAAAATAAGATCAGCACTGTCAATCTGGATTTTCCATCATAGCTCCTAACTACAGAATCACAGACTCACACAATGGGTAAGGTTGGAAGGGACCACAGTGGGTCTCCTGCTTCAACCTCCCTGCTCAAGCAGGGCCATTCTAGAGCACATGGCACAGGATTGCAGCCAGATGGTTCTTGAATATCCTCAGTGAGGGAGACTCCACAACCTCTCTAGGCAACCTGTTCCAGTGCTCAGTCACATGCACAGTAAGGAAGTTCTTCCTCATGTTCAAGTGGAACTTTCTGTGTCTCCATTTCTGCCCACAGCCTCTTATCCTATTTCTTGGCACCACCAAGAAGAACCTGGGTCCGTCCTCTTGACACCCTCCCTTCAGATACTTATAGATGTTGATGAGGTCTCCTTTCAGTCATCTCTTCTTGATGCTGAACAAGGCCAAATCTCTCAATCTTTCCTTGTAAGAGAGATGCTTCAGTCTCCTAATCATCTTTGTTGCCCTCTGATGGACTCTCTCCAGGAGCTTCATGTCTCTCTTGTCCTGAGGAGCCCAGAACTGGACACGGCACTGCAGATGTGGCCTCAGCAGGGCTGAGTAGAGGCTAAGGATCAAAACAAAAGACAGCGTTGAGTAGGTTGACTTCAATTACAAATTGAAAGGGAAAATAGCCAAGCTAGAATGAAGATATAAAATAGAAGACTCTAGCCATCCAAATTAATGCAAAAATTAGGAAGCTCAAGAAAGATTGGTTCTTTTTGTACACCCTGACTGGGTCTCAAAAAGATTTGTGAAGTAAAATCCCTTCTGTTACCATAAATTCTCAGACCTCTGAGCACTAAGAACCAAAATGTTCTGTAATTCACAGTAAAACAAGAATTGGCAGAACTAAAATATTGCCCATGAGCAAAATTTTGGAGTCTGCATCCCTCTGTGCAAGTAACTGCATCCATCCTCAGCCACCATTTCAATCCTTACAGGGACAGATGATCAGATTTGGACATATGCATGTGCAGGATCCTGGTAGCTAGTAGCCACCATTAAAAATTGCATTTCCTCCTCTGTTCTGAGGAAATTGCAAGGACTGCTACAGTCATCCAGATTAGTATCACATATTTGGCTTTCAGGGTGGTTCTTAGGTATGAAAATGTAAACAAATATTCAGCCCCTTGAATTGCTATTCATATATCACCTCTCAACTATCCTTGAAATGTTGAGCAGCTCATAAAGTGAGCAAAAATGTATTATAGACAAATATAATCTGAAAATAAGCACATTTGGAGAGTCTCAATTTGACAAGGATGCTTCAAAAGCACCTGCATTTATAATCTTGAACACTGTGGCAGTAGATAGATTTCTAGTCAATCCATTGTTTTGATGTCACTTTACGATCATTCCAAGTCTTTAAAATGGAGATTGTATGAGTATTGGGCAGGACTTCCATGGCAAAATTTTATCCTTTATTGGTGAAGTCAGATTTCATTCAGTGTAGAGGAAACTGGGGAAAGGAAGCAAGCTTTACATGTCTCCTTTCAGAAGCATAAACATTTAAATTTACACTTGTGATGCAATCTCTGTTGAACACACTGATCCAAATTAACCAGGAGGATGCTCAGCAGAGGGTCAGCAGTTTTGGAGTGGGGCAGCCCCTCAAGCCCTGAGTGGCAAAGCTCTTGTGGGGAAGAATGGGGAGGACACGAGAACGTGTCCTTTGAGCCAGCCCTATGGGCAGGTTTGGGTAACAACTGAGTGCCAGTGACAAAAATACAAGGAATAAACCAAGATACAAGTGAACAAGAAAGAAGGGAAGCAAATGGCTACAGAAAGAACAATTTATTTCTCTGCAGATCTATTTCAAAACCTTTTTTCTGACTGAAAATCCTTACCCTGAATTCTTCACTTATTTATGGCACCTATTTAAACAATCCTAACAGAAGGTTAAGAAGGTCAAGAGCACATGAGATTGCTGTGGGCCTTTTGTTTCCAGTCTGGTGTCTTGTTTCCCTCAAAGATCACTCATGTAAGGCCCACACAGCAGCAGAGCTGAAAGGAGGAAGAGGTGGAAGGAGAAACAAGAAAATTGGTAAAAGTTAGGATTTTTGTGATAACACAAAAACTCACACACTGCTCTACAAGAATCTCCACAGTGGCTTAAAGTCAGCAGAAGCAACAGGCCTTTTACAAACCATACCCTGTGGCATGTACTTTGCAATTTGCCCTTTTTTTACTTCACTAGTGCCTGGTTGGCCAATAATGAAGTAAAGTTGAACCCTGACCTTAGTCGCACACTCTACCGACAGTCTTTCCTCTTACCCTCCCAGGACAGAACTCAGGATTTAGTCTGTGAGACAGCTACTGACAAGTTTATTTCAAGAGTTCACTACCTGCAAAGGCAAAACATTTTAAAACAATATTTTGAATAGTTTTTCTACATTTATTAAAAGATAGAAGACAGTTGCTCCCTGAATATTCATGTCAACAAAAGCAATTCCATCTGACTTCTGCTTTGAACAAATAGAAGTGATTTCCTAATAGTTATTAAATAATTCCTGATAATTATTAAGGAGGAGTAACAAAATAAGTTATAATATAGTCAGGAAAAGGTTATTTAAAAATGGCTTCCAAGTGTCCTGGGACTTGCTCCTCAAATGGCTACAGCTCTCCAACATAATTCTTCAGCAGCTGAAGGCTTTCTGAGTCCAGCAATGTACTTAAGACTACCTACTTTTAAACACATGTTCTAGTTCACTCTGACTTTGGTGGGATTGCTGTGTTTAGGGTAAGGTGTGTGCTGAACTGTTGCAATAAATCAAGCCTAAATGAGGAGGCCACTTCATGCTGCATTTGCTAAAGAAGAAGGCCTTTCACCATCTGAATGATTTATTTGCCAGTGTCTGTTTTTACTAAAATCTTCTTGGTACTGGCAAAAGTCTTCTCATAGAAATATTGCACTTATTTAAAAAAGGTCTGCCAAACTTTGTGTAACATCACAAGTCTGCTTTCAGATGTCTTACTATAGCACCGTGACGCTCACTTTCAACAAGAATTATTCAAATCTAATACCTAAAGGTGTATACAGTCACCTACATAAGATTTTCAGCTTTACTGAACAAGAGTTTCTCCAACAGAAAACGCAGACATAAGTCTGAAAATAATGTTGTTATTTAAGTCCTCAGATGCAGATTTTATTTAGTATTTGATTTAGACACACTTACTCTGAAATCTCCATTAGCTGAATTTCAGTTTTCCAAGATGCTCCATTATCTGAACAAGGATGTCATCCCCAAATCTCAATAAATTCTTCTGAAAATTGTCTTGATTACCACAGCTTCTCTAATATGAGTTCAGTGGAACAACTTAAACATGGTATTAAAACAATGAAGGCTACATGTTGCACAGTGTTTTATTAGTGATATAAGTCAATAAAAGTTTATGAGTAATCATATAATAATTAGAACTATTTGCACTTTTCATGTTGCTGCTGTAATGTAGAATTGAGTGACACCAAGTGTCAACACTATGTTGACTTAGACATGTTTGCATAAACGTCCTTCTTTTAGCTGTATTACATCTTAGTGTTTCTATCCTGAGTCACAAAATGTTTTTGAAAGGTCTAATCATTCAATAGCCTTCTCCACCTTTATTGTCTGATACAGAGTTTCACCTGGAGTCTTTATAAAATGTGCAATATTTTGCCCTGTTGCAGCAATTTAGCCAGATTTTCTAACAAATATACCCAGAAAAAAAGTAGTTTATAATAGACTATAAAAGTGTGGCAACACTGTACACTGAAAATGCCCTGTGTTGATTCAATTTAGGTCAATCTGTTATTTGCTTGCATTTTGAAGCAGGTATTGAAAACATTGAAAACAGATGTCTATTTTATTCCAGAATAGGAAGTGAAGACAACAGGTCTGCAAATAACAATTCACCCCACAGATGTGGGACACTTGTCCATTTTCTGTTGGTACAGCTAGGGTCATCCTGATAAAGTCTGAATGACAAGGCAATAAAACATTTCCCTGTAAAAAAACCTGAAATATTAAAAGCTACAAAACATACAGGATGCCCTGTGAAGATTGCAGGAGATTACCAACACCTTTTCAGTATTATGCACAGAAATACCAGTGGCTGTGAATTCACTCAGGATGTGTATCTGAAACTCTGTGCACATAGAAGACTACACTAGTATAAATCCTTGAGTGTAAATATATGTATATTATATGTACAAAAATATATAAATATATTTATGAATGTATATCTCAATCAGTGAGACAAGTGGAGACACCAGTGACAGTAGCAACAGCAGTAACAATAGTGACAGCTGTAGTAAGTTCTGGGGACTGGGCACTAGAACAAGCTGGGCTGGGGGTTACAAAGTCAGAAAAACTTAAGCAACAGCTGAGAGACCCTCCACAAACTGTCAGCTGCAAGCTGCTTTTTATTAAAGATAATTTATTTCCATTTAGGTTTACTTAATCTTAAAAAGAAATGTGTTGAAATTAAATGATCTGTCTTTGAGCTGAAATCATAGAATTAGAGAACAATAGAATGGTTTGGATTGGAAGGGATTTTAAAGATCATCAAGTTCTAATTCCCCCCACCACAGGCAGGGACACCTCTCCCTCGATCAGGTTGCTCAGAGCCCCATCCAGCCTGGCCTTGAATGTCTTCAGGGATGGGGCATCCATAACTTCTCTAGGTAACCTGTTCCAGTGCCTTATCACCCTCAAAGTAAAGAATTTCTTCCTAATATCTAATTTAAACCTACCCTCTTTCAGTTTAAAGCCGTTCCCACATGTCCTGTCACTACATACCCTTGTGAAAAGTCTCTCTCCAGCTTTCTTGTAAGCCTCTTTTAGGTACTGGGAGGCTGCTCTAAGGTCACCCCAGAGCCTTCTCTTTTCCAGTCTGGACAATGCAAATGCTTTAAGCTTGTCTTCACAGGAGCGTTGCTCCAGCCCTCTGATCATCTTTGTGATCCTCCTTTGGACTTGCTTCAGCAGGTCCAAAACCTTTTGTTGGGGGACTTCAAGCTGGATGCAATACTCTAGTGGGTTCCCACAAGAGTGGAGGAGGAAAAGGAAAAATTACAAAAAAAAGGGAAAAGAAGAAATTGCCCTAACTGAGGTATCATAGTCCTTGTAATTTAACGGTCAAGTCCTGACAATTTACATGTGTTTTGTTAAATGTTTAAATAAATAGGAGAACTCATGCAATAGGGGCATAGACAGAATAAAGGCCATTGCACCAAGTTTTCCCACATGCTGGTTGGCAGAGTGATTAAAATGACGATTTAACCAGTTCAGAATGCACTGCACTGAAAACTGCAACTTTTCCTGAATTCTTCTTTGCAGCAATATACGGAGAAAAATATGACAAGTGAGGACACTTACCAGTGTGAGAATGATGAGCTAAGCTGAAGGCACCATGATCCAGGGATCAGTGGTTAAACATTTTGGTCAGGTCCCACACTGTCCTTTGAAAACAGCCTTCCACATAGTTTGTATTTTGTTTCTGTTGAGCAAGGACTGTGATTTGGTAGGGGGTGTTCTCTGCCTACCCTTCCTCTGTGCAGGGCCAGAGACAGGAACCCAGGGTGTGGGAAGAAGTGTGGTTCTGGGAAAGTCTTCACTTCCAGCCTTGCCTCAACTGCTCCCTCTACTCCCTGCATTCAGACCTTCTGCTCCATCTTTGACAGAATATTTCTGACTGAGGACTGAAAATTTAATTTAGAAAAGCAATAGTTGGAGGCAAAAAACAAGCAGATGGGCCTGGACGCCTGAGTTGGGTTCTCATTTGCATTTTCTAGGACAAGAGTTTAGAGACAAGGCGAACACATCTGCCTCCTGCACAAGCAGAGAGCCAAGCACTGCCTGAGGATCCTGGCTGAAATGCAAGCTCCCACTCAGATTTTGTTAATTTGGTCATGTTCATCTAAGGTAAAAAAAGAATTTAAAAAGGAAGGGTTTAAGTGAAACACAATCCAAGGACTTATATAAACAATATCTGCTCCAAAGCCAGGTTGTGGACCTGCCCTGATCTGCTTTGGTTGGGAATAAAGAAGTGCAGACAACAGCTGTATTTTCTGCTGTATGTCCTACCTTTCTTAAGACTGGTGCTAACACATATCACTTTACTGGCACTAAAACATAGATACATCTCCTGGAAAATTTTTTACAGGGACTACCAGAATATAACACGTTCATAAAAGTGTGAGAGTATTACATCTGCTAAAAGTCTTACTGGGAGTCAGATATGTAGGTTTACTTCAGATTGATATGAGCTGTTACTCTTTTAGGTCAACACTTCCCTAAAAGCAGCACAAAACTTTACTGACAAACATGAGGGCCAAGATTCTGCCTGGAAAATGGTATGTCCAGAAGAGCAGCTTGCCCCAACATGGTAGATTGTTGGACTTAGAAGTTGGAAATAAAATCACATCTTTTCTAAAATAATGGGTGACTTTTGCAAGCAATGTGGTAAGATTGATCCAGGGTGCTCATCTGCTGATCCTTTCTGGGACTGTTTGTTTTCTGAATAAATTAATGTATTTTCTAAATGGAATGTATCCCATTTTGCTGAGGTTTCCCACTCACAGGCAATACATCAACTTTATTTGACAGATACTTTTTTTTAAAGGAATAGTTTTTATTTCAAAGCAATCAGGTACCTATACCTTCCTCAAAAACAAATGACTGTAGTGTTCCTTGTTGGTTTCTTCACAAGGTTCCTCAAGAAGTTAGTCTAAAGAATTGACCTTCACAGAGTGACATAGGGAACTGGTACTTCCTTGTCATTCAGGATTACTTAATGCAGGGTGACACCTGAGCAATCGAGCTGAGATCACAGAAGGCCTCATAGTTTGGGCAGATAGGCAGAGAGAGGGGAGCAACTTACAATGCAGCAAAAATTTAATGGATTTACTGCAAATATAATCCATGATCTTTTCACTGGAATTTCAAACAACTGGCTTTTTTTTCCCCTCAGTATTGATGCTCCCTCTCTGCATCTACAGCTCTTTTATATATAAGGTATTTTACCTCTACATGCCTTAACTTTATGTATATCTCTGTCCATGTTCATATATATACATAGGTACAGGTATAAACAAAACTTGTATATATAGAGGCAACTTATGTGCTGTCTTATTCAGAGAAAATTCCTCTACTGACACCAATTGGCATACATCTCTTATTGTCTGCAATTTCCAGATGCAAGTGTATTTAAAGATGAACAGCACAAATTAAGGTAATAGAAGCAAATGAATTTACTGTATTTTCTGAAGAGGAAGTGAAATTATGAGAGAGTTGTAGGTAAAATGCCATATAATGAAACCTACAATATGTTACTTACATATATGTTAAATCTTATGGAAAAAAATGGCACTTCATTATTTGACAAACATTACCTATGATATTAAAATTTATTTAAACACTCTAGTGTTTAAATAAAATCTCAAAACATTCTCAGTGAATCTCAAAACATTTTAGTCCTTCTTTTTAATAAAAAAACTTAGGCCTAATAAAATGTATAAATGAAAAAACTCACTGGTTAAGACAGTGATTTTGTTGGAGTCAGCAAAACTTCCATCCAATTTCAGATTTTAGTAAATGATTTTACACAGACATGCAGAAGAAACTTAAATAACTTATATATCTTTATATAGTGATGTGGTTTACAGAGAAGTGTATATAGAAATTTCTAAGCATGGTTGATATATCTTGAGGCAAGACTATCTTCAGGTAGAAGACATATCCATCTTTAATATCCCAATAAATGAAATTTCTGCTAACCAGATAAGGAATTAAAATGGTGTTTTACGAAAAATTCAGATTTTTTCCTTTGTCTCAGACCAATAAATCCATTCCACTGGCTATTTTGGGGGAAAAATCTTAAGAGTTGAAAGCCAATCTTTAAAAATTTAAGTTCTATTAGGAAAACATGTGTGTGCAATTTACCTGTATATGTAAAAAGATAGATTGCACTCATACACAAATTTTCACACTAAAAAAATCAACACTCTATAATGATTTTCAAGTCATCTTCCCTCTACTTCCTTTCTGTTTGTTTGCTTTCTCTTCCTTCCAGTCTGCTTTTTGCACACAAGCTGGTGTACTATACATAGCTCTGAAACTGAGTCATGTCTTTAAAAATGTTTCTTCTATCAAGTTTTGCTGGAAGTAGCTCTAAGTGGAGGATTTGCTCCTTACAGGGACTTTGAGAGCAGGCAGGGAGCACAATCTGCAGCTCAGGTGAATGTGGGAAAAGGAGTCATAGAATCATAGAATAGTTTGGGTTGGAAGGGACCTTAAAGATCATGTGCTTCCAACCCTCTACCATGGGTAGGGACACCTTCCAACCTTCCATTAGACCAGATTACTCAGAGCCCCCATCCAACCTGGCCTTGAACATTTTCAGGGATGGGGAGTCTTCAAGCTCTCTGAGCAAGTTATGCCAGTGCCTCACCACTCTCACAATAAAGAATTACTTCTTAATATCAAATTCAAATATACCTTCCTTCACCTTAAGTCCATTCCCCCTTGTCCTATCACTACATGTCCACAAGGAAAGTCCCTCCTCAGCATTCTTGTAAGTCCCCTTTACATACTGGAAGGCTGCTCTAAGGTCTCCCCAGAGCCTTCTCTTCTCCAGCCTGAACAGCCTGAACTCTCTAAGCCTGTTTTCATAGGAGAGGTGCTCCATCCCTATGATCAACTCAGTGGCTCTCCCCTGGACCAGTTTCAACAGGTCCAGATATTACTTATGTTAGGGGTCTCAGGGCTGGAGGCAGCACTCCAGGTGGGGTCTCACAAGAGCAGACTAGAGAGGGAAAATCACTTCTCTCAACCTGCTGTTCACACCTCTTCTGATGAAACCCAGCATGTAGTTGGCCTTCTGGGCTGCAAGCACACATTGCTGGGTCATATTGAGCTTTTTGTCCACAAACAAGTTCTTCTCTCCAGGAGTAGTCTTGATCCATTCTCCACCCAGCCTGTTCTTGGGATTGCCTCAACCCAGGTGTAGGACCTCGCACTTGGCTTTGTTGAAGTTCATGAGGTTCGCACATGTCCACATCTCAAGCCTGCCAAGTTGCCTCTGGATGGCATCCTTCCCTCCAGTGTGTAGACCACACCACACAGCTTGGCGTCATCTGCAAACCTGCTGAGGATGTACTTGCTCCCACCGTAGCCAATGGCTCCCATGTAGCCAATGTTAAAAAGTGCTGGTCACCAGCATGGACTTTCCTAGCTTTTTCACAATCTCACACATGACTTGCCCTGTGTCCTTTGGATGTTTCTCAACTCACTTCCCACCCCAGCAGCCTTCAGTGTGAACATCTGGGCATTGGTAGTACTTTTCTATGGTACTGGTTTAGTTTCATTTTGTTTATGCACAAATGTGGCAACATAACAATTTCTTTCTCTTTCTTTCTCTCTTTCTTTCATTCCATCTTTCTTTCCTTCTTTCTTTCTTTCTTTCTTCCTTCTTTCCTTTCTTTTTTTTTTTTTTTTTTTTTTTTGTTGTTGTTATTTTGGTTTGGTTTGGGTTTTTGGTTTTTGCTTTTTTGTTGCTTTTTTTTCCCCAAGACTCTGCCAAGGATTGTTTCAGTGGTGTGTCTAAATAGGTGGCCATCTGTATTGCAGCTCCTTGGACTTGCAGTGGTTATCTCCGGCCTGTATTTCACCCCTTGTCTGTGGCAGTGGAAGGCGAACAATCGTGTGTAGACACCTTGTGGAAGGAGAGCATTCCAGTGGTCATGGGGCTCGTTTTGCAGACCTCCTCACCTCCAGGTATTTGAATCTGTTGTACAGGTATGAACAAAACCAGAGGCACATACCAGAGGTTGAGTCTAATACAAAAGCAACTGCCCCAAATCTCATTCTCAGCTCTCCTGACACAAGCACTGAAGTGTTTCAATCCTCACCTTTCTGAAGGACATGGGAATTTCATCCAGAAGTTAATGAAATAGGCTTCAACTGTATCACTGAGGTTTGAGTCTCTTCAGAGTGATCTGGTTCTATTTTATGAATCCCTAGCCCCTATTAATGTATTATATCTAAATTCATTTTCCCCTTCCCCTGTTTCCTCAGCTATTATTATGCCTTATTGCAGTTACATAAATCCACTACTCTAGCCCATCTTCTTGGTTATTAGGTAATGTGGTATGCTAAAAGGTGACTAAGTGATTGAAATTGTGCTATTTGTTTCATTTAATATCTGAAATAGAGCTTAACATTTCAGCTGTTGTGGAATATAAAACAAATAGAAAAGACTAAACAAAAATCAGGCCAGTTTCCCACAGAAAATAAGAACAGCAGAGGTGACCCCCCTTTGCTGCAGTAGAGACTGTCAGACATTAGAATGGCTGAGAATTATTTCCTCGAACCAGTTCCAAACAGCATATGAGCCCAGAGGTGACATAGAGAACAAAGGAAGACCCAAATATCATGCCACCATTATTTGCTTCTCAAAAGCACTGATATTTCAGTGCTCTTCCATTGAAGGAGGGAAACTTTAGACCTGCAATGCCACTAAAAAGTAGATAGTTTAAACCCCTCAAAGTTACCCAAAATCTTTTCTTGTCAGTCCCAGTACAACATCACCTGTTCCATGAACACGAAAGATCATCCTTCAGAGTCAAGGAAACATCCTGTCTGGCGGAGGTGCTGGAGAAGGCTCCACTGATAAGAGATATATCACCGACTGCAGTCTTGCACTGACCTCAAAGACTGTCCCTGCTGGCAGCTGACGGCTGAAAGTAGCATGACACAGGGGAACTTGATAAAAACACATCCTGAGAGACAGAAAACATGGCACAGAGTAGGACATGTTGCCAATTTTATGCTCTCAGGGCCAGATTTCCCTTAAGAATGGGAAGTCACAGCACCCCATTGGTCTTCCACAGGTCTGTTGTTTTGGTTGCTTGGTTTCTGTTTGGTCCATCATTTGAAATCAAATTTTATTGCTGTTCTCCAAAGACCTGAGATAGAACAAAGGACTCATGGCATTTATTCTCCTTCTGTTCTGTGGGGTCTTATCAAGCTTCACTGAACCACAGCACTACTAGCTACTGTCAGAGCTGGAAAAATATGCATAGCAGCAGACAGTTCCTGTTCCTCACTAAAATCCAATAACTTGTTGTAGACTGCTAATTACCTTGGCCAATATCAGATCTTTAGGATTTGTGGCCTCTCATGAACTAAGGGGGTTTTCCTTAGTTTTATGTTTTCAGGAACTCAGTCTCAGTATTAAATATAGCAATATTTATCCACCATTTTTCACATTTCAAGGTACAGAAAGTGAAAATCACTGACAACATAGTTCAAAGCCAGGCAGCGAATCTCCCCACAAGATTGCACAATACAGCAGATACTTGATCAGCCATCAGGAATCATTACTGGTTTAATTTGTGTGAAATGAAAGAAGTTGTGAATACAATCTCTGAAACAGCACTCAGCTAAATGGATTATTTTTCCATTGGTAGCAATATTAGCTTGTATCTTGAATGTACTCCAGGAGGAAATGGCAAAAATTATCACAGTCATCTTCATTTTAATGCTGGAGAAACATGATGAGTGATGAATGATTCTTAATATCATAACTGTCTATATAAAAGGAGATGAAAGTGTAACTGGAGAGTGTTGTTCATTTTCATTCTTTCTGAGATTCATCATTCCAGCATGCTCTTTTCTTCTGCCTTCTTAATATCCTCACATTTGATCTGTGAAACATGGAGAAACAAATCTTCAAATATTTCTCTCACTCATATATCTATTCCTTCAAACATCTTGAAAAATCGGAGGAAACATGGTGGGCAATTTCAATAAACCAACTTATTAAGTTAAAATGAATCTCTATATATTTTGTATTTCCTCTACTGTATGGTATAAGCAGATCTGCAATTAACCGCGCAAATGCACCATACAAGTACATTGTGGGTGGAATGTACAACTTGCCATGCAATCACCTAGTATTGAAAAACCACTGTATTTTCTAATGCACAGGCTTCTTCCATCTGTTGCAGCATTCAGCTGAAAAAGCTGCAGCTGTAGCTAAATTCCTCACTAAGATCTCCATTTGCAGCACTGTGAGGTGCGTACACTATGCCATACAACATTATACCACACCGCTGCACACCACACCACACACCACACCACACCACACCACACCACACCACACCACACCATACCACACCACACCATACCATACCATACCATACCATACCATACCATACCATACCATACCATATAGCATTCAGCATTACTCCAGTTGCTTCTGATTTGGCCATTGAGATGCATTGATATGGCAGGTGATAAAACAGATAAAACTAAAAATATAAAAGTGCTATCCTATTTGCTAATTTTTATTTAATGATCTTATCACATTCTTCTGGTGGCAACAATACCAGTAGGATGGGCATGGAAGGGAGAGGCCTTGCAAACAGTGAATATGATTGATGCCAGACCTTGCTCTGTTCAACACACTGCATGTGGTTGCCTACCATATCCCCAGGAAGCTCTCTGATCTCTCAAGCGTTGGCTTGTGGCAGCAGAAGTGTAGTGGTGCTGCACTGAGTTCCTCAGGGGTCAGTCAAATTACAGTATGAAATGGAAGGCTTTTGATTCTTCTTGACTTCTTGGTGTGGTCACCGAGGATTTGTTCTTTACCCCGGGAGAGCATATGCATGGATTTTTTTGTGTGGATACCTTTCCTTCTTATAAAAAAAAGGTATAGTTCAGTCATTCCTTTTCAAACCTAGAATGCCCACAGCAATCCTTGGGGAATAAATGAGTGACTTCTTGGAGTCCATTTTTCCCGGGCAATGTCCTGGACCATTGACAGCAGTCTCTCTTTTAGTATCTTCTGCTAAGACAGCTCAAGCTGCTCAGATGCCGTCTGTTCCCCTCTATCTCTTGCAGTTTGAATTGTTTCTCAGAAATAATGCTTCAAAGAAGCAAAATCTTTGTTTCAAGCAAAGCCAACAAGTAGTGCATACATATTTTTAGTGATTACTCATATTATAGAAAACCTCTATCATGTTCACTTCTTCAGTTACTCTTTTTCAACCTAAGAAAACATGGTTGTTTCAATTTTTGTACAGTGTTAATGTTTTGTAGACTTCTTCATTTTCTCATTTGTCTCCTCTACCTTCTCTTCAATCCTTCTCATAAATTTCCATAAAATAATGTCTTAAACTAAATGTGTTTACCTAACTTACGCCTGCCAGATGATGCACAGAAAATAATAATTTTCTCCAGCATTTACACATGACACTCTGCCAGTATATTGCAAAATGAGACTTACACTTCTTCTCCCAGCAACATCAAACTGCTGACTCAGGTTGAGTTTGACATCAGCTGTAACTCATAATCACTTTTCTGCAATCATGCAGCTTGCTAGTTAGTCTCTTCATTTCTGCACTTCCTCCTTCCTCATCAAACTACTTCACATTTGTGTCTGTTGGTTTACATCTTTAATTTCACACCATTGCTTCAGTTTATTAAGAATTTTTATCCTTGGTTCTTCAGTGTAATTCAGTCATTCTGACTCAGCATGAATTCTAAGTGCATTCTACAGACCAAGTCACTAATGAAAATGAAGCAAGCTTTGCAGAGACATGTGTGGTTCACTAAAATAAGCTAATAATTGGCTTGTTAATATTAAGACTTATTAATAAATCTTTGTGTTATAGACCAACCACCCGTGTCCAATGTGGTGATGTCTTCTATACTGTATTTTCCTTTACTAAAAATCACACCACGCCCAAGACCACGTAAAAGTCTTTATTAATAAAATCTGTATATGTCACAGCTGCTGTTTTTCTTTATTCACTTGGCTAGTTATTTCCTTAAAGATTGGTCTGATGTGATATGTTCTTGACAAATCAATGTTGGAAATATTTTATCATATTCATTCTTCTCTAGATGCTACTGAATTGACTACCTAATCATATGTTTTAGCTTCTCCAGGTATTAAAGTTACCTTGATGAGTCTGTACTTCCCCAGGTCATACTGCTGTCCTTTTACTAATAGTAGGCACTGCATTTAACTTTCTCTCATCCTTAGAGATTTTCTCTATCCTTCACAAGTTCTTGAAGTTAATAACTAATAGTTCAGAAAATCCTTTGGCTGCTCCCGAAATTTTCTGGGCTGAATTCCAGAGGCCTCTTTACCTTGAGTGTTTTTAAATCATCTGGATTTTCTAGCCTTTCTTACTATACCCGCATTAAAATTACTTACCCTAGGCAAACACCACTGCCCACATAAGTTTTCCACCAGGAAAATGAAAACACAACTAATTCTCCAAGGTCTAATTTAATACCATGCATCTAACCTGAGTGTTTATCATCCCTTCATATTTATTTTTAATCCAGTGACAGCATACAGTTAACAGAACAATCTTGGGCACCTCCTGTGTTTTCTCTAGCTGTTTAAATATGTTGTTGTGGTTTCAGCTTCTTTGAACTGTCTCCTCTGTTACAGAATTGTTTTAAGTGATTGTTTGTAGAACATTTTTACTCAGAATTTGCTGTAATAGTTATTAATGAGTTACAGTTCATGAGCTACATCCATCATTATTTAATTAATCATTTCCTATGGTATTTTGTTTGGCCTTCTAGTACAACATCTGCCTATCTCTAATGTTTTGGAAACAACAAATCTTTGGAAAAAAAGGGCCCTGGGATTTGCAATGGCTGTTGCAGTTATTTCCTTAATCTTTCAACATGTGCAGAAAGTGATATGGCCCAGTGAAAAACTGTGCAGCATACTTTTTCAAAACACTGGGGGTTTTTTGTAAGTTTGTGAGATTTGTTTGTGGTTTTATTTATTTGTTCTTAAATGGAGACTGAGACAGAAAGCAACATCCAGCTGAAAAGCTCTCTGAAAGTAGATGTGTGTCTCCTAGCTGCACCACTACTGCAAAAGACTAGGAATCTTTCTGCACCCAAAAGAGAGGTGCCAGGACACTTCAGCTGCATATGTAGTTTACAATGGGGGAGAAAGGCAACAGTGAGCAACCTGTAAACATCTCTCCTGGAGGCTGGCACAATGAGAGGCAAGCAAAAATGCAGGAATAATTTGACCAGAAAGGTCATAAGTCTCCATCCCTGACAAAACTCAAATCTAACTGGAGATGACTAGGCAATCTACTGTAGCTGACCCTGTTTCAGCAGGTAGTTATACCCAATGATCTTCAGAGGTCCTTCTCTATCTCTGTGAATCAGTGGCCCTGTGAGGTGGCACTCAGTTTGCCCCTGGCCTTCTATGTGGCTGTAGAGGCACCCCTTCATTTCAGATGAAGAAGCCAGAAGAGTTTCCATGACCATATTCTTTCTTCTGTCACAAATAATTTCCCAAAACTTTTCCTAGTTCCAGTTGAAGTCCACCATTCTGGGTTTCTGGTTCAGAACTGATTTTTTAATTATAATTATTATTATTCTATGTTTTATTTCAGAATGAAGAAATTAGCAATGTATCAATATGTTCTCTTAACATGATTAAAGGCATCCACTTTGTCCTAGTTACAATAAATACACTTCACAGTGTACACTGCCCAGTGTTTCTTCGTTCTGCTGCCCCGTTGTGAAATTCTCCTTTGAGTGATTGTTTCAGCAAACAAGCAATTACTGGAAAATTGCTTTTATCTGCAAACTGTTTCCTTTCAAGATTAAAACATATTTCCCTAACTTTCTGTTGTATAGTATTACTCATAAAATCCAACTAACTTTTCTCTCCTTTGTTCTTTTGGACTAGGTCCACATCAAGACATGTGAAGGAAATAATGAATCAATTTATCAGTTAGTTGGGTCGATAGCTCTGTTTTGACATTCTGTATTAAGCAGTAACTAATTGCCCAATCCTAAATGCTTTTAAAAACATATCTAGGAAATCAATAACACAGTAACTGCATTTTAAACAGAAGACTGAACACAGCTACGCACAAGGAAATGGGCACCATAAGTGAGGTATGCACCACATCAGGAGGATTTTCTGCTGTTTTCCTTTTTGCTTTTATGCGTCTTTGTTTATATTCTTTTCCTGATAGCCTCTTCCATTTGTATAAGGGAAATCAATAGCTCACCCAAAGTGTTAGTAACAGGTGACCTCTGGGAGCTATGGGCTTTTGTGGCAACTACCAAGGCACAAACATGTCCTCCTTGATAAGTCACAGAGCTACAGATATATCCAGGCATGGTGACACTTGACAACCCAGCTGGCTGTCTCTTCCTCTGTGTTCAAACCTATTTTCTCTTATTCTTCACATTTTTCCACCCACTGAGCTGTAATTTTTCCTGCTCCAGTGGTGTTTTGATTTGTGTTATAGTGAAGGTCAACACACTGCTCTAGCTAACTATTCTTCTGATGTTTCCTTTCTAGTATGTTCTTATATTTAATTTTTTAATTTTTATGTTCTTTTCAAAAAATTATTTATTATATGGGCCAGTCATTGAATGGTTGTAAGACTCCAGGCTTCAAGCTGTGAGCTCATCAAGGGGGTTTTACTTTATACATAAATACATAAGGCTCCAAAATTCACCTGCCAAATTTATTAAAAGGGCCTTCTGTTATTTTATACCTTGAGAGGGCACAAGGGAGAAGACACTGAAATAATTTTCTCAGGAGGTAAAATAAGACACTTTTACTGGTAAAGTTTAGGAAACTTGGCAAAAGTCTAAAAGGCAACATTCAACCAAAATAAAGCATTCCACAAAGCATTGACTTAGCACATGCTACCCCATAAAACTTCCCAAAATCAAACCCATCCAGTTTTAAGTTACACAAAATATTAAGAAAGGAGACAAGGAGAAGAAGAAGAAGTAAAGAAAGAGAGACAAAAAGAAAGGATCTACTACCCGTAGGCCAAGCTACCAGGATTCAAGAATATGGCAGGGTCTGAAGGCATGAAGACCACACGTCGTTGTTTTTATCTGCTCTGGCCCTCTGTGCCCACCCCCTCAGGTGGGACTTCTGTCCTATTGATGACTCTAGGGCTCCAGCACAGGGTATGGTGCAGTGTTCCCATGTGCCAGTGACTGCGAGCTGCTCTGGGGCTGCCCAAGGAGGCTCAAAGAGGCTGGGGTATGGAACAGTGAATCACCTCACCCTCATGAAATTCAATCTGTCACTTTCCCACACACACACACACTTGAGTTGGTCCGAGCCAATAATTAATATCATAATGCAGTGTCTCACAATGTTAATAGTAAAAAACCTATAATTTTAACATTATGATTTAAAAAAAATCTGTCAGCAAACACTTTTCACATTTGGACCACAAAGCATTTAAGGAACTATTCCAGTAAATGCTCTTTCAACGTCTAATCCATGCAGGTTTTGTAACAGCTAACTTTATATAAATCAAAATGCTGTGAATATCTTAGGGTAGCAACAAACAAAACAGATATACCCAGAAGTTTTTTAGTAAGCACGAATGTTCTCTGACAAATTAGAAATCCTCCTGGGAAATCCTGGCCTCCTCAAGGTATATGAGAATTTTGTTATTGATTTGAATTTCTCCAGGATTTACTAATTCTGTCATCTCAGGTACAACATCTGGTGAGGGTTATTTTGTAAGAGGTAGTTTAACAAGCAGTCTGAGAACCAGTCTCCTGACTGTGACTCCTAGCACACTTGTCTTTAATAGAGGCATGTGATACCACATTTTTAGTGAACGAGAGTTGCATGACACGTTACTACACATGATATCTTGCTAGATTTTCTCCCTTCCCTGTAGAGGACTTATCCCAAGATGTAGCTCCCATGGCTTTGTCTGTAGTGTGTATATATGCGCATTTTCTTTTTCATGACAGATACTTTCAATGAGTGAGCAATTCAAGGCAATTCCATATAACATGTATCATCGTCACTTACTAAGCAGATCAAGAAGATTTAATCTGATGTACTGCAATAGAAGATAAATGATCCTTTTCACTTTAGCTCTTCCAAATTCTTACACCTTATACAAAACATACAAAATAAGTCAGAGATGGAAATTACCTATTTAATAGATTTTGACTTGCCTGAAGTAATTTAGGAATATTATAAGTTGCAGCGGTTATTGAGCTGCCTTATCCATGCATATGTATTCATACAGTGATTTAATTCAATGACTGGATTGTCAGAGAGTGTGCCTAGGAAGAGTGAGAATTGAAACCAGACATATACTCCCTAGCAGATAATTCAGACACAGTAAAAGAATTGTTCTATTTGATGCTTTTATTACAACTTCCTGCTGAGTTCAGCAAGTTTAGTTATAGGTCCAAATATGTATAAGAGCAAGTCATTTCAGTTAGGCTTAAATGAAGTGTCATAAGGAGAAAAGGGAAGCTAACAGTGCAATAAGATGACCCCAGACTTGAAGGAACACTTGAAAATGTGTCTCCTAATCAAGCACTCAACAAATTGACGCGTTAAGTAAGATAGACCTTTTGCAATTTTAATAATTTTCTTTTAGATTTTTTTTCCCCAGCTTTAAAATTGAATATCTATTGTAAGACAGCTATTCAGACAACTATATTACCCTGGGTCATAACTTCCTGAAGGGAGGAACAGATTACCATTCCACATCCTGAGGTTTGTTGCACTTGTTATTTATCAGTTCCTTCACAAAGAACAGAAGTGTCTCGATACAGAGCTAGAACCATGGATATGAGTTTTCAATGGAATGTGCCATATTCCCTCTGATCAAATTTCTTCCTATTGTATCTGTTGTCCCTTCATTAACTACTATCAGCCTTCTATGTCCTATGCTCCCTATGCAAGGCTCTTCACTGCTTTAAAGAAGACCTGACCCATGTGGGTTTGAGGCTGCATCCACAACATTCAATTCCTTGGAATTTGCTTTGCAGGATAAGATGTAACCTGGATTCCAGACGAAGAAGGATGTGCTGTTCATTACCTTCACTCCCAGTCAGAGACAGAGATGGCTATCTACTGGCTTTAACATCTATTGTCTTGGAAGATAGGACATGAATTTTGAGACAGAAACCAGAAGAAACTGTACCAGAGTCCTCTTCCACTCATAATCTTGTCCATCTTCCATAATTAGCTAATGAAAATATTTTTTCACTTCTAAGGTAAAATGATAGAAGGAGAGCCTTCATCCAAGCCTAATACCCTATTTACATTCTTAGGTAATAGATTAAATAAGAATATTTCACCTTTAATTTCAGGGATGTCAACATAATAACAGTATTTCTCACTGTCCATTTTCCTTTATAATTCATAAATTCATTTATTGCTTTAAATGTTTCTGTTTGTACTATTCACCATTCATATCATCCATTTTCCTCAGTTCATGAATGTTCCTTTCAAACAGAGCTTGTCTTCAAAAGACTTCTTTGACATTAGAAGTGCATTAAAATCAACCATCAGTGGAAGCAATACAAATACATTGCTGATACATTTCAGCTTGAAACCATCTGTGGTGGGAGATGTTTTACTGCAAATTGCTTTTTCTCTAGGATTCCTCTGTGCTTTTCAAGTCTATAGCTTTCTGCAAGGCAAGTATGCAAAATATATCCTACCAAAATGTAATTATTTTTGAACATTGCCACTCAATTCAGAGCAGAGCTAATATACTGGACCCTCCTAATCTCTGCCTAACACCATTGACGCCATTATCAAATCCCTTGAATGAAATCAGACTGGTATTTCTTTTATATGAAATTTTTTTGCTGACTTCCTTTCACAAAGGCAGAAACATTAAAAGAGATTCAATTACAGTCTTCAAGCCCTTGAAGATAAAATTATAATCCAAAAAAGGTTAGCTAGAAAATAGGAGAAAAGAGATGATTCCAATAAGATTGGAACACATCTCATTAGTAAAGGCACCTTGATACTTACTGTGAGGCCAGACATTCCTCAAAATATTATCAAATGCAAACACAATGCATCAGTGCAGCATCTCTTTGATGAACGAATCACTGTTCACCATAAACCTGAGATCTCCCATTACAGGACTTCATAAGGAATTTTCATCCTTTTTGTGTAGTCTGGAAGAGATCCATTCAGAGAGATTTGGGAAGACTGAAGATGCTGCAGATAAAGTCCATAATGGCTTAGAGTTTGGAGAAATTATAAATATCTGGAAGATATTACAGAGAGATACAGCAAATAGTGCAGGCAAACAAGTCCATCAAATAAAGACAAATTAAGAACTTACATACAATGATTAAAAATGTAGGTTAGTACTTAATGGCTGAAACCTCTATATTGGGAAACTTAGAAGATGTTGTAGATAACCTCACAGGATGATTTCTTTTTATCAAGATCAGGTATTTGCTTAAAGGGTTTATTCTACCTCTAATCATTAGCCACCGGGCTTCATGAAGGAAGAAAAGGACTGAACGAAATTCTTGGATAATTAGAGATGGTCTGATGCGGGAATGAAGAGTCCCTTAAACCACTAAAAATCAAAGATATTATATAAATGAAGTGTCTGGGTAAAAATCTTGATTGTTTCAAAATAATATATTTACTTACGAAAGTCTGTCACAGGAATCACACAGTAAATATAATTACTTTTTCTAGGAGTGTCCAGCTGTGAGGTAAACAAACTTACTGCATGTAGATTGAAAGACTTCTGTGCCTCCAGTTCTCCTCTCCATGCTGCCACAGGTGGGGGAGGGGAGGGTGAGGGGGAATGACTGAGTGGCAGTGCAGTTTGCAACCTCTCAGTGGGAGCACTAAATTAGGGAGTACCGTTCCTAAACCACAACACCTGTGTAAATGTTTCCTCTTTCTTGAGTGTTATCATAATAGAAGCATTCTTGAAAGGCTACTGATTTCTCTCATTCTCCAGAATTTTGGCAGCTGGCTTTTAACAGCCAAAAAGTCACTCCTCAAAAAGTGACTGAGGTAATGGTGAGGAAGACAAAACATTACACAGAAATATAGAATACTTTTATCCATGTATTTTTCTTACAAAGTGGCCTATCCTTTGAAAAAAATCAACCTATTAACAAATAAAAAGCAATGACGAAGACAAAAAACCCAACACAGATAGCTAAGCTATCTGTCTGTAAAAAGGCTTCAGGAGAGCAAAGAAGTTTATTTTCATCTTCTTCTGTTATACTAACAACTAGAAAGTTCTCGGTTATCAGCTGAAGATGATGAATTTTGTCTTTTGACCAAAGCATTATCTTGTAGCAGGGCTGTAACAGAAGCAGACATGGTTGCTTGCAGTTAACCAGAAGTCAGAAAATCATCATTGCAGCTTGGAGGATGGTAACTGAGTGGCATTAATTTGCATTGTAATGCAGTTTTATAGTTCTTAATCAGCCACCAGAGTGAATTAAGGCCTTTGATCTTGGTTCATCTTCTAACTGAGCAGACTAGGAAAACAGTCCTGTTGTGCTCCCCAAAAATCAGAGGAGAGACCATGCCTTGAAGAATATGCTCTTGGAAATTCAACCAAAAACAGTTATGCTGTGGCAGTACTACTGTACTGCACTTCACTGAATGTGGAGATAGCTTCTGGCAATAATGAATCCTGATTTGGGCTCCTCAGAGTGGTGCCTAACACTAACTATAAGTAATCTTGACCTTACATCCTGAATCATGCATATTCTGTACCTGGCTGTTTTAAGGGATGCTTATGTCTCCTGAGATTGACTCAATTAACTCCTGTCTCAGTTTCTCCAGTCACAAAATGTTTGTTCTATGTTTCTGTAAGTTCAGAAAATACCAGAGAAAAGAGAGTTACGGGTATATAGGACATCACAAAGAGGGCTAAATTATTATTTAGTTTTAAATTAATGATTGCGTTTCTTATTTTCCATAGTCTGTTTCTGTTTAAAGCACACTGTTGCTTCTTTTCTTGCACCAAGCTCATTTAAAATAGAAACAGTTTGTTGCCATAGCAATGTTTTCCCCTTTGTAGTTCCGTTATTTCAGGTTCATTGCAAACTACACCCTATAGCTGGAATTCAGACATGGAAAAATGTTTCAAATCATCTTCTCCATCCTTTGGGCAGCATAAAGCTGGTGTCTAAACCATGTATCAGCATTCATAGCTTGTTCAGTATGTTATCTGTTGTCATACAAAGTGATCCAAATTGTAGTGAATTTAATAAGGCGTTAAATAATACAGTTAAATATTTTTGTCATGACCCAAGCTGATTTTCAACTTCCCAGTGTTTCCTTTCAGCACAGATATAAAGTCTGCCCTAAAGAACTCCTACCCCACTTCAGTGTATTTATAGATAAACAATATGCTAAAAATAAACATTATAATTCTCCATCAGCTTACAGGATTTCTGTGACTACTCTCAGACAGTGTTCTTTGTTATCACCTCTGGTCTCTTTACTTGACTCATGCCACGGGAAGACATGACTGAAGATCTGGCCAAGAATTTTAGATCTGGTTTAAATTTAATATATTTTTTATGTTCAATGGCATGCTACTGGTATATAAATGACAAGGCTAGAACATGCTTAAACCTCCATTATACAGAAGAAAAAGGTGGGAATCAAATGAACAAATATACAAACAATAACAGGTGAGAGTAGCACTGACTATAGTTATTCTGCTGGCAATCATATTCCATTTTACAGTGAATAGTAGGAGTTGTTTCTAATCAAATGCATTTTCTCCACTTCTGTATTCCCACCCAAAGACACTTCTTTAATATAAAGTTATTTACAGTACAGTAAGAAGCCTGAAACATAACATCACTGTCATCACAGGAGCTGAAATGCACTAAGAGCTTTCTTCTCAGGGGAACAGGAAAGTGCCTCACACTGCAGACAGGCTGACTTGTTTTTCAGTCCTCAGGAGCTCAACTACATCCTTCTTGTTTCCAGTTTCTGTTTAATAACCAGCTTTCAAAACATGGTGTCAAACCCAGCAGCAAGGATGTTTCTACCAGGAATGGATGTCTGTATCTGAATCACGAATCACAAGCAAAAACACAGCCTGGGGGCCTGGTAACGTTTACATCAGTCACTATTTTCCTTCCTTGGCTTCAGAAAGCAAGAAATCTCTAATAATAACCCTATATACAACTTGGGCTTTAAAAATGTCAGGGAGTCTTGCTGGCATAACATTGAGGAAAAATTAGCTTTGTCAATAGTGTGCTACTCAGTTCATCAAGAGCACTTCAATCTCCCTGTTCTTTGTGTCACACCATGCTTTGAGCTACTTAGTTTAAAATTACAATTTACTGTAACTCTCAAATGCAGTAATTCACATACATCAAAACACTGTTCTCCCCATCACTCTTGTCTTAATATTTAACGCACTATCTGTAGAGATGAAAGGAACTACAGATGCCTGACACAGTGGGCTGAGGACTGCTGAGTTTTAGGAGAAGGACGTGGATCCCAGGACTTAACTCTCCAAAGCAAGTCCAAAAGAAGCCACCGGAGAATTTGCAAGAATTAACCTGGTGCAGTCAAAACATGGGCTTCTGCTTGTTTAGTGTTCCCATGTTAAAATATTGTCTCTTCTCAGAGAAAAGAAATCTTCAAATAACTTAAGTCTGCAAAATAAGTGCCGTGGCTATAACCTGGAAGAACGTCACTATTACCACACCCTATATGACAGCCCCCAGCTCTATAATAACACAGAAATCAAAGGACTCCATATTGGCACAAACATCATGTACTGTAACTTCGGCTGAGGCTTTGCAGACAATGATTGTAAAAACTTCATTTTCCCTGTGAATTTGGCCTGGAAGATGAACAGAGTCCCACACTTAAGTGTGGGTGCTTTGTGGGACCTTCAAATCTCCCACTCATGATTAGCTGGCTACTTTGCAGGGTTCACCTTTATCCACTATTTTCTCTCTGTCACCATCATGTTCATCATGGAAACACACCCATTAATCCTAAAACATACATCTAAAACTCCTGCTCTGTGTGAAAAAGATATTAAAAGATGATGACTCCTGAGCATTAATAAACTAGCCAGTTTTGAGAATCCTTCAAATTTAAACACATGCTTGAACTGCACCTTCCCTCCTTGTATGCATGCTTCCTGGTTGCAAGGTACAGGTCCTGGTAGAAGCACACTACTACCAGGGAAACTAAGTATTCCCACTGATCACCCATAAACATTTAAATCCTTCCTGAAGAGTGATTTTCAGAAGAAAATTAATTGTGCAGATTATTACCATCTTAGTGAAAACATCAAATCACAAAAATCAGTGGCATGTGCATGATGTACTCCCACTCTGTGTTACTCGAGACAAATTTCTTTTATAATACAAACTCATTTTCCCTCATGACAGCACATGGCAAAGGATGTCGCTGGGCCAAATTTTACCCTCAGAAATGTATATGCAATGCTTACAGAAATCATACGCAAACACATAAGAATCTAATTTGAATTACAGACTGAAATCCTTAATTGTTTAGAGCTCTCCTGAACTGTGGGAGGAGGGAAAAAACTACATTTCAGTTTATCAGAACAAGGAATAAAGGATGACTTTGCAGGTAGTCAAACAACACAAAAACTTCAGGCGATCAAGAATGGCATGTGTATATGAAGGGGAGCAGAAGCAGGTATGAACTCGTACTTGATTATACCTAGGAAAAAAAGTGAAAATGTTGATAGAAGATTACATAGTGAACTAGGCTGCTGAACAAATATTTTGGCAGAAGAAAGATTTTTTTTTTTTTCCTAATGTAGAAAGACTGCCATGGTTCTCCTCTTTCAATTTTCCTTAAGTCCAGAAGAATGAGGGCAGACTGCTGCCCTTATGCTGTTTGGGACAGAACTAAAGAAAAAGCAGTAAAAAATGCAATTCAAAGGAGCACTAATTTGGTGGGCCAAAAAAAGAAAGTAGGTATTTTTAAACTTCATTTCTGATGAAGGATGACAGCAACGTTTACAAAACTATCTTGCAATCAGGTATTGAATTTTCAAACTCCACAAAGATGGGCTGCAAACTTCTATTGACTGGTGTGGGTATCTTTGACAAATCCTGATGAGCCACACGTGCTTGCAAAGGCAGTTCAAGCTGCTCTCAGCTCCTTTAGGCACACAGCGATATCTGGGCGCATCTGACCCCTCACAGTGCATGGAAAAAGACTTTCTCCTCCATTCCTCCTAGAACCATCCAAGCAACAGCACCATGACATACCTTGGAGGAGGCTCAAAACTGGTGCTCATCTGAGCTACCTGTGCTAACGTGTGTGGGAATCTTGGCTTGGTAGCTAATTGTCCCTCCCTACCATGAGATACATGCTCCAAACACTTTCAGAGCCTCAGCTAAAGAAAAAAGGCCTATCACTTCTTTTCTCAGTTGATTTCTCCAGTTCTCTGCCGTACTGATCATTTGGCTGTCCTGTAGTGCTGTCCATGGATATTGTCCAGCTGTTGTAGAGATTGTACAACCATACGACAAATTGATTTCCATCCTTCCATACACATTTTTGCAAGGCCTGATCTAAGTCATAAGACAATAGATAGCAGATGAATGTAATGAGCAGATGAGAAGAGCAGAAGGATCAGGCAAGACAACAGAGATGAGCCCAATAAGCAGGGGTTACCCTATACCACTTGTTTGCTTAGTCCTGAAATGTGTTGTAAAGGGACATGGTGAATGAGGGACCCTGCCAAAGGATAGCTTTGTGAGGAGCTTCCTTCATGCACGAAGTGCCTGGGGTAAAGTGTAGGGTGGTCTCTACACTGGTAGCTATGCTAATACTCTGCTTCGCAGTTGCGTTAAAGCACAGAAGCCAATATACGCCCCGGTGATGTGCATGAAGGCTTGTTCCTTTGAAAACACATAGTTAAGTAGACATAGGCAGCTCTCAGAAAACACGGATCTCAAAAACGTCAGATTACTTCGACCATGTTACACCTTTATCTAATTATCTAACCCTTTTGAGGTTCTTCTGCATTACTAGAAACCTGCCCTTGGTGTTCTACTGCACAGGGCATACTCATTTCACTTCTAGTGGGAGATGACTGAGATTCTAAGTGCCTGCTTATGGGTTGTGAGAAAAAAAAGCCTGAGGTCTAATGATTTAACATTAAGCACTAGTTTCAAAATGAATACTGGAAACTGGAGAAATCCCTCTTTGGTATTTATGTGGTTTAAAGACTAAGTGAACTGTAGATTTCTATTTAGCAAATCTGTGGTCAACTTGATCACTTTAATATGGCAGCTGTGGTGGCTGGAGGAGGAAGTGAAGAGATTTATTAAAAACCCATCAACTTAAATATATATCAAACCACAGAAAGTTTCCAAAGTCCCCAAAGACCATTTTTGCTTTTTTTTCCTGACCTTAGAGGTCTTTAGGTCTTTTTTTTTTTTAATGATAAATAATGAGTGATAATAACAACCAGCTGGTTCCCATAGAAAAGAAAGTGACTGACAGAGCAGCTGCATTCTGGTTTCTTTCACTCTCCCTGTCAGAGGTTCCAAGTGTCTCTTTAATGTAGTATATTAACAGCACTGTTACGACTAAAAATGCTGAATTCTAAATCCCCACAAGGAGCTTTACTGAGCAGAGGTTTGATTTCTGGGGATGTGGTTTTTTGTATGGAGCCATCAGTTTTCATCAGAGCCATAGTGTTCCCCTCATGATGTCACATGTGGGGCAAGCTTTTCTGCTTCTGACTTGCACTTCCCAAAGTCTTCGCTGGTCACAACAACAGTGTTTTCAGACCTCTTTGCACAGCACCCCTGCATGAGACATTGCCAGAAACCTCTGTGCAAGTAAAAAAAAACTGGTCCAGGTTTTGCAGAGAAGTTCTTCTGGAGTATGTAAAAAACAGTATTGGCCAGTGTTGCTTTTCTTGACATTGCCTACCTAGAAAATTCATCCGATCTTCCCATATCGAGTTCTTAAAAGTGTTGGTTGGTTGGTTATTTTCTCAGAGCTTTCTGACTTCTCCAGGAAAATCATTACGCTTTTGATCACTGCAGCCTTTCAAGATGCTGAATTTTACGCAAGGAAGGAGACCCAGGAGAAGAGTCACAGAAGACTTATGCAATCCCTGAAGCTATTGGTGCAGGAGGTGGGTAAGCAGTTGAGAGTATATAAAATTTCCTTATGGAAGTGCAAGGAGAGGTAGAGTAGCTTCATTTCTGAATTCACTCTGTAAATGTAACACATAAGAGGGACTGAATATCAGAAAGGGCTAAAGCATGGAGGATTAGGATGTCCCCCGAGACTTCCACTAAGAGGAGTGCCAAGAGCCCTTCTTACTTAACAATAATAACATACTTATACTTAATTCCCCAGAGTGTTGTGAGGCTTAATTAGTTAATGTTTGTGAAGTGCTCTGCAGATGCGAAGAGTAATATATGTACTAAGTATTATTAACTGGCAGAAGACCTACATGTGAGAAGTCCCTACAGTTTATTAGAACTAAATTATTCACTGACTTCCCTAAAATTATGGGAAAAAGTACAGAGAGCTCTCCCTCAAAAACACTGCAAGCTCGCTTACAGATCCTTCCTGTGTTTCACACACTAAGGCCATGTAACAAATATTGCCTTTGTTCCCCTGTCACTACACTCCAAGACAAGCCAGGAGGACGAGGTCTGTGAGAGCCCTGATGGACCCAAGTGACCTGAACAGAAGGTCGTCTGTGCCCCATGGGGCTAAAGACAGATTTTGATTGGTGACATGGTTCCAGTTTGAATTGTACCTCAACAACTTTCGTGAGCTTCTGAGTGAGATGCACGGGAGATCTGCTTCCAAGCTAGCCTGGAGCCTGATTTTCCTGGGAAGCCCAGAGTTTGCTATCCCACATTTGCTGGACAACTGCAATTGCCAAAAACATAAACTGCAGTATGAATTACAGAATGACTGCTCTGCTTTAATACATTCATACATTGGCAGAATACTACACACATGACCGACAAGCTGAAAATCTTCACACAACAAACAAATACAAACAAAACAACAAAAATGTCTCAGATGCCATAGAGACTTTGGACGCTAGAGAGACTAGATTTCATCTGATGTATCACTGTTTAGATTTCTGTTTCATTTCCAGCATAATGAGAATTGCCTGTACAATTCCTGGTTACAAGCGTGTAATTTTTTTTATTTTTTTATTCTTGCATTTTCCTCTTTTTCTTTCCTCTACATGCATACCAACTTTCCAGTTGGATTTTTCAGTTGACTATGTTCAATATTATCTCATGCCTCTACACTAGAATGAACTTCTAGAATGCACTTCTGGCATCTGAAAAGTGCAGTGATCTAAAGATAGTTGAGTATATTTTTCCCATCTCAGAGTCATCATGAATGAGATGCATGTAGTTCAGTACTGGTGTTCCAGTTCAGCTCACTCCTGAGGTTATACTCAGAGATACCAGTCAAACTTTCCTGATTCCCACCTGTGCTACAGACACTCTAGCTGTCCCAAGTAGACTTTGGACTCTCTCTCCCCTCTGGCTCCTTGGTGGCTGTGGACAAACATTTGCTTCCCAATCATCATGTGTCCCCTCAAGGCTACGGCTAGGAGAGAGGTGCCTCTCCAGTGCCTGGCAAAGAGGACACAGTAGTCTTTTAGTTTGCCTCAATCAAGGGAGCAACAGACATAAATATATTGGCAGCCTTTATCTTGTTTCCCTCTAGGTATGGAAAACACTACCACATAGCTAACCTGCTGTGTTACGAGTTTAAGTTCTCTGACACTGTAGGTAGAGAAGCGTGTGCAGCCTGACTGTCAATGAAACACATTACTGAGTATTGGGCACCTAACCTGAAAGCGTGCCCAAAGAGGCCTTAGGAGGTTTTTCCAAAACTAAGCTTACTAATTCAATGTTTCTAATATCATATACATAGAAAAAATACATTGTGGGGTTTTTTTGTATTCTGGGGACTTAATATTAAAAATCTGCTTTAATTGTTTGGATAACTGACCAATGACTGAAGAAATTATGCAATAGTCATACAGTGGAATCAAAATTTGAAGGATTTTCAGCCATGAATGTATTACAAAGTAAATACGCAATGGTTCAAGATTTTATTTACCACAGTTGACAAAAAAAAAGTGAACTACAGGTTCCAAGAGCACAATATTTTTTTCCTGCCAACAAAGACTGGGAGAGAGATGTTCTGATCTTACCACACGATCTGCATTAGCAATGCATCAGAGGTGCTTACTAGAGACACAGAAAATAGCACGTGTGAGATATTTTACTAAGTGGATTTTCTTCCTCAAATAGCTGTTCACATTTCCTTTGAAATCCTATTTGTTTGAAAACCACAAGCTAAACAGCTGCCACATTTCCCATCAAACACAAAGTTGGTTCTTCATGGTTTTCTCCTTTCTGTCTCACTACAGATCAAATGATGAAGGTTCATCTAGTAACCAAAACAAATACAACCAACATAAACACATTTTCCATGATATACTGTTATTACCAAGCCCTGTGCTAACAAACCTTTTTATGATGCATTTATTCAAGGTTTATCTTTCAGAAACTGTGGGGAATACTTAATTTGTTTTCTCTGCTATACTTTGTGTAACTGAATAATTAATCGCATTGATATTCTATCCATACATCTTTCTTTAATGGTTAAACCTCTGTTAATAATTCAAATATCTATGGGTGACCTTCTTGCACTCCTGTGATTTTCAAAAACCCCAGTGCTCTGTGAATACACTAGCATTATCATGTGCAGAGCAAGTTAAAAGCCTTTTGTTCTTTTCTTTTTTTTTTCCTCTTCCACTGGTATGTACCTTGTCATGAGAGGTCCTGTGGATCATCAACAACTTAGGGTTAATTTTAAGTGGAACAGAAGAGTTTAAGTGTTTTGAACTGCTGATTCAGGTGCAATACTTTAACACAGAGTAACTATACTGAGCAGGCAGAAGAGTGTTACACTGCACAATCCTTTTTATACTCATCTGGCAAAGATTTTGAATTGTGATTAAATTCATCAGCAGAGTATGAAAACCTCAAGTGTGGATGTTTTCCCAAATCACAGGTTAAGCAATTATGTGTTATAAGAGTCCAGCAGTCTAATGATACTGTCAAACCCCAAAGGAACCTGACTGCTCTAAAATACAGCCTCTCCTACAAGACTTTTGCACACGATGCCTACAGCACCTGACAGCAGTGATGTTTCCAAGCAAACTGGAAGCCTCTGTAATGGAGCTCAGAAACAGTAAACACAGAAGTCTTCTCTTACATCCTGCAAGGTGTTAATGGGCAAACCTTTCCCTGTATTCACTGAGGAGCTGGTGTTTTACTCCCAAGTTTTCCACATTTTACAGGTGAAGAATAGGGTTAACATTCCAAAACTTACAGTGGAAGCTTATAGCAGAGACCATAAAATGCAAGAAATAGTCTTTAATTCCTGCCTACAGTTTAAACATGAAAACACACCGTCCTTGTTAAAGCTAACATACAATGAGAATTGTTTATCACCCAGTGAATCCTCACACGTACTTTTACAGTAGTTTTCTCCCAAAGGGTATGCCAAAAATCTTCTTGACTTAGTGTCCTGATTTTCGGCCCACATCAGCTGTGAGGGGGAAGATCCTGGGTATGTGTGGGTGTGGCCAAGACACTAATGTTATTCAATACTATCCTATGTCATTGCCAGGGTGGAGGGAAAGGGTCTTTCTCTTGCTTCAGAGAAGAAAGGGCATTCCTTTTCCCATGGAGCAAGCATGGTGGACAGACCAGTGTGATAACACTGGTTCCAACTGGAGACAGTGGTTTGGGTGGCATGGCTGTGGTTGGGTTGAGCTCCCCACTCTTTTTTTGGTACACCTTTGTTATTGCTATTCTTGCTGTAACTGTCCATTTTTTTATCTCATTGCTGTTTCCAGTAAATTGTTCTTATTTGAGCCTGTGATTTTTGCCTTCTGTGCCTCCAGTTCTCCTCTCCAGCTGCCCACAGGTGGAATGGGTGGGGGGAGGGGAAGCAAGTGATTGGCACGTGTTTTTGTAGTCTTGGGGTGGGTGGCACCAAATTGGAGAATACCATCTCTAAACCATGACACCTAGTACCTCTGATTCACACACTATTGAAAATAAAGCAGATTTCTTAGGTATACAAAGTTTGGAGGCTAATTCAGGGAATTCTGGGAGTGTGTTCTTGGCCAGCAGAGGTTGTGAGCAGCATTCCCACCTTTTTCTCCCTTGTTAACTTCTGTGTAAAACAAAAGCAGAGAGTGCTTATGGATACAGCATGTGGAATGGCAGCTGAAACTGACTTAGTTCTGCTGTGCGTAAGAAATTATAGTAAAGAAATAAAGGTATACAGAGCTGAGTGGAAAGTATATTTTTAAACAACACCCTTGCATTATCTCAAAATTGGTTCTATTGGACATACTACAAACACAGGGTTTTTTTTCCTCTAGAGTCACCTCTTACTAAAAAGTAAGAGGGGTGGAATCAATGAGGTGGCATAAGAACCTTTCATTAATTCCTTATGTCTTTAGATCTCTTTGGAAAAAGAATATAACTTCTGTTTGCACAGGGCTTATGCCAACTTATATCATCTACTGTACTGTGCAGCATCTCTATATTGGTACACGCTGCCATACCTTCTATTTCATGAAAGCACTCAGAAATGTAGGTAGTTATTCCGAATCCAAATCAGAAAAACATGCATGTTCAGGAAAGCTATAAAGCCAACATTTTACCCTTGTGCTAAAGTGACCTGGTCTAACAACCAAGTACTTTGCCCCAGAGTGGCTGGGCCTTAAGCCATGACTGAACACCAAGGGTCCTGTGTCACCCCAAAGCAAAAAAGGATAACCCATAGGTGTTCCCTCTGAAGGGTCTCCAGCGAGTAGCAGCATGTTTTTCTTGTTGGAACTTCCTCTGTGCAAACTCAGAATAAGGCTTCAAAACAGCAGCTCAGTGTCAGGATGAGAAGGTTTGCTTAGCAGAGAGCCAGACCCATCACAACAGAAATTCAGGATGAACAAATGCATACACATAAAACCCATGTGCTTTCCTGCCTTTTCCTCAAAGTGGGACACACCTACAAGTGTGTCAAGACCATGACCACGCACTTGGCTGTCAGTCAGCTCGTCACTTCTTTGCAACAGAAACCATCCCAGGAATTACAGGTTTTGTTTTCCTAAAAGAACCAGAGTCTGTGCTGGAGAGAAAAGGATGAAGAGAATGAGAAATCCGATTGGGAAATATATCAGGCGTGGAGAGACATTTACAGAGCCTGAATGGACTGCTATTTTACCGGACTGACTTGTTATCTCTCGGACTCTCATGTTATTCCCCAGTTCATCATTGGTTTTATATCAAGTTTAATGTATCCCAATATTATTCCCCTTTGTCCCTCAGACTTTCCCGCCAAAAGTTGTTTACCACCCTGTTCTCCCCTGCTTTCCCGCTCCTCTGTCACTGATTGGCTGAGGTTTGCCGCAGTGCAGAGTGAGCCCCCACTGGTCCCTTCCCCTGGATACCCATAAGTAACACCCACCTTTCCCCTGTCTCCCAATCCAGTCTCACCCTTAGTTGTCAGTCCCATGCTCCTCCCCAGTTCTGAATCCTCCCCTCAGATTTACCCTATATAAGTCCCTGTGTTCTCTCAATAAAGGGGCATTGCACCCAGACCTGTCAGCTGCGTCTGAACCCTTTGTGTAGTGCTGCGTCCCCATCCCTTATTCCCTCAGGCCGTGGCAGGAGACCTTTTCCAACGGCTGAGTGTAGGCAAGGTTTGAATAACACACACCCTGCCGTGTGGTCAGATGACTTGTAGAAACCCTCCTGGTTTTCAGTACCAAGGGAAAGTCATATATCTCTGAATCTGCACACAATGGAAGAATGTATTCCAGAATGAATCATAATTCAAACTTCAGGTTTGAATGTTTATTATTTTATCTGTGCCTCCTTTAAATATTTATGCCTATCTCCATGGCAAAACAAAACCATTCTCCTTTTTTAAACAAGTTTAAACATTGTGGGAAATGTTCTGCAAGGCAACAAATCCATATACAACATCCTTGGAGGTCAATGCAAAACCAACAACAACCACTTCCATACAAAAGTCTGGCCCAATGGCACAAGCTGTCCCAAAGTGTAGTTCACGTTAAACAAGATTTATGTCTAGGAGGACAGCAGGGACCTTTCTTAAGGTGTAAGGGATAGTGCTCACAACCCTGCACCAAACTTTACATAGCACTGACCAAGAGTGACATCTCTTCAACTGCATTTTTCATTTCTTTTTGGCTTTGCAAAGCCCCTCAGAATAGCTGGCCACAGATTTGGAGTTATATCCCTATACGAGGGAGGGGTTCGGACATACTGAAACCTGAAATCATGACACCATTGAAAGCTCAACAAAACTGATATTTATTACCAAGAGGTGGCTCACCAAATGAACAAACCCAAAAAAGAGGAAGGAGGAGAGAAACAAGCCCCCAGCATGACCTACCCAGTCATCCAGCTGTTGCCCATAAAGTTATCCTACCGATCTAGAATTCTTATAATTACCCATAGCAGAAGCTGCATCCTTGAAAGTCAAGAAGTTCACAAACCAGCAGGCATTCCCGCCAAAAGGCAACATTGTCCTTGATGTGAAGCTAGCTCTCCTCCAAAAAAGTGCTATCTGCTCTTATACAATTAACTGAGTGACCTCAACTTAGGCAGGTGGGGTCATCACCACCCAGCCCGAGGCCCTCCGTCCCACCCCCTTGGTTATGTAAGTGCATCTCTTCTGTGCACACGTGGCTTTCCCTGCGCCTGAGTACTGTACTCAGGGGGGTCTTTTCCAAATGAGTCTGGGGGTGTTACTTCATCATCTCTTCTTCAGTCTGTCCTTCAAAAGTCCTTGGAGAATGATTAGCCAATCACAGAACATCAATTAAATATAGTTTATACAAAAACTCCCTTCAAGGACAAAGTTCCTGTTTTACCAGTGCTTGTTTTCTCATAACTTGGCAGGGAAAGAACAAAACTTTTACAGGTGGCTGGGCCGAACACAGACCAAAAGTATCAGCATAATTAACCCCTGATACAATCCCCATGGACAGAACAACTCTATCCCTTTGTGTTCCACATTACAGTCAACCCACTCCTTAAGTAGCCTTCAAACACAGGCATCAAAACCAAGTAATTTACCATAATCTTCAAATATACAAATACATATGCAGATGACTATCACCGACAGCTGTCATCTTGCAACTAATTTAAAACCTTACCTCAAAAAGTCATTTAGAGCTGTATTTCTTAGCTAGCAGAGAACCTAGCCCTTTACATAGCCACTACACCATAAAAATAAGCATATTTTTCTCCTTTGTATTTACTCTTTTCAGTTGTTAATATTCTACATATTTAGGAACATGTTTCTATTCACCTGATTACTATTTCTACATGGGCACTGCTGTTGCTCTGCCTCACTGATGAACCATCTGAGGCACTAAAACATGAATCAGCCAGCAGGAAAAAGCATAGGGTGGTGAAAGAGCCAAAGTTTTAACTAACCATTTCCAGGTCCCAACCCCTTATTTCTTTAGATGCCCGAAGCTCTTTGTGCAGCAAAAATCTTGTTGGAAGGACCTGCTGGATCAATCAACCAAGTTAAAATATGAACAATCTGAACCTTATTTTAATGTGGTTTGGTTTGGTTTAGCTTGTGGGGGTTTTATTGGGTTTTTGGGGGGGTTTCCTGTTTATTTTCTGTGTGACCTCTGACTTGTCCTGGATCAAAAGTACCATCCCACCATGACAATCACAGAAAATACTCTTTTCTTCCCAGCCCTCAGCCAAAGCTGCTGTTAGCATCCTTTCTCCAGAGGTTGTGGTGGCTTTCTACCTTAGCTCAAAACATTTTGGGTCCTAACACTGTTCCCTCCCCTTCTGTTGTGGCTTCAGAGGCTGGCTACATCACCTCTGGTGCCTGTGCTCAGAACTGGCCATTGCCAGACCTGCACAGCCTGACCAGTGAGGGTGGCTCTCCTGCATGGTGTGCCTCTCTTTCCAATCTGTAGGCAAATATGTTCTCATGGCATGACAACCTTGTGTAGATGAATGGGGCTTTTGATAAATAAGACACTGGGCTGAGAAGCTCCATTCCTTGAAGTGTTGAGGAAACTCTCTCATTGTTTATCAAAGAGCCTACACTGTTGGGCTCTGCCAGATAAAACATCAATTAGCCCTTGCTTTGTCTTCTGACAACAGGATAAATATTTGATAGTCATAAGCTGCCTAATGTCAAGCAAGTTTCTAGGGAGAAGGCATGATGAAATTGGCAGTGTGTACACCTCACATCCTTGCAGTTGCATGGATTCAGGGCCAGTCACTTGGGCCTGTTTGGGAAATGAATTTGGCAGGTTTAGTGTAGCTTATGGCCAATCAGCAGTTGAACTGAAAAAAATCAGTGCTGAAGTTGGTGCCGATGTGAAATTTCTGTGTGATACATGCATCCCATATGCAAAAGGTCAGCCTTCCCCAGTAAACTCCAGAACCTCAGCAGACTTTGGATGTTTTTACATTTTCAATTTTCTCTGCACACAACTGGAGTAAGAACTGTGATGCAAGATTTTGTGCTTAAAAAAAAAAAAAAAAGTAAAATTTCCTCTCCTGGCAAGTAATAAACAGTTAAAGTCAGTGGGAAAATTTTTTTAAGAACTCTGACAATGGCTAATACTTTTCACTAGAACATTTTCCCAGTGATAATGGGATCACACAGACATTTTGTATTTTGGGGAACAGTGCTGGTATTTTCTGATGCTACTGATGTTCCGATTTTTGTGATGGCAGAAGAAATGTTTGAGAAGCAAATTGTGTTGAATCAACATATGGAAATGAAACCTTGTGTTTCAATTCATTACTTCAGTATAATAAAATATAAGAATGCCATTACTTCAAAGCAAGTCCTTTTAGTCAAATTTCCACATAGGCTTTTCAAAAACCATATATTCTCAAACTTCCTGCTCCATAAAAGAGGAGAGAAAACTGGCCAAACAGATACATTTGGATGTGCTTTTATTAAAATAGCTGTTGAAATAGTACAATCTCTGTGGCAAGAAAATCCTTCTGCCAAAGAACTATAAAGAATTATATTTCCTAACAATGTCCTTAATAACATCATCAGGGATTTTAGCTCTTGCCCTGCCCATGTTCTAGGAAATTCTGTCTCCACACTGCAAAGAAAAAGTAATTTCTTCCACAAAGACTCAGTTTCATGGCCAAAATTCAAATAATTTAAGTGATTTATCGAAGAAAGATCTGCTTATTTTAGAGTTGTGCATGATACAACTGGGGCTGTGGTGTCTATTTACTTCTTTGCTCTGTCTGAAAAGTATTAAGCTGAAACACAGTTGTGACACTGGATCCAAATCTCACTGAATTATTGATATGGGTCAGAACCAACTTACCGTGAGTGTGGAGGGGAGGGGGGGTGGGGAGGACAGGGCCTAGACCTGCAGGTCCATGGGAGTGCCTGGCTTATCACATAAGGCATATATCTCCCATAGTAAGGTCTGATCCATGCTCATTGTACAGAGATCCTTCTGAAGAACAACTAAGGGACATATAAAATTTCTACCAGTAGTTTGGGATTTTTTCATTTATGTTGCACTTCTGCTCAGGAGACCTTTGAGTATGAAATCCATAGTCAAAAGTCAGCATGTGAGTAAAGAACAGTTTTTCCCGCTTATGCTTCCCATCTTTATGCCCTGGCAAGGGCTCTTCCTCACAGCCCTCCATACCTACTCAGTAAATTTCAGGCTTGCTGAGGCTTTTCTGATAGAATGCTTGTCATCCAGTACTTGCTGAATGTCACCAAATGGATTTTGAGGACTGTTTTAAAAAAAGAAACAGGTGAGAATGAGAAATCTCTGTCTGGGAGTCCTTGCACAGGAATGCTGAGCTCTTCCTTTGTCCTTGCTGAAATTCATATGTGTTTCATGCCAGCTAATGCCTATATAAACCGTTTAAATCATGGAGATACACTGACTTCCACCAGTTCAAGATCCAAGCCTATATCCTTTGGTATGGCTATAGCCTCAGTCCATTTTTTGTGCAAATGGAGGCACTTCAAAGAGAATCTCTGAAATATCAATAAAAGAGAAAGACTGAGTTATATAGAGATAAAATCTAATGTGTATCATGTAAGGATCTGACCCAAAGACATTAACAGGAAATTCTTGTGCCATTTGTGAGAAATTCTTGCAAACAAATGCTTTTGTCATTAGAGATGGACCTTTTCCCTTTTTTTTGTTTCATCTTTCAGCAAATTCTTTGAAAATACAGGTTTTGAGTGGTCAGACTTCTCAGCAGATTCAGATGGAATGTGCAGAGGACTTTCAACTGAAACAAAAATGACACAATAGTTCATGAGTACTTAAAGTACCTCTTTGAGAAAAAAAAATTGATAGATGCAAATGTGTTTTTAGGGTCACATAACAAAAGACAAAGGAACTCTTCCACTTTCACCTGTCAGTATAGTCACCAGAGCTCTGAAACAGCCAAAACTACCGGGTAAGCTTAGGCTTGCACTCATCGCCCACCTGCACTCTCTTGTGTCCAATACAACTCTGCTCACTCTTGACTCCTGATGCTTTTCCATTCTGCATGGACAAAATCTTTCAACCAAGGAAGAAGCAAACATACTTAGGATTTACACAAAGACCCTCTACACCCTGTAAGCTGGGCACTGAAAATCACAGCACCATTCTAACTTAGATGTCACATTAATTCAGATAAGTACTGCTAGGGCAATCCCACAACTTGACTACTTTCATGAACTCTCAAGCAGTAGGGTCATTTCATTAGCTCAGTGAACCAGTGGTCTGAAAGGGAACTGCAAGCACTCTCCTTCTTCATCTTCTGCCCACATGCCTGTTAATGTCATGATCCTGAAGAACTGTTTGTGCCAAAGTCATGTTGGACAGAAATTGCCCTCTGACTTCTTCTACCATCTCAGTGGTGGACACTTGATAATCAGGACATCTACTCTCTTGTTATCCTTACCCTTAGCAAGTTTTGTCTCTGACTTTCTTCTTGTTATGGAGCTTTTTTTCTTTCTCTCTTTATTATAACCTTTCACCTACCCAGAGAATTTCACTTCCTTTGGAACCAACCCTTTTCAGTACAGCCTTTCCATGATCCGTAACTATAACATCTTGATAGATAAGACAGTCTTTGGATATGCGATTTTGATAGACAGGTCACATACATGCAGGGGTGTTCTAGCCCTGTGGCTTTAGGCAATTGTTGAAGAGAAAGTACAAGAGTCTTGTTACGATATGTAGAAGTCCTGTTCCGAAATTTATACTTCCATTTCACTTTAGTGGAAAAATTAATTCAGAAAAATCCACTTTTTAAATTCAAGTACATAATCCCATTCCACTTCAAGCACTGCTGAAAAGTGTGTTGTTTCCTGGGATGAAAATCATATGTGCTGCTTTGGGCAATCACATTCTATGGCCAAGCTCAGACAAAAATATTGGCACTATTGTTCTAGGAAAAAACCCATCCTCTAATCAGTCTGATTGATTGCAGGCTTGGGACATTATTGTTCAGCAGCTCAAGTGAAAATAAATGTACAGTTTTACAGCCCTACTCATCATATTCAGACACATTAACACTTCTGTAGATCTTTTAAGTTTTAAAAAGTCCAGAAAGAAGTAATTTCAGCTATGAAAGCTAAAATCATTTTAGTCCTTACTTTACAAATTTCTAAAATGTTTTTCAGGAAAAAAATTCACTAAACTTAACCTAGTTTTCCAGAGAAAGATTCAAGATGATGAACCCATCCTTATTTTAATCCGATTCATGGCATATTATTCTTATATTTAGAAGAAAGCCACCTTGAATGAGTCCTGAAAGAGGGATTCAGATATTTTAAACATGGACTTTCTGTACACAAGCAGCACTATCTTTCCCCCCATGAAGATTTGACTTCATTATACCAAATGCTAAAGACTGTCTCACTAGGCAATCTTACACTTTGAGCTCATTTCCTAAAAAGTATTTTGATTTCCTAGTAGTGTAGCTGGCAGCAGAGAAAGACATGCCCTGTATTTTTCCAGTGTTTGTTATTTTCTCTTCCTACAGAAGCTTTCTTTTTGCCTCATTACATTTTTCCCATTTCAAGTTTTGGTTGGGATCCAGGGGATTGTGGTTGAGTTCTGCGGGGATTTTTTTTCCCGGTTCTCTCTCTCTCTCCATGCATATTTCATGTGCCCATTACTTTAGGTGCCATAAACACAAATTAAAACCAGCATCATTTCTGTCAGAAAGGACCATATTTCTCTACTCATTCATTATTTATATTGCTTCCTTAAGTGGTGGTGTTCTTGCTTGTTTGTCTCTAATAGAGGACACAAGTTATTTCACAGCCTTTGCTCGTTACTGAGATTGGGCTGATCAGGAGCTCCACTGAACTGTAAAAGCAATGAAGCTCATTTCTGTCGATAGATATATCCCTAAACAATGTTTGCTGCTGCATGAACTGTACCAGGCAGCCACAGAAACCACATCAGCCTCATCTTTCACTGTGTGTCATGGTAAGGAGATGATTTGTGTGCTTTTGGACCATTTGAGCATCGAATATTTAACCTCTGCACCTAGAATGGAGCATGAACTTGCATGGTGCATAATCAGTCTCCAATTATGAGTAGATATAGATCTGTCTCGTGTCACTGTGTCTGGTCTGGTGAACCTCACCTTCTTCTGGGGAACAAGTGCATTTAAAAACCATTTAACTTCCCTCTCTTGCTGCTTTTACAAGGAACTTCCAGATTCTCTCCACTCTAATTTTTACCAAGCTTCCTATTTCCATCTTGTACTTACACATGGTCAGATTTGACCCACCTTTTCTTTTTTAGTGCCAATATTATTATTCTCTGATTACACAGTTCTTTCCACCAGAGCACATTACAACCAACATACCTTGAGGGAGCAGCTACAGAGTGTCGCACATCTTACTTCGTTATGCTAAAAATGTGTCTGTGCAGCTGAAACAGAGACAACTCCACTAATCTTGACCAGTGGTCTCTGAGGCCTGCAAAAATCACAAGACTAAAGTGCCTTGCATTTTCCTAGACAAACGGTAGAAGTTTGTTTCCTGCAATCAAAGCCTCTGTTTTTCACATTTTCAATCTGTTCCACACAAAGTGGAAAAGCCACACATTCCCTTTGAAAGAACAGAGATGAGCTTCTCTACATGTCATGTGAATGAAGACTGAAGCACTGAGAAAAACATATGATGCTATGAAATTCATAATAAAATTGCAAGACTTGATCACACCACATTCATTCTCATTTATTTCAGTAGATAAGAAGGATGAGTAGGTCTGTGTCACCATATGCTGCAAGGCCATCACTGAGTTCATCCTGAAGAGGTGCTAGAGGACCCTCATCTGTTATTAGCACAGTCAGTAAGGACACTATCTAAATGCAAGACTCCCATTGCACAGGTCATTTGAAGGACACTTTATTTCCCCTTCAACACCTACAGTGCTATGCGTGTTTTGTCGAAGGAGAGGCAACAGCTCAGGTCTGGTACACTTATCTTCATAATTTTGGTGAGTCTCATAAGGACCAGAGCTTCATTCTGAGAGCAACCTGTGGTTTCTGATGCTGTCATTGACAGCTAAACTTGCAATGAACCTGACCTTCAGCAGCAGTTGTCCTGTTCTTTTGGAGAGCTGAAGGGAGAATCAATAAATGTCTTGGCAATGGGTGTTTGCTGATAGGCTGAGGTGTTTCCTTGCTTTCAATATGTCAAAGATAAGAGTGGGAACGGCACGGCATTTCCCCTGCAGGAGTACAGCCTACTTGGGAAGAAGGGAAAGGGAAAGAAAGGGGAGGACGAAGAAAAGGAAGGAGAAAGGAAGGGGAAGAAGGGCAGGAAAAAATAGGGCCGTGAGGGGCAGTGCTGTGCCAAGTAGAAATTAAATACCAAGTATGGTCCTAAGATATCCCATCCATTGCCCTTCTACCATCTATCCTTACTCTCAAGGGACTCTGAATAACAGAGATGACTTACTATATAACTACAAACATTTTCACCCATTTCCACCAGCTCCTTTCATCTTTTTCTTTTTAAAGAGTCCTTCAGACAGCAATCAAAGCTCTAAAACATCAGAGCTCTATCAGAACAGAGGAACAATATTTAAAATTAATTAGTAAAACAATATTAGGCAGGTTATTAGCCCCCGGTGGTGCAGAGCCATCACTCTCTCTCCATGTCTTCTGTAGGCAGCAGCGCAGCCCAGGCCACCAGGGCTGCTGGCAGGGCAGGACAGCACTGCCACCAAATGCAAACCCAGATCCTCCACATCCCTGTGCCAAGAAAACAATTTTTAAAAGCCCATATTCACACTCTCTTTTCAGTCCCTCACCTTAATGAAATTGCCACAACCACAGGTTGGTTTTTTGCGTTTTGCAGGCTATAATTACTCCACAATTTCATAATTGTTACTCTGTGAATTATTATCTCTGCCTGTTCCTTCACATATTGTTTTTAATCACCATGTTTTTAAGTAACTCTGTATAGACAAAAGCTGCTAATATCACAGACCTTTTTAACAGCTGGTTATATTAACTGTGTGATGGTAGGGCATGTAGCAATCTGCGAAGCGCAGAAATCTCCCATCGGCACTAAGAAGAGAGGGTAGAATAAGGCTTCAAGACTTAAAAGACAAAACAAGGACCTGCCTATGTGGGGAATACAGATTCAAGACTTAGAAGACAAAATGAGGTCCTGCCTTCGAGGGGATGCTGAGGAAAGGTAAACTGAGCTAATTCGAGGTGTGGATTTAAACTGGATCAGGTAAACCATATTACATTGCAAAGTGGATTAAAAGAAACAGAATTAAAGCCTATTTTAAATTTAAAAAAAAAAAAAGTCACCTGAGTGAGGTAATGCAATTTAACCAACACATTTAAAGGAGAAATTTATTAACTTTCCTGCAGGTCCTGTCCCTGCACAGACTAGGTCCAGATCACAATGCAAGTGTAACCAGAAGTGGCTGGAAAACGGTGATATTCCCACCTGTGGTGCTCTTTGGCACTGGCTTGCTGAAATTAATTTTGTTCTGCTCTACACCTGTGTCAGAGAAAGCAGCCTGGCTCCTACTTCAGTTATCTGAATGCTAGACAAATAGGCACTGCCTCTGTTTTTGGTTTACACACATGCAGAATGGGGAGGCTACTATGCTCTAAAAAAGTAAATAATTAAGCAAATGCTTACAAATTACTCTTGTCTGTTCAGCACTAAAAGATGTAAGATAATAAACGGAAAAAAACATGCTCAGTTGTCTAAGTAAGGACAGATAGATCAGTTCTTTTATTCTCCTTTTGTCATTATATTATTATTAGCAATATAAGTGTTTGTGCTTAGCATTTAAATATTTGTACTATCAGTAAAATCAAAAATATCCAAGCAAAATTCTCTATAAATATGAAACAATTGAGAATCTGAGCTCCAGATACTTGTTTTCAGACTCAAGCAACATTAAAGAACTGCAGCTTGATTCTATTTCATCACAGTCTCCAAAATCAGCCTCTGCCTGGTTCAGTCCTCTGGATGACAGCAAAGTTGTTCAGAATTGCCATGAACAATACCCTTAGCAAGGCTAATAAGCAGTTCCTTCCTGGTTCAGTTTCACATCACAGTTAAAGGTTAGGGAAATAAAATAAAGGAAACATTAAAGGCTGTTCCTAAATATTACATTTTATTCCCAGCTTCATAACAACAGAGTGGACTCTACAGTGGTATGCTATCATCTGTTTCTTGATGGTTGGCTGTACCAAGTCATACTGCTACCTACTTTTAATGAATATATTTCCACTAGTGTTCTTCATAATTTACATATTAGACATCAATGAAAATAAAAGTTCTGAAAATACCTTCACTGCTTCTTCCTTCTATTCTCCCACCCCAACTTAGGAAAAATTAAATTTAGGAGAGAAAAATCACTGAGAATATAGAGAGCAAGGTGAAAATTTGCTTGCTTAATTGAGAAAGAAGTGGTCTGGACAAGTAGTTACATGCCAAAACGGGCAGGAAATTTCTCTTAGGCTTGCTCTGACATGGCTGCATCTGATTCTGCCATGCATGGTCTTTTCTGAGCATCTATGCCTCTCTCAGAACCTGTAAACCATTGCAGCAGCCAGTTGTGAAGACACTACCAGCACCAATCACAACCAAGTTATGTCGTGTGTGCTTCCCAGGGAAGAACACGGGTCAGGAAGGGACAAGGCTGCTGGGGCTGATGAGGCACCATGGCAAAAGTTGTTAGGGGTCTTTAGATGCCCTGCTGTGGGAAAAGATTCCAAATGCAAAATAGCCTGAATGTTTTTTCAGAGAAAAAATGTACCCTAGGCACGTGCTTTCAGCTCAAGTCATCACAAGGGTTTTCAAATTCAGTCAAGATCTTTGAGGTAGCAGCTGTAAACAAAGGCAGAAAGAGATGGACAGTATCGGACCCCAAACCACTTTCAGAACAAACCTTGGCTGGATTTTAACACTAAGCCTGTTGGCGCTGGGAACTGAAGGAGCCCAGCCAGGTAGATAAACTAAGGACATCATACTCCCAAGCAAGTGGCAAAACACAACAGCCCTGCAAGGGGAAAGTGGAGGTAAAGGACTCATCCCAAAACTGAGGTCAAAGGCTGGGCAGTACTTCTTGCCCTGCTCCAGAGAGTCAGAGAAGAGATGCTTCCAGATGCTAGCTTTTGGGACAGAAAGGTAAATACAGCAAAGGACATCATGCAGCTGCAGGGAAATACCCAACATCCTTTTTAGTACAAAATTAATGAAATCGGAGGAAAGATCCTGATTAAATCTATCTTTTTAACATATTCCTAGGGAGAAAAATAATGCAAAAAATAATAAAGCAAAGATAAAGAGAAAGCCAGCTTACAGAGGGCATTTACACAGGTGGGATAAGCCCTTGGAAATGTCCAGAAGGGATTAATTGTACTTTGGTAGAGATGGACTAGATGACTTATCGTAACAGTTCTGGAGGCAGCTAACAGCCAGAATAAGTCATATTGAAAATGCAGCTGGGAAGCTTAGTGTCACAAAGATTCACAGCAAAAATGGCTGTGTTCTTCTGCATGATAACAAGGAAAAGCACGAAGGGGTGAATTAAGGATACAGAGTTGATTTTGCATTTTATTTCATTATTTTAGTCAGGTTATATTATAACTTAAACACTCCTAAGAGGTATGGCTGTTTTGTTGACTGTAAAGTTTGTTTCTTTTCTTTTTTTCCTAAGTAGGTGGGGAAAATACCTTATGATAGATTATTAAATCTTAAATGGCTGATGCAGCTTGGCAATAAGCATCTTTACACAGAAGAATGTTGGAAATAAGTACGTTTAGTGTGTTCACCACACGGTTATATCACAATTATTTATTCAGGTGATCATACCTTTTAAACAAAATAGCAATCTTCATATAAGAATGATTTATTTACTTGTCCTAGTTAGAGCAGCCGGGATTAGTTCATCACTGTGTGGGTGTAACCCAAACTCTGTATTCTACACCCTCTATGTCATTTTGCAGGAACTGTTAACAATAGACTATTTGCAGCAGCTGCTCAGAGCACACCTGACCCCTCAGGCTATAAACTGGATGTTGGGAAGCTTATGAGATAGGAGGATGTTCCTATTCTCATACCAGTGACTCAGGTGTGATGACTCCCCTCCAGGGGAGGGAGCAGCCTAGGGGTCATGTCTGCTAATGGGCCACCAAGGATTCCAAAAATATCTCACAACTCACAATCGTCCAGTGTGGAACTCCCCGCCCTGGGGGAGGTACTGGGCATCTCCACTCGAACTTGAGTGCATATAACCTTGGGGTCTTGGGACTTCTGGGCCTACTCGTCCGATCCAGAGGAGGACCAGAACCTCGACCAGACTGCAACCACCACTCTTGACCAGACTGCGATCACCACCCTCGACCAGATTGCAACCAGCACTCTAACCAACAGGTCCTCCTTTCCTCTTACTTTGGACTCAGGGGGACCACATGGGGCTTAGCACAGGGGCCAACAAACACCACTCTGTTCATGCCCCAGGGTGCTGGGTTATACATCTGGGTTTTGTGGGTTAAAACCAATTGTTTCTCTGTATAATTGTATTTATTGTATTATTTTTACTAAATTGTAACTCCGATTTATAATGTCTTTTGAGTTATTCATTTCTCCTGCTGGTCTACCTTTAAACCAGCACATTACCCTAGAGACTGGAAAAGCTCTCAGGGAAATGTATATTTAGACATCTCCAAAAAGTTACTTATTTACCCAGTTCAATACATTAAATCTGGAGATTAGATGATTCACCTGACAGACATCAAGGCCTCCCCTGGAACTGTTCCATTCTGATAAGCAAATGTGCATTTCATGCCTGCCTACCAGGGAAAAATAACTGTATTTGCACAATATCTTGTAATGACTCTAAAGAGGTGTTTAAACCTCACTAGCATTTTCAACCCCCTACGCAAAAACCAAACAAACACAAAGACAGTCAATATTGTCTCTATACAGCAGGGTATTCAACTATGATGGGACTTTGATTCAGGATTGGCGAGCATTTATATCTCTGAGACATCTGCTGTCTTCAGTCATTTTGTCTTCAGTTTGGAGCAGACAGTCTACAAAGAAAATGCGCTTCTTAAGAATGTAATTGAGTCCTTTCTCATTTAGGGTATTCTGACTGAGAGCACATGGCTGCTACTCATGTAAAGGAAAGCCATATTTCTACTAAAGATAGAGTTGTTTAAATAGGAAGAATGCTATTCCAGGCTGTTTTTTCAAGGTGGCTTGAAAAAATTATGTTAAGTGCAATAACTAGGAGAAAGGGAAAATCAGTGTCTTTGTTTAGCATGGGAAGCTAGATCACCCCTACAGCCAGAGCTTATACTCTTCCCAGATGGCTGTATTTCCCCAATGACAAACTCAGTACTGATTTTTTTCCCCGCTCTCTAGAATTTAGACAGGAAAAGAAAGGGCACAAAAAAAAAACACAGAAAAGAAAAAAAAAAGTGACAAGAATTCAGACAAACTATATTGGTTCTCTTTTTTTCTCTTAATGTGCAAAGGGGAGGACAGCAAGAGCAGTTCCCCGGTGGATGACTGTTCATACCACCCATATAAACTTATATGATTAAGATCCACTCTGGACAGCACCAAGGTGGATGCCAGTGGTTTGCACACCTCCAATAGGAAGGTCAGGAGTTCCAGAGCATCTGAGTGGAAGAATGTGGAGCCTGATTTCAGAGAAATATGAGATGATTTGGTAAGTAGCAACAGGGTGGCAATTTGCATAAGAGACTGAACATAATATTGATACTGTCACTTTCTGGAAATGGCAAGCCATTTTTAGAATTCTAAGTGGAAACTATTCAATTTTATTGAGCGCATTATGGGATATTCAATGTAGAGGCTGGAAACTGAAAACAGCAGGAGAATCAAAGGAGTACAAAAAGACAGGACCAAAACCAAAAAGCTAAGATGCAAAGGATATATTGCTATCAAATCTTCCACTCACCAAGGTTTCTCCTTCAGGACCCCTAAAGAGACAATTTCACACACTGGGGAAACAGAGGCACAGGTATAGGAAAAGCCAGATTTTCAGAATGAGTTGAAACACAATGAAAATGGGACAAAGTAAAATGCTATAGGTTCCCTTGGCTTTATGACCACATTAGATGCAAGCTTTACTCCACAAGAGGCACTCTGAATTACTCTCCTCACACAGACTTACATGTCCTTCTGTTCCAGTGCACCACCTCTCCAAACAAGCTCTTCCTTTTCTTCTTCTGCCTCCATCTCAGTACACACTATGAATTTGCAACACTGGATGTCCTCTTTCAAACTTCTCACTGTTGGGGGTTCCAGTTTTGCCACTATGGCTATCTAGTTATCATAGTTATCATAGTTATCATGGATGTCCCAACATTCATGGAGGAGAAAAAAAGTCCCTATACTAAATTATGGGTTTCAGTCATGTAATCATAATATTTTGGTCCTATAAGACGTAACACTTTTCATTCAAAGACCTCTGAGCTTCTAACTGACTAATTAAGTCACAAAATGTTCCTGTGATCTAGGAAAGTATTGAAATGGGTGAGTAAACTAGTACAGATGAGTAAAGTCATTAGTCAAGATGACTAACAGATGAGAAATGTACTAATAGCAAGTAATTGCGGTAAAAGAAAATGAACTTCAAATAGGTTAGCATAGTGATTTTTAGAGAATATTTCTGAACACCTGCACTCTTTCATATCCAGTGGAAGCTGTGATAGCTCAGGAGTGTCTAAAAATGAGACTAAGTCTGACTTACCTAGGTACATTAAGAGGGACAGAAAAGACACTTTTGAAACAAAAGTGTGTATGTCGCATAGGTACACGGGCCTGAATGGACCACCTGAACAATAGGCTGAACTGAGTCCACATACCCACCTACATGGACAACCACAGAAATTAGGTTAACCTAGGAGTCCCTACAGACCATACACTACTCACCACCTGTCTCCAACGTCAGCTGTCATTTTAGATGCTACTGGCACAGAAGCCTCTACTGAGTGGATTTCAGTGGCATTTGGCTCCAATGAACGACTGCCTTTCCGTACAGACATCTTTACTGAAACCACACAGGGAGGGTGCGTTGTTCTGACCAAGACAAACATGGTTCTATTCAGTCACTCCATGCTAAGTTTTCCTGCACTCTATGGCTCACCAGCACCTTCTCAAGAAGTAAAAGGAGAGAGGAGCACCAAGAGACAGTACCATTTACTTCCCCCGTTGAGTCATGAGGGTACCAAAGGGCTGATGGACGCAGAGCAATGCTTAGGTAAGATTGACAACTATTTCCTCCTGCTTCATACACATAACCAGCACCCACCTGTTTTCCTCCCACCCAGAGATATTTTTGAAAGCTTCTTCTAGCAAATTTCTGCACCAAAATTAAACCCATATAGCAGTCAGCCTTACTGCCGTGTTCCCACGTCAGTTGTGTGTCATGACAACAGATGATAGAAATGCTGCTTATTCAGGCTTAGGGTGCATGTTTTTTTCTTCTTCTTTTTTCTGTTTTTTTCTTTCTTTTTTTTAATTTTAATAGCTTTAAAAAGAACTCTGAACAAAAGTGCTTGCTCCATGATGCAGTGCTGAGCTAAGGCACACAGGGCAGGTATACCTGCCCACATGCCAACAGGCAAAAATAAGTAGAGTGGGTGAGGTTTCCTGTGACTCTGTGGGGGCTGAGGGAGAAACACTTTGAGGAGAAGAGGAGATGACAAGACAAGGGAAAATGGAGAGGCAGAAGTGCTCCCACTTCACTGCACTCCTGGGCCCTGCATCCCTCCCCTGCAGGCCTTCAGCAATGGGGCAGCTTCATGCCCCACATCTGGGTGTCCCTGTACTTCCCCATGCTCTAAAGCAGGCCAAACCTCCCTTCCTTGGGGTGCTCCTATGTACACTGCAGCCTGAACCACCAGAGAGACCCTCCCTGCCTCACCCTGGCCTGCGGTGAAAAAAGGGAATTTTGGATTTCCAGGATGGTAAATCTTGCTCTGCAGACATCATCTGACTTATTCTATGGGAATAAAGTGCTGCTGAATGAAAGTCTCCTCACATGAAACAGTGTTATTCCCACAAGATATAATTTCTCCCAGGACAGACCTGGAGATACTCCTTTCTACGCAACAGCTGAACTCAAAATTTGTATGTCTGCCCTTGGTTTTGGTGTGAGTTATTTGTTTGGTTTTGGTTGGATTTGGGGTTTTTATGAACCGTTAGGTTCACAAGGAAGAAAAAGAAACAAACCTAGTAAAAGCAGCGTCACAGACACTTAAGTATTATTATAATATTAAGTACTAATAAGTCAGAAGCTCAGAGAGCAGGGCTTCTCCAACTGGAACTGCTGCAGTTCACAGCTCATACCTCAGTAATCATCACTTTTGTTTCTGTTTCACAGCATCACAAAAGACAGCAAGCAACCCCTGAGCCAAGCAAGAATTTGAGGCCTTTCCCATTTAGAAAATCATTTGTGTCTGTGTTTGATACTAAGGGCTGCTTCTGAATATAAATGCTTCTCTGAATCAGGGCTACACAAGTATCAGAAGCTTAGATCAAGGAGCTGATCTGTCCAAGTCAGACTTTAGAGGCATGATGAAATGCTGCAGATCTTTTCTTTAATGAAACTTAGTTTATGAAAACCCTTTAATAAAGCTGCAGCAAGTATATTTACATTCCCAAAAGAGAATAGCTCTCTTGAAACAGGGAAAAAATTACCACAATTAATAATATTCTGATATTCTTCATAATGCCAGTAGATTGTAAGTTTTTGTTGAGCTGTTCATCATTTTGAATTTCCATGGCTCTCTTTATTCCACAATCACATCTTCACCCGCTGAGGCACTTTAGGGACTAAAATTCATTGCTGCATATTAAAAATAGCAAATGAATCTCATTATTTCTTTTGTACGTCCCCAGTTTATTCAGCACACAAAAGACAAAATCAATACCATCTTGCCTGAGGAATAGGGCTATTTTGGGTTGGTTTTTTTTAATCCTGCAGATTTTTGGCTTTACTCCTGAAACTGTGATACGCTGCACCAATATATTTTCACTCTATTCATTTCAGATCATCTGCATTTTGCTGTGCTAATCCCGGATGTTTAATATCAAGCAAACTAGTATTTATATCCCATTCATCTCTTTCTCTAGCATCTCCTGTGTATCTGCATTTTCATTTTCCATTGCCAAAAATCTGAGAATTCAGAAATTATTTTCTTTTCAGGGGTGCAGATCCAAATAAGCACTTACACTTAAGCTTATGGATAATTTAAGGTAAACTTGGTCTTGAGGAGCTGAGGTGCTTCTTTGAGCTGAGACAGACAGAGGATAAAGAAGGGAAGGGGGTGCTCCTACAGGGTCTGCCTTTTGGGGAGAGCTGTGTCCCATATACCCAGATAGAACGGCTAGAATTTGTTTACCTTCTGTTTTAGAAATGGAGTGTGGTATTTCCTTTCCTTCCATCTTTCAGCACTTCTACAGTTGCCCACTGTTTTCTAATAGCTGTAAGTGACAGAAAATTATTCAGGAAACAGCGTCTTTAACACCTCAGGATGTGTGTCATCCAGCTGACCCATATGCGTCTAGATTTTCAATATTTTTGTTCCCATTCCTTTTTTTTTTCTAGGTTATTTCTTTTGCATTTACAGCTTCTTTTTTTCCCCATCCACTTTGTGTATTATTTTTGTTCAGATGAACGCAAAGCAAGTTCAGTGTTTCAACCATACTAAGTCTCTGTTAAAATTCCATCCCAATTTATTAAGAGATGGACTTTCTACCAAGTACTAAGTACTACTATTTCCTCACCTTACTGTTACAATCCTTTCTATTTGTCCTGATGGAGGCAATCCACTTTGCTTTTCTCTTTTCTCTGAAATCATCAGTTGCCTAATTACTCTATATGCATAGATTCCTGTATTACTCAACTACTATTCACTGGTTTGGGTTATTTGATTTTATTATTATTGATCCTAAACCATCAGACTTTCCATTTTATGACAGAATTCTTTCTAATGAAACTTTTTTCATATGTTTTACTCTTTAATTTTAAGGCAGAACAGAAAATACAAAAAATACAGTTTTTCCTTCTTTCACCATTTCTTCTGGGACTTTTCCCTGAAATGTGAACAGACTTTTCCAGTAAAGCAAAGCAGATGTTTTGCAACACCTTTCACAGTTATAAGTCCCCGAGAAGCTATATACTGTACATGTGTCCTGTACTGCAAGCATTCTATGACTGTGTTTACTTAACCAGTCTCAATTAAGTTAATAGGAATATGTATCGCAGTAAACTAATATTCTTCCTGCTTGGGAGAATACAAGCTTCTCTTTGCACTTCCATATATATTTCTCCTTTTAGCAAATTGATTACAAGGAAACCATATGCATACTTTCAGTGCATCTTGTGATGGAGTTTGCAAGGATGTGGGATTTATTTCTTTGATTTCTACTAACTTATGACTCAGGTAGCTAAGTGATGTGTCTAAACTCCAAATGGTTACGAATTTGAAAAGAAGTGGAAGCCTAATATGAACTTATATTAAATTTATCGTGAGTGCACTTCAGACACAGTACCTGATTGCATCCCAACCAATGTACCCGAAGAACAGTCATCCTTGAAAGACAACATCTTGACTTTTTCTTCCTTTAGAAAGTACAAACATTTTCAGTTTGCTTCTGTTCCCTTTTTCTTCCACTGAGGCAATGTTTGTTCTTTCTATAAAATGGAACCAAACAAGGCTATTATATGAGTCATCAGAAAAGAGCAGCAGCAGTAGATGGTCGCTGATGGTGATCAATCTGAATTGCTTACTGCCCCCCTGCTGATCCCTTGGAGACTTTCGCATCTAGAGGACAACTGGGACTTGTCTGGGCAACAGCTTTGGTGGCCATGAGACAATAAGCAAAACCAGTTTTACCTGGGAACTGTTTGCATTCCCAAAATACTGCAAGTCTAACATTGTAGACTATTTCCTTAGCTGATTGCAAAACATCATACACTAGTAACGGAAAGTGGAGGTGCTCCCTACTAAGTATAATACAGGATACATCCCTAGCTAGTCCACAATACACATATATTGCTAGATGTTAAGAGATGTCACACTGCTGCATCAAAATGCTTCCTATTGTCCTTAAGTTGACAGTTCAATCAACTTATCATCAAGCAGCATAAGCATCCTTACTGCTTTCATCTCACTATGAAAGAAAAAAAAAAGAGCAGACACATGTGGCTGTAATTTTCATAACCCATTACTTTTTTTTTGTATGAAGAAATAGAATATCAGAACAGTCATAGCCAAAGAGAACGAGAAAATTCAGTGTCTTTGAGATTTTACCATGCAGAAAGTCTCTTCTTGTTTCTCCGCAACAATTCCAGTACTGCCATCTGAATTAGTTAGAACCTCACATCCTTGTACAGTTGGGCATCTGACAATAGCTAGAGCAAAAGGATTTTGAGCCACACGTCATCAGCACGTACATAAAAAATTAAAAAGCCTAAACAATTCCAAACAATGCAAGAAAATTACTGAAATTAAAAAGGATTGAGAAATGCCTTCCCCCTCTTGAATCAAATGGCAGTATGAAAGACATTCAGCAGACCTCAGGCGCTTACACTACAGAAAGCTTGTCGTTCACGGATGTGTTCTGCAGATTCTACTAATTAGCAAGAAAGATTTGTTCGTTCTGTATTTTAAAACAGAGGGAATGGGTAATCACAATATTGAAGCACGAACTTTCAGGTTCCTAAACAGAAACTGAACACAGCGCAGAAGCAAATTAACAACATTTAACGCACCTAACAAGTCGTAACAGAGAACTTCGCTGACCCCGTTAAGCGCCGCGGCACAGGCCGCGGGTGGCACTGCAACTGCGGCCAGGGCGTTCGCACGGCAGCAAGAGCTGGGATCGGCGGCTGCCCGGGACGGCCTGGAGCCACCGCCCCGCACAAAGGCGGCGGCGGAGCGCCCTCTAATGGGGAGCGGGGAGAGCACCGCGGGGCCTCGGGCTGCGGGGCGGGGGGATTGCGGGACTGCAGGGGCTGCGGAGCCGCGTGGTACGCGGAAGCCGCAGGCTGGTGCTGCGGGCCTGTGGGGACTGCGGGGTCTGCGGCGACTGCCGGTGATGGACACTACCCCCCCTCCGCTCTGTCCCCCGCCCCGCCGGCAGGAGACCCTCGAGGCCTCACCTCGCCCCCAGCTTGTGCCGAGCAGCGCTTGTTTATCCTCCCGTACAGGGAGGGTGGGAAAGTGCCATTGAACGGGAAGATTTTGCAGCGCTCTGTGATCTCCAAGGGATTTTTGGCCGGTTCTCATCAACTTGGGGAGCCAAGAACATTTTGTCTCTGCATGTCACATGCTTCCCTCTTGTTTTCAATGCCGTGTGGTCTCAGGGGGCAGTGCTGTCTTGAGGCATCACAGGGGGGCTGGTGGCTTCTACAACAGTCGGGTCACAGTTCATGGGGAGTGTAAAGACAAAAGTCCAGGGCACAGGGATGCTTGGCAGGAGGGAGGCAGTAGGGATGGGGGTGACTCCAGGTGACAGAAATGTTGACCCTGCTCAGCCTCTGGGTCTTTGGGGAAGCAAGAGACATACTTGGAAATTCTTCCATTAGGAGAGGCCAAAATTCAGTGCAAAGTTATCAAGTATAGGGTAAAGGACCTGGCCAGACATTTTAGCAGAAATTTGTAGCTGTGGCAGTCAAAACAGTACATTCTGGATCAATAAAGAGAGGCTCAGCAAGTCACCTGCTGATGCAGGCCCTCACCCCTCATCAATGCAGGCACCTACAGAGGCCAGGGATTGACTCCATGCCCAGGGCTCGACTCCATGCCCAGGACTCAGGAATGCCTCACACCACTTGACAGCTTCTCTTACCCAGCAGGGATGAGCCTATCATCCATGCTGGTGATGCACTATCGTCCTTTGCTGAAAGTCCTCAAGCCTACTGTGGTACTTTGGCCATGCACCAAGCTGTACCCTCAGTCCCGAATGCACATCTTCTGGAGATATAACAGACACCATGCATCCTCAATGCACCTAAAGGAGAGATGAGAGGGAGGTAAGGGGTGAAAGCAGGTCCACATCTCACTGTATCAGCTGGACTCCACACTGTTATCTGCAGGGGCCAGCAAGCAGGAGGGGAAAGACAGAGGCTGGTGCCACATACACCCTCCTCTGCTCATCCTCAACCCACAGCTCACACTACAGGAGGGGACATGCTCCTGTGGGCACCAGTGGTGTAGGAAAAGAAGTTTTCACCCATTTTGTGGGTAAAAATGGAAGAACCTGGAGAACAAAGGCTATTATTAATTCCTATCTGTTGAAAGGAGGCTGCAGCTGTTTTGAGAGGTTTTCCTGCAAGCTATGCAGATATGCTCAGAATTTTAATGGTTGTTTACCAACCAAAGCATACCATTGAAAGAGCAAGATGTTTCCAAGCAAACACGGTGTGAACGTCATTTCAGCCTGGAAATAAACCTCTTCTTTCTTCCAAACATTTTTCTAGATGAGAAAAGATGGGTTTGTATTTCATTCTTTCACTTTTCAGCTGTTCTTGTTAACTCATCCTTTCCCATCTAAGAAGCATGCAGAAGAAGAGCTATCTTGAAATATGCAATGCATTTTTACACACACGAAAAGCCTTGTTAACCCCAAACATTCTGTGTGGTCTCTGTGGGTAGCCCCATCAGCAGTTGTAGTAGTATGTGCCAGTAAAACTGGTATTTGACCAAAGAGTCTAGCAAGCTCTGAGGAAAACACCAGCATACAAAAGATTAAAAGAGGGGGAAAATGAAAAGGCTTTGTTATATTCTGGGCAATGACAAGACATATGGCAGGCTTTTTATCTTACATTTTCTGCACTGGTCATAACTTCAAGAGCATTGTTATTGCTAAGAAATTAACATGCCTTTAGTAAAACTCTCTAGTGCATGTTATTTATATCAGGAATTAAGTCTCTACAATCATGCCTGTGCTTTATGACTATAACTATAAGCCATGCTTTTGTGATATTAATACATGCAGTTTGTTTATGACATATATATTGTACATAGCTGAAAGAAGCATAGAGAAATGCCTCAGATAGATACAAAAAAATGATTTTTCACTACAACACATTAGCAATCCAAGCTCTTTTCCTTTATCCCAATGGACTTTGAACTGTCTGACCTCCAGAAGGTATTTACAGCTGAAATGACAGTCCCTGAACATATCCTAGCATTCCTGGTATCACTGCTGTAATTGGGGGATGGGAAAGATCCACTATCACCCTCCATTTAGCAAAGAAGTTATGAGCATCCAGCATTTAGAAACAACTATGCCTGAGAAACTGAAAAGACAAGAGAGTTAAGTGACATAGTAAGTGGTCACCAGGAAATGACCAGGAAATTAATATGACATTGAGGTAGTGCTAAGGAGAGCGTTGGACAGCCTGCTGCTGTTCCACCAGGTTATGCAACTGAAAATATTAGTGAGAAAATTAAACTATTCATCTTTCACTAAGACAGAAGCGAAAAGCAATCTGGACAGTATGACCTTCTAATCTCAGTTAAGTCAACACATAAACAATAAAAATGGACTAATATTTCAAGGAATTTTGTTTTAATGACTGTAGCGGTTCAAGTTACCATGGGGTGTTTTCCTGTAATATGATAGAATCCCTCTAAATGGTCATTATTTGACTTCTGGTGATGGAGACACTAAAGCTCTCTGTGTATCTTGTGTTCTATTACAGGAGTCCAAAAGATGGATGAGGCTACTGAGATAGGTTTCACCCACATAGACTTGAATTTAATCTCCCGTAATAAAAGGTAACCTACAGTTTTGTATAATGGCAAAGTGAACTTCTACTTAGTGCTAGCTAATTCATGGCAGCTACCTTCTAAAACAGCATGTGAACATGAACAGCTGTGAACTTGTAGATATTGGGAATTATTAAATACACCTTTTTAGAAATATAATACTGCCCATTCCTTACAAATAATTTTTTATGTTCTGAAGTTCAGTCTGCAACATAACCCAAACAATGATTGAAATAAGTGTTAAAAAAGAAACACAAACAGATGGGAAATCAAGGGAGTGATAAACACAGTAAAGTAAATGGCATAGCCTAAATTCACCAGAGATAGCAACTGAGTAAACCAGGAGAAGAAGTCATCCCTCACTGCCCAGTGTTTTCCTTACTAAGAGTGTTGATGCTCTCCCATCTTTTAGAAGTGTTAAGTAGGATTCAGTAATATAATCCAGCTGCCCTCAATCTGCTTTGTGCATTCTGGCATCCATAGATATGATCTCAATGCATCTAGGCTCTTTGATTTACTATGAAATTTTATCAAGAAAACACATTAACTGAACATAACCTGATTTAATAAGCCCTTGATTTTACCAGTGCACTGTCTGCATGTATGTACAGGTAGATAAATAAATCATAGAATACTTTGTGTTGGAATGGACCTTCAGGGATCATCTAGTCTAGCGCCCCTGCAATGAACAGGGACATCTTTAACTATATCAGGTTACTCAGAGCCACAACCAACCTGACCTTGAATGTTTCCACAGATGGGGCACCCACCACCTCTCTGAGCAACCTGTGCCAATGTTTTGCTACCCTTATCATAAAAAAAAAATTATATCTGATCTAAATTGACCCTCTTTCAGTTTAAAACTATTACCCCTTGTCCTATCACAAGTCCTGCTAAAAGATTTGTCCCCATCTTTCTTGTAGGCCATTTTCAAGTACTGACAGGCTGCAATGATGTCTTCCTGAAGCCTTCTCTTCCCTAGGCTGAACAACCCCAGCTCTCTCAGTCTCTCTTCATAGGAGAGATGCTCCATCCCTCTAATCATCTTGGTGGCTCTGCTCTAGACCAGCTCCAACAGGTATATGTCTTTCCTGTGCTGAGGATCCCAGAGCTGGACACAGCACTGCAGGTCGATCTCATCAGAGTGGATTAGAGGGGCAGAATCGCTCTACCTGCTGGCCACTCCTCTTTTGATGCAGCTCAGGACACGATTGGCTTTCTGGGCTGCAAGTGCACATTGTCAGGTCATGTCTGAATTTTTGTTCACACTCAAGTCCTTCTCTTCAGGGCTTCTCTCAGTAAGTTCTTCTCCCAGTCTGTATTTATTTCTAGGATTGCCCCAACCCAGGTGTAGCACTTGGCTGTGATAAATCTCAAGAGATTCCCATGAACCCACTTTTTGAGCTTGTCCAGGTCCCTCTGGAGGGCATGCCATCTCTCAGGAGAGTCAACTGTGCCACTCAGCTTGGTGTCATCTGCAAGTTTGCTGAGGGTGCACTCGATCCCGCTATCTGTGTCACTGATTAAGATATTAAATAGCACTGGTCCCAACATGGGCCCCTAAGGGGCCCCATTTGTCACTGATCTCCATCCATTAAGCCACTGACCACTACCCTCTGGATGCGACCACAGACACAGGACTGGAAAGGATACTAAGCAGGTTTGCAGATGACACAAAACTGGGAAGAGCTGCTGACTCCGTCAAAGGCAGGGAGGTCCTGCAGAGAGACCTCAACAAATGAGAGGACTGGGCAATCACCAACCAGATGAACTTCAACAAGAAATGCTGGATTCTGCACCTGGGATGGGGCAACCCAGGATGTATCTACAGACTGGGCAATGAGATGCTAGAAAGCAGTGCCATGGAAAGGGACCTGGGAGTCCTGGTCGATGACAAGTTCAATATGAGTCAGCAGTGCCCTGGAAGCCAGGAGGGCCAATCGTGTTCTGGGGGGCATCAGGCAAAGCATCACCAGCTGGTCGAGGGAGGGGATTGTCCCGCTCTGCTCTGCTCTGGTGCAGCCTTACCTTGAATATTGTGTGCAGTTTTGGGCACTACAATAGAAGAAAGATATTAAGCTCTTAGAGAGTGTCCAAAGGAGGGCAACAAAGATGGTGAAGGGCCTTGAGGGGAAGCCGTATGAGGGGCAGCTGAGGTTGCTTGGTCTGTTCAGCCTGGAGAAGAGGAGACTGAGGGGAGACCTCATTGCAGTCTACAACTTCTTTGTGAGGGGAAGAGGAGAGGCAGGCACTGATCTCTTCTCTGTGGTGACCAGTGACAGGACCTGGGGGAATGGCCTGATAGGAGGTTTGGGTTAGATATTAGGAAAAGCTTCTTCACCCAGAGGGTGGTTGGGCACTGGAACAGGCTCCCCAGGGAAGTGGTCACAGCGCTAAGCGTGTCTGAGTTCAAGATGTGTTTGGACGATACTCTTGGGCACATGGTGTGACTCTTTCAAATGGTCCTGTGCAGGGCCAAGTGTTGGGCTTGATGATCCTTGTAGATGATCTATTCTTACTCAGCATATTCTGTGATTCTGTGATCCAATCCTGTGATCTAATCAACTCCTCATCCATTGAATGGATGATTTGATGGGTACCCATCAAATCCATAACTCAATTTAGGGAGAAGGATGTTATGGAAAACCATGTCAAAGGCCTAACAGCTGTCCAGATGGATGACATTCATAGCTTTCCCCTGCCCACTGATGTAGGCACTCCATAGTAGGTTTACTCTCATAAGGAAGTGTCCCTTTCAGTCACCCACAGTCAGTATTCTGCAGCCCCGTACAGTGCCTTTAGACTTCGAGTGATGTGAGAACAGGCATTTAGCAGTGAGCTAGTTATCCATATCCATCCCATTGAACAAGCTCCTCACTTCCTTGCACAAAACTTGCCCAGAATCAGTGCTGGATAGTTTTCTAAACAAGTGTGACCCACAGGAGCAGTGGGAAACATCCTTATTTCCCGTTTTGGATCGACATCTGTGAGGGATCCGATTTTTTAATTGCCTTAAAACATTGCTACTGTAGCAGCCTCCTGCCAGGAGAATGAAGATAAAAGCTGAGAGGAGGAGGCCATAGCCCACAAACTGTTAGCTCTGTGGAGGCCCAGGAGCAAGTCTCTTCATGTGTGTTGCTTATCTAAAGGAGGGCAGTGGTGACTCTCTTGGTGTATGATGCTTATCTCCCGAGAGCCAGGCCATGTCAAAGGCCTGAGCCAGACCCTCTGTGCACACGCCCACCACTCACCTGGAGAAGGCCTCACTCTTAGCAGCGGTGCCTCTGAAGCACCTCCATGCCCAAGCCTAAATGACTGAGCAAAAACCAGTACCCCATGTGAGTGACCCCACTGGAGCAGTTCTTGAAAAACTGCAGTTCACAGAAAAGACTCATGTTGGAGAAATTAATGGAGGACTGTATCCTATGCTGGAGAAGGGCAACAGTGCAAGAAGAAAGAATCATCAGAACCATAAAACCATATTCCTTATCTTTCTGCACTGAGGGGAGGACGTAGAAGAGTCAGGAGGGAAGAAGTGAAGCTGAGCATGTGGGGGTGGAGGGGAAACTGGTTTAGTTTTTGTCTTTGTTTCTCACCATTATGCTCTACTTTCAATTGGAAATAAATTAATTTTCCCAAAGTCGTCTGGTTTGCATGTGGTTGTAGTTGGTAAGTGATCTCCCTGTCCTTATCTGAACCCACAGAATTTTCCATCTTATTCTTTCTTATGATGTCAGCCCATCACAGCAGATACCTGGGCATCCTTGCCTGAACCACTAAAAAATACTGTTGGTGTTTAGATACAGGGATGGCAACTCACCTCTTTTGTGCTGTTCAGAGAAATCCATGGACATCTTCCAACTGACTTTTAGAAATCCCATGCAAAAGTAGCAGCAAGGAAAGATTCTAACTTGACTAAGCCTCCAATGTCCTGTACTAGCCTGTATATTTGTGTTACTATACAGAGAGCCACCTAGAGTAATTTCCCATTTTTTCTTATGTAGAGTAATTTCTCACCTACAATAATTTTCTACTTCTTTTGCCACAGCAGGAATTCAGGACTGTATTACATTGAAAGAGTGTGGATTTTATATCATACAGTGATGAAAGTCAAATGTTTATCTCTTTCTGCTGCTCGTCTGACCAACATGAAAATTGACACTTAAGGTAAAACTAGTCAGCATAAATTTGATTTTACAGAAAATAATACTTTTTTTTTAAAGGCTAGAAAACATCCTTAGTGGAAGCAACTTACGTTCAACATTTCTTGAAGAAAGCTGCACTGAAATTACTACAGCAATTATCTCAGTAAGAGTACAATGCTACCTGATCAGCAACAGGCAGTATGACACAATTAGTTCATACACTACCCCTCTGTTTCCAGTGTCCTCTGCAAGCCCGTGTCAATGTATAGGTTGCTGTAGAAATGCATAAGTCTTACTAAAGTCAAAAATATGGATTATCTGATGTTGTTCTTATTTGGACACTTCCTCACACACTCACAAATTCATGCAGATGCTCACAGAGATAGACCTGTTGTATAATTGACCAAATAAGTTGTTTTTCCCAAAGGCCCTTGTGAGCCAGCTTACATGTCCCATGCAGTCTGCAGTCAGACAGCAGTGGGCTGTTAGCCAGGGGAAGCACAACACTACATCACAGGAGCTGAAAAGAGTGGTATTCCCAAGCAGCAGCTTGACACAGTAGGAAATACATCCTAATTTAATTAATAAGAGAGAAATATTTGGGGATTGTTTGAACAAAACAGAATATTTCAAAGCCACTTGGGCTGACTCTATGTGAAACATCAACATGTCATATCTCAAACAAGCAGACAGCTTGCTGATGCAATGTTGTTTCAGAGGAACTGCATTTCATATTGTAAAACCATTTTAAAAATCCAGACTAGCTTCTTTGACCATTGTTTTCTTGCTCATGACTGTATTTTGAATGCTATAAATATCAACTTTGTCTTGGAGGATAATATCACTTTAACATTCTAATTAAAACCAACACGAGCTGAGAGAGCTCAGCATAGTCCTTTTAATTCTAGATTAACCAAGTCATCTATTTAAAAAAGGAACAGGCCAAATAAATATGACAAAATAGAAATGAAAAATTGTGTTTTAGATGCACTCTACCATTTATTCAAAACAAACCAAGCAGAAGACCTGGTTCCTTAATACAGAACAGTAGTTGGGTCAGCTCCATTAAGGGAAATTGAAGAGATGATCTTGGAAAAAAAAAGTAATTTCCAAAAAAAAGTCATATGGAATCACTTGTCATTCTCTCCTCTTCTTTTTCAAATCTGCCTCAGGGAAAAATCTTTCAGGAGCATTTAAACATAGTTTTAAACATAACTGCCTTGTGTCTGCTTCCAACAGAATTCTTCATGCTCTTTTTCTGATTAAAGGATCTGTTCTCATCAGGTTTACACAAAACACCACATTCCATGGTTTCCAGATTCCAGTTCTAATTCCTTTGGCCATTATTGGTCTCCTTGTTATTCTTCATCCTCTTTAAAAGAAATTACTACCACACATGAATCACTTATTTAAGGTCCAAATTCAGTTAAAACAATTGCACTAGGAGGAATGAGAAATTAAGATCTCAAAATCATTGGAAACAGAATTATTACTAAGGAATAGAGCTCCATTTTTTCTATGAAAAGGTGTTACAGTTGGGTTTTTTTAATCGTTGAGTCTGATTCTATAAAGAGACAGTGAAGAGCCTTACCCCATTCATTAACATTCACAGCACTACTGAATTCAGTTTCAATTTCGGTGGCTGGTAAAGGAGTCCAGCATCTTGTAAGGTCAAATATTTTCTTGGTCACATAGGCAGAGATGAATTTGGCTAGGAAACCAAAACTGCAAGTAGGATGGTGAAACTTCTGCTTTGATAGAAAACAAAATCTCCAGCTCAGAAAAACAGACTTAGGCTGGTTGCTATCATGGCATTTCAAGAAATCCAAGTTTACATGTTAGAAGTGCATGAATGTTGTGTAGCAATACTAAGTTAATCATTACATCATTTACAATCTGTAAGTACGAGGGAAATGGAACCACTTCATTCACCCTTTTTCTGCCTTGCCTCCATGTCTATCCTGCCTCTCTGTATCGTATGCTTCTTAGGAAGGGCAAATCTAATTTGTTTTTTTGGAAATTTTCACAGAATTACAGAATGGTTAAGGTTCGAAGTGACCTCTGGAGGCCAACCTCCCTACTCAAACAGCAGGTTTCCAGGTCCATATCCAGTTAGCTTTTGATGATTTCCAAGGATGGAGCTTCCACCACCTTTCGGGGAAACCTGTGCCAGTGTGCAGTCAGAGTATATAGAAACTTCAAAAATTATTTATAAACTTCTTACGTAAGCTTATAAAAAATTTATACATTGCCTAGCGCAAAGAGCCTTCTCCTTGTCTGCCTCTTGTCCTGTTGGTCGGCACCGCTGAGAAAAACCTGGCTGCATCCTCTTACACCTACCCTTCATATACTTATGGACACTGATGAGGTCCCCTCTCTGTCATCTCTTCTTGAGGCTGAACAGGCCCAGCTCCCTCAGCCTTTCCTCGTAAGAAAGTTGCTCCAGTCCCTGAAACATCTTTGTCCACTGGACTCTCACAGGAGCTCTATATCTCTCTTGTCCAGAGGAGCCCAGAACTGGACACAGCACTCCAGACGTGGCCTCACCAGGGCTAAGTAGAGGGGCAGGATCACCTCCCTCTTCCTAATGCACTCCAGGATACCATTGGCCTTCTTGGCCACACGGACACACTGCGGGCTCATGGACAGCTTATTGTCCAGCAGGTCCTTCCCTGCAGAGCTGCTTTCCAGCAGGTCAGTCCCCAGCCTGTGCTGGTGCCTGAGATTATTATTCCTCCCCAGGTCAGGACCCTTCAATTGCCTTTGTTGAATTTCAGACTGTTCCTCCCTGCCCATCTCTCCAGCCTGTTGAGGTCCTTCTGAAGGGCTGCACAGCACTGTGGGGTATCGGTCACTCCTCCCAGCTTTGTGTCATCAGTGCCCTTGCTGAGGAGGCATCTGTCCTTTCATCCAAGTCATTGATGAATAAGTTAACCAACAGTGGGCCCAGTATTGAACTGTGGGGGACACAACTAGAGACAGGCCTCCAACTAGACCTTGTGACACGGATTACAACTCTCTGGGATCTGCCATTAAGCCAGTTCTCAATCCGCCTCACTGTCCACTTACTTAACACACACTTCCTGAATTTACCTGTAAGTATGTTGTGAGAGACAGTGCCAAAAGCATTGCTGAAGTCAAGGTAAACAATATCCACTGCTCTCTCTTCATCCATACAGGTAGTTATTTCATTAGAGAAGGCAATCAGGTTGGTCAAGCATAATTTACCTTTAGTGAAATGATACTGACTACTCCTGATCACCTTCCTGTCTTCCATGTTTTGCCTCAACTAAAACAATCAGCAGGCACATAAGCATCCTTCAATGGCTGTTTCAGTGTAGAGGGAAGAAAAAGTGGTATAAGCTTAAATATTGCATTAATTTAGCTAGTCTGGGATTAACTCGTCGTGGACATACCCCTGCGCAGCTGTCAGTAATATATATGTGTCAGTGTCTGTGTCTTTGTGGGTGGGTGTGTGTGTGTGTGTATATCACTAAACAGCTGCAAAGAACACAAGAGTGTCATGTTAAATGCTGATAATTTGATCAGTTTACATTTTGCTACCATGCCAATTATTTGGCCCTAATGCCCATAAAAAGTATGATTAGCAGCATTTTTGTGAATAGCAGAAACTTTTACTGGGCAGTGGCTTTTTGCTAAAATCCTGGAAACCAGCTTTAAAATAACATTTGGGGGGGTGGTTTTTTTTAATTTCTGTTTATCAGCTTGATGATAATCTGCTGAATATGAAACAAATGCAATAGATATATAAAATTACACCCTGTGAATATTTGGAAGGTAGGAAATCAGCTGGAGAAGCACTTTGGCCACAGTGAAGATATCAGTTCCAGAATTCTCCCCATAGAAGAAGCATTCTGATCCAAAATATGGCCTTCTGCCACCATTAAGTAAGAAACCCTCAAATCCTGCCCAAACTCTTTCCAAGAAATGGTCATTGCAGTACTTACTGCTCCATATTGGCCTCAACTAAACATACAATACTTATGAAATTTCTGCCTTTTGTTAGACCAATAGAAATCCACAGGAGAGTTAAGTCAGTGAAGCTCCTTACTTACTCTTACATCAGATTATCCATACAGTACCCTTTGTTAGCATATAGTTTGTTAGCGTCCGGTTGGCAGCCAGTCACTAGTGGTGTCCCCCAAGGATCAATGTTGGGCCCAGTTCTATTTAATATCTTTATTGATAATCCGGATGAGGGGACTGAGTGTACCATTAGCAAATTTCCAGATGACACCAAGTTGGGGGGCGTGTTGATCTGCTGGAAGGCAGGAGGGTTCTGCAGAGGGACCTGGACAGATTGGAGAGATGATCTGATTCCAATGGGATGAGGTTCAACAAGGCCAAGTGTTATGTCCTGCAACAACCATGGCCACAAGATGGAGCGCTACAGGCTAGGGGCAGAGTGGCTGGAGAGCAACCAGGCAGAAAGGGAGTTTGGATTGACAGAAGGCTGAACATGAGCCAGCAGTGTGCCCAGGTGGCCAAGAACGCCAATGGCATCCTGGCCTGGATCAGGAACAGTGTGGCCAGCAGTACCAGGGAAGTGATTCTTCCCCTGTACTCAGCACTGGTGAGGCCACACCTGGAGTGCTGTGTCCAGTTCTGGGCCCCTCAGTTCAGGAAGGATATTGAGGTGCCGGAGCAGGTCCAGAGAAGAGCAACATGGCTGGTGAAGGAACTCGAGCACAAGTCCTATGAGAAGAGGCTGAGGGAGGGGCTGTTCAGCCTGGAGAAGAGGAGGCTCATCATTCTCTACAACTACCTGAAAGGAGGCTGTAGCCAGGTGGGCATCGGTCTCTTCTCCAGGGCAACCAGCAGTAGGACAAGAGGGCACAGTCTTAAGCTGTGCCAAGGGAGGTTTAGATTGGATACTGGGAAGAAATTTTTTACAGAGAAAGTAATCAGACATTGGAATGGGCTGCCCAGGGAAGTGGTGGATTCACCATCCCTGGGGGTTTTTAAGATGAGACTGAATGTGGCACTTAGTGCCATGGTCTAGTTACCACGGCGGTATTGGATCAAGGGTTGGACCTCATGATATCGGAGGTCTTTTCCAACATAGTTGAATCTATGATTCTATTATATATTCCATGAGTGTTTTTAACAGCACTGTTACAAAGCTAAAAGAAAAATTTCAGAGAATGAACCTTTCTTCTACCACTATACCTTTTACATATATTGTCTTTCAACTAAATTGCTGGTATACGCAAACAAAGAAAAACAAAGCAGACAGAACTCTGATCAGTGAATGTTTAATATTCTTGGAGCTGTATTTACAGTTATAGAAAAGCCTCAGAAGGAAGAAAATGTTCTAAGAAGAAAACAACACAAGTCTTTTTTACTTCAGAAAAATGTTGGCAACATACTCAGCACAGTTCTCTGGAAATATTTAGCTGTTGTCCATCTCTTTTCAGCACAAGCACTACAAAGAAAATTACCTTTTGTATTTTATTTTGGCTTATTTGTTCCTTATTTGGAAAATGCCTTGACACAGGATGGATGGTCATCAAAAAAGCTGATGACAGGTATCAATCAAGATATATTGCTTCAAATTAAGGTTGAGTAATTACATTGATACTTTTCAGGAAGAGTTACATAGACAAGGCAAAACCACAGTCACAGTTTTTAGAGTTTTTAGGCAAGCTGTTTGTATTAGTATTAATGTGATAACTTTCTATAACCAGGGAAGTATTTCCTATGAAATGTTGTAAGTAACATAAGGAATACCTTCCTTCAAGTTTGGTTTACTAGGTCCAAGTCTATTGTACTGCTCAGAACACAGTTTTCCATATAAATTTGGGGGGGAGGGGGTTTCAGCCTTTAAATCAGTACTGGGGAAGGAGATCATCACTGATTTTATCTATGATAACCACTTCACTTGTAGCATAGCAACACTGAATTTTAAACAAAACTGGTGGCTATATTCTATTTTTAGATACAGACATTGGTTTCCAAATGCTTTCAAGGGGTGTGTGCTTGCATACAAGGGCAGATTTTGGCTTTTAGACAATTTTTTTTTTACTCATTTTACGTCCAAATCAGATAAAATTATTTTTCTGTGACTTCACTTCAGTGGTTTAAAGGGAGATAGAATTGCATCACCTTCAGGCTAAAATGAGACATTTCCTTTGTATATCATAGGTAGGGAGTGCACTCTCTATCATTAAGCAATCAATAACTAACAAGTAACTGAATAACAAAGATTCAGCCCTTCTTCTTGCAAACCTACAAACATCTCCTTACCTTTATTTGGGTAATTGTGATTAAACTGACCTTATGCTTATGGCTTTAGTAAAAGATCAGGGCCAAAGTTAAAATAGCAGCAAGAAACTTTTTGACACTATTGGCAAGAGTTTTAACTTCATGTATTTTTTAAAAGGAGACTAGTCAGCCATCCAGACATGAACAAAGCATATGAACTTCTGTTGGACAGTTGGCAAATCATGATTAAAAACATTGCTATGATTGAAACTACTGAAAGGTTGGCTACAACTACGATGGCTTTCAAATGTTCATTTTTGCTAAATCACAGACATCTTTCACTGAGACTATCAGTAGTGCTTACTGTACTCATTCAGTTCTTTCTTGGAATCAGAAATTCAGACTTTGACCTCATGTGGCTTTGGTACTACCAGATGTTCACATAAAACTTCCAGGACTTATTTGCTCATTTTTGTTTGTTTAGGGCTCTCCTCTTTCCTCTCATCTCACATTTCGACATTGTGTAGCTATACCTTTTTCTTCTCAAGCTTTCACAGACAATTCAACCTCAGGCAAAGCCCATGAACACAGCTTAAGGCTCTAGGAGAAAGACAAAGTTAGAAGTGAGTCATGCCAGAAACATATGGATAACTGACCGGAGGGCTCTGGCTAGGGTTATGGATCAAGCTTCCCAAGTGCTTTTCCTCTGTAGGTCTCAGAAGTTCACAGATGTTAAAAACAATTATTCATGCTGAAGAACTTGACACGGATTAAACGTACATTAGATGTCTTTCCCAAGACCTCATAGTAAGCTGTATCTTTACAAAGAGTTGAAGCCAAGCCATATGATTTCCAGTGCCAGACATTTTTCTCCAGCATGTCAAAGCCCTTCAAAACACTGCTGACTATTGTTTTCAAGCAGGATAAACGTTTTGTGGCAAGGACTGTGACATCCAAGTCTCCTGAAGTCAGGCTTTGAAATCCATTTAATGCTATGCTTATAAAATAGCAACACCTGTGAATACTCTACAGGAGGCAAATTTTGCCACAGACATCAGTGGAACCCCTCTCCTCTGGGTGAAATAAAATTCACCAAAAAAGCCCGTTTCTCTATCCAGAATTGTTCTCCTTTCTCCACTCCCCTTTCCTTAATTTTACCAGTTTCATGCTTCTTGTGCTTTCCTTCACCATCTTTACTACCACATAAGCCCTTACAGCTTTGAGAGTGGTATTTTGTCCTCCCATTTCTAAAAGGCAGCCATCCAGAGTGCCTTCTTCCAGCTGCAGCAAATGCTCTGCTTTCTCTCTAATTGCCCCGTGCTCCCAATATCCTCTTTAAACTGTGCTCCTCTTGGGCTAAACAAGAAGTGTGTGACCAACATGCTCTTATAACCCCTTTTCTAGACTTAGACCTGTCTTGGAGCAAGAAATAAAGTGGTTGTCAACAGTGGGGTAGAGACTCCAATCTGGATGACTACTCTCCTCTTCAAATCTAAACTTATTCCTCTTTTCTTAATTTACTTTCTGATGGTTTTCCTTAAGTCAGACTAATGACATTAAGACAAATGAAGGATGGATTCATACTGCCTATGAGCAGTATCTAAAAGGTCTGTTTTTCTACCTTTCGGTGAGTAACTCTGCTAAACTCCAAAAACACAACTTCTCTTGGAGCTGTGGACACAAAGAAAGGTGAGAGAAGAGCAGCTCTGAGTTAATTCTGCAGGTAGTTACCACCTGGGTAAGATATCCTCTGACTAGATCTGTTACACTGCCCCTAAGGATTACACGCAGTAAAGATCTGTAACAGCACTCAAGTACTCTTTGTGTATAACAAGAGAGACATAGTGTGAATCAGATAGTACAGAGCCCTTTACACCAGCAGCTCCTTCCACACCAGCAGTTTACCTAGGCATTGCATCCTGCAGATTTTCGTTTTCATGACCCTATTCCTCTGGGGAAAAAAAAAGCAAAAGCATCTTCTCATGTTTTTTTCTTACTCAGTACTAGATCCAGGCGGCTCTCCACTGTGCTAAAGGAAAGGTTATAATAATAATGTCTCACAGTGCTTTTAGCCTTCATTAAAAGATACAAGGGGATGTATCAGCTGCAGGACAGACAGGGAAGATGCAGACACATCATGGGATAGTTCTGTGTTTATGTATACTTAAACAGGCTTTCCTGAAGGGCTTGGAAGTCCCTGTCATATAGAAACAAAGACAGTTTATTGGTTACAAATATTAACATAAAAAAATATTAGTTTCCTATACAGCTTTTCACACTTTGATCTAAAGCAGATATTGCTTCCCATAGCAACATATTCTGAAATGAAACTGAGAAGAACTCACTCCTTCCTACTTTCAGCAACATTTGTAGTATCTTGGCTGCTCTGTAATCATCATTTATTGATGTTAGGAAAAGAAAAAGAGCAAAAGACATCCTTTTGTTAAAATGGGATTAGATCAGTTCTCAGCCACTAAGGTATCAAACTCTTGGATCTGTTCTACGAAGTATCACCTTTATGTATATGTCACTCAAAAAATCAGACTAATATTTGGCCAAATATTTTATCTAAGGTTCTGGATAAAGAAAGGAGATGCAGATAACACCATTCTACTACTCTGATAATTTTTACAAGTGGAAAATCTGAAATGCAAAGATACGGATACCCATTTCACTCTTGCTTGCGGAAGTCAGAGGAAATGCCTCTATATACTGGAAGTCTCATATTTTTCATCCTCGTGAGACTTGACAAGCTCTGTTTTGCCTCTTTCTCAGACGTTTTTGTCTACTCTTTCCTGCTGATCCTTGAGAAAAAAGACAAAGACGAACAGATAAGGTAAGTGGTAAGGCCTGCCTAAATTAATCCTCAGTGTAAAAATATGTCTCAGTACTAGAAGAAACTTCAAACAGAGGAGGAACAGGGGGAAATGAAAGTATTTACTTGGAAATTAGAGATCTAGTGGATCTTTATCCAATGTGACAAAATTTTAAAAATAATATAACAGTAACTATTCTGTGCTGCACAAGTATTATTTTACCTTCTGAAGTGCTGAGCTTTTGTTCCCCTTGGTCAGCTGAAGACACTCATGTTATTAAGAAAGAGTGTCAGGAAACAAATATAAATGTTATTGTGAGAGGAAACCTATTTCAACTCCCATGACTACAGTTTAACACAGCTGCACCCCAAGAGAACAATAGCAAGATTTATTTCTTTTATAAGTCTCAATTTTGTGAAGAATGAAACAGTCCTGTTAAAGAAAGCTATGAGCACAAGAATTGTCTGGGAGGATGTAAACACAAAAGAGAGAGAGGAAAAGAGAGCACAAGAGAGCAGAGATGCACATGTACTGATGAAAGGGGAAATAAACATGTTTCCATCTAATATTTAATTTCTTGGGGTAAAGAAGACAGAGCGAATTATAAAAACTCCAGTAGTCTAAGTAAAAAACTGAGTAAGAAGGCTTATTTTACGTACTCTTTATAAGCACCTACTAGGTGCAAAGCACAAAAACTAGACACCCAAGCAGGCAGTCCATCTGTGTTTGGGCATCTCACTGTGCCTTTGCAAAACCAGTTCCCAAGCAGTGATTTTCTAGTCTTCCAATGGCCTATCATGTCTGCCTTACATCTTATTTTTAGTCTGTGTTTTGCTCTTGCCATGGTACAAGCAACTCTGGATTACCATCTGCTCATGTTGCACTGGCTGCATGCACTTGAGGCAGATGGACATGACTTGGAGCCTCATCCCACCCCAAAGGCATAGTCATATGCTCAGATCAGCAGTCAAGGATGCAGAAATGGGGATCAAGAGTGCAGGGATGCATTTTGTGTCTTGCCAGTCAGTAGCTGGGAAAGGTTCAGCAATTCTCTTTTCTGCCTTTTGTGGAAAACCTTCTGTATAAAGCCTCTCTGAATAGATGGACTTTGTATTTGGCCACTGTCTCCCCAGAATGAGCCTCCTTCCGATTTGCAATTGCTGGTGCTGCCATGGTGGTTGTGAAGGGCTATTGTTCCCTACCAGTGACCCAGCACTCAGAACCCTGCCACTCATCATCCTGCTGCCTTTGCAGCCAACCCAGAGAGATTCTCATGCCTCTGGAGAGGAGATTAGCTGACGGGAAATCACATTCAAAGCAGTGACCATGTTAACTCTGCAAGAAACATCCTACCCTCAGTTTGCTGTTTGGCAGCTGAGACAAGCAAGTCTGCTTCTCAGCTGAGAAAACAGAACAGCCACTCTTGTGATTATGAAAAATAAAAATTGAGTAAACACAAACAATAAAAAAAAGCCCAGCCATCAGAAAAACCACTAAGCAGACAGCACATCCTACCAAGAGAGATCCTCCCTGCATTTATTTTGCTAATGCAAAGCTAAATATGGTATATTTAAGCTGCTTCCATTGTTCTGCAAAGTTATTGTTTGGGGATGGGAGAGGAGGGAGAGAAATTACGTTATTTTGTGAGAAATACTAAAATTAACTGCTCTGGTACATTATCAAATACTGCATTAGAAGTCAAAATTAAGTCAAATTCCTTTCATTTGGTAAGTCTGTTTTTCCAGAGGATTTCACCACTCTTCACCACCTACCCTGAACTACCAGTATTACACTTTTCTCTGACGATGGTTTTAGCATGTCAGTTCAGAAACATCAGCATTCAAAAGTGGGAAAAGTTACACATTTTGGTTATAACAGTGCTCAGTCAGGAAATTTTTTATTTCCAGATCTGCTGTGAAAGGATCAGATCCTTCAGTCCTTCCATGTTTCAGTTTACCTGTCTGGAGACAGAGAATCAGCTGCTTTTAAATTGCTGTGAGAAGCCAAGGTGTACTTTTCTGTGTACAAAACCATAATGTTGTTTTTTGAAATGTGATCAGATATCTCTCTCTGTTATTAGAGATTATATATTATAATCTGAAAGATATAAATATCTGTATGCTACTGTTTAGACATAAAGTTAGTAGTATCATAACCCAATGTTATTTTTTGTATGAGGCAAATGAAAAGAAATTCTTATTTCAGAAGGCATACAACTAAAATCAAGAAAGCTTCCCACTAATTTCAACATATTCTGCTTATAACTTTTTTGATTTAATGAGAATCATTTTGCTTTACAAGCCAAAAGATAAAATCACAGCTAAACATTTCAGAATGTTATTTTCTTAAACAAAAGAGTAAATGATCACAGATTTATTACAAAGACGTAATATTATTGTTAAAGCAATTTTGAAAAGAGAATAATTTTACTTATTCTATGCATTATTTTCATTGTGATCTTTTCCTTTTAGATAGGTAGGTTGTATTCCAATTTATCTCACTATTCACAGCAATGTGTTGAAGTCAATATTTCCATATGCAGAAAAACGTATCTCATAATTTAACTTTTTTATCTCTATTTGTCTGCCACCAATTTTCAGTGAATGAAAAGAAGAGATGACCACAGTGTTGGCGCTTTGTTTCTGTTAAAGATCCGTTCTCAGATGTTTGACCCTCTGATGTTTTAATGTATGCGGTAATAAGGCACTTGTCCAAAAAAGCAGGAAATTGTTGAAAATCTTTGGGAAAATGTTTAGTCTCTAAACTTGACTAGCAATAGTATAAAAAAAAGACTATAGAATAAACTTGTATCTGCCCTCATTCATAGGGATAGCAATGAAATTAATTCAGGAAAGTGTTTGTCTCCAGAACTTAGACCACTCTGGTGCTAACAGATCCTGTAACAAACACAGTATCCAGATTTTCTTGTTTTCTATTTATTTGCATATAAGGGCAACAATAAATATGATGAAATTTTTAGACCATCTACATTAACAACACTTACATGAGCTAAGTATGCATTGTTAGCCCTGGCTACTAAATGCTCACATCCATTTTAAAAGGTCATTGCAAGGATCACACACCTAGTGAAAAGGATGGGCTCTTCTATTTCCATGAGGACATGCTTCTTGTTTTCATGAAGCCTTTATCAAGGAAATGCCTCATCTGCTTCTCCCTAAGAACGTGGCAGAGAGGATGCCAGGAAGGATACCTCTATCTGCTTCTCAGTGACCAAGAAGGCAGCTCTAGGTGGAAAAATTTTCAACAAGGGAATATTCTCCCTTTTGGGAATGTCCCTTATTTAGCTACCAGGCTTTCATAGCTTTTACTGAGCGAGAAACCTCCCACCATTTATTCAGTGGGATTTGCAAAACCAAAATGACACTCAGAGTTTGAACAACCAAAAGGGTCAAAAGCTTCTTTAAAACAGTAAAGGAAGTCTGAGCAGAAAGCCAGAAATCGATACAGAATTATCTGTTACAAGCAGAAGATGTGAGACCTCTGCTAATTCCAGAACACCTGGAGGAGCACCTATGTTCCCTCATCTCCAGTATATCCAGTATATTCAGATGTCTACATCTTCATGGCAAAAATCACTTCCAAAAGAGGAAGAAAGAAGCAGAGAAGAAAATTTCTCACACCCTACACATGCTGCAGTCAGAAACCAACTTTCCCTTTCCAATAATTCCCACTTTGCTTCACTTCCCATAGTTTTCAACTGCCACCACAGTTTTAAAATATTTTTGCTGATTTACAAATTTAAAACTTGAAATTGCTCTATTGTCTTCTTCTGTGATTGCTGGTACCAGCTCCAAGGTCAGGACTGCTGGTAGTAACAACCCCTACTTAACTGCCAGCAGCCAGCCTTTGGAGGGGTCCATAAACACAGATAGGAAAGATTACTTCAGTCCTCTGCAGCCAGAGGGAAGATGCACTTGCTACCATATGAGCCATCATTCCCCTACATGCTGGAGGAATTGGTCTGACTGTTGCCAGCTATAAAATTTTTTTCCAACAGAAAAGTTATCTGATATCATACTATTTGGTGTCCTTGCTATATCTAGCATACATAATCAGTTGCTTTATTAACTAGTTATTAACAAGTTCAGTGATAGGCACCCCTTACCCAGAATACAGAGTATCAAAGAAATTAGGACAAAGATGTTTAATTTGCCATGGTGTGATTTTTGAAGTGAGGCATGCAGAGGACAGGTATCCTGCTGGCACAGAGAGACCAATACTGTACTGGGAGGGGCTGTAGTAGGAAAAAGAGCAAGAAGTGGAAGATGGATGATGATACAGCTGATGAGGGAGGAGCGAAATCATGACCCTTGCTAAGCAAAAAGTACCACAGGGCCAAACCAATAGATTCTCTGTAATATTCCCCAAGGAGTAATCTGATCTGTCTATTCAGCTGGCTCACTATGGAGATAGATGTGGTAAAAGAAACACAGCCCCTAAAAATGCAGGTTTTCTGCTGGTCCCACACCAGGAACATTGTGGTCAGGAGAGGTATATTCTAATTTCATCTCAGAGGGAATCACTCAATGAATTATTCCCAATCAGCTTAGCTGTGCTGCTCCACACATCACAAATGACTGAGTCATGATAGCTTGAACAAATAAACAAATAATAGTTGAGGAGAGAAATCAAAGGCACAATGCACTAATGAAAGTCAAGTTTCTAATTGTTTTTCATAAAAATCATCAGATGCTAAAAAAAACCTAAAAAAAAGAATTAAACTTTTTTTTCCAGGTCTTGGATTAACTTTTGTGTGATATGCTAATTATGCTTCTTTTTGGTTTTTTTAATAACAAATTTCAAATAATTTGCTATAAGCAGAGAGCAAGGAAAACATCTTGATTTTGCAGGTTATTTTATTTTGAAGGCAAATGAGCTAGTGGCATTTTACAAGAAGTGTTTACATTGTCTTTTTTTTTTTTGGGACCTTTTTCTCTAACTCGGCACTGCTGCCCTGCTTTCTTTCACAAGGGTTTTACTTCTCTCCCTGGATGGCTTTGAGACTGCAACAGCCTAAGAAACCCCTTTTTTTAAGAAATTATTTTGACAAGAAACATGTAAGTGTATTCTTTCTGCGTACTAATTTGGAAACTGTTCTTTTGACTTTGAGGTACAAGAAAACAAAGAAAATGTCAATTAAAAAAAAAAAATTGTCCTAAAGCCAGTCCAGCCTGTTCAAGTAAACTTCTAGAATCATCAAGTCATTGAAGAGATGGTGTCAACAGATTAAAAATCAAGCACAGCTTCCCTGCATTCCATCTTCCAACATGTACACAGGGATTTTTACTGCAATACCACTAGCAGGAAAACAAAAATCAAGCATGTACTACAGTTACTGCTATATTTCTTATAGAAAATTAGCTGCACAATTAACATAGAAAAGTAAATAGAAAGTTCCCATGTGTGTAGCACTGTAGAAATATAGCTTGAAGTATTACTTTGTAAATAACAACTTTTTCAAACTTTTTCAAACTTTTTCAAAAAGCCTAATAGTTGCATTAGGGAATTCAGGTCCAATTATGCTCCCATTAGTCAATACAAACTACAGGATGAATGGAAAAGGATCCAGGATTTGCTTTGATGGACAGTTTTCAGTTAAAAGGATTTTACTGTCAACATTTGTGGCTGGAACAATTTAAATGAAGTTTTCTTGACAGAAAAAAAGAGTCAAACATTTGGGAAAGAAAACTAATTTTATTCTGCATTTTGGCAAAAAGCAGCCACAGAACCCACTGAAAACTCCTCACTCACCTCTAGGTTAATAAAGGGTAGAATAAATGTTGCAGCAATAAGTTTACCAGAAATATATTACTGTTAAGCAGGCCAAAAAGTTTATTGCCTTTTTGTGAAGGTTAGTTCATTGAGTATCCTGTTCCAAACTGCATTAGAGCTCCAATTTCTAAACCAAATAGTTTTGCCTGGCAACAAGATCCTTGAAATGCATTTTTCCCAAATGTCTGCTTTAGATTCACATCCCATCCTTTTCCCTTAAGGCATCTGAAACCAGGTTTCAACTTCTCTTGTATACACCTAGCCCATAAACAAAAGGGGTCGTGCACAGGATTCTGTGGCAAACACAAGGATCCCTTCCTCCTTCTGCCATGTGAAGATAACATCCACACAGCGCCCAGAGTATAATAGCATCACCTGGGATCAGCAACAAGAGGATAAAACTAAGTGTTTAAGAATATGTAACTTCCAGCAGAGATGGAGATGAGAACTAATTATCTCATTTAATTCCCATCATATTCCTAGGGATTCATTTGTAGTTGTTCTGTATGCAGACATCTGTAATCTTATATCTATAGTTTGTCTCCAAGTTGCCCAGGAATGCAATGTAGTGTTATATGAGGACTTCATTGTTGCTGAACCTTCAATGACCACAACAAAAAAAAGATTTAAGTTTATTGAACTGGTTTAGTTATAAACCTTTGCTTTCATCTCTACTGAGCGTTCTACAGCTTTTACCTTTCAGTCAGAAATTTTCCAGGCTTGTCTTCTGGTATAGTACTACATACTTAGAAAATTTGTTGGAGGAAGTAAATAGAAAAAAATCTTCCCACATGCTTTAGAACGAAAAGGAAGTAGAAAACTATGCATTTGCCTCAATCACATGCAACAGACATGGATTCATTTTTCACAATTTCTGACTGGGAAGGTTAAAAATAAAAAAAAAAGAAAAAGAAAACCGAAATAGTCTAAAAGGCCAAAAGTCAACATTTATCAGGGAGGAAATTAAATAAATGGTATCATGCCTGGGTGAACATTAGTTTAGTTCTATGGAAAAAACAAACACTCAAACTTCCCCTAGAGCACCATATTTCAGGGATGAGATGTTACTCTTCTTCCTCTATCAGGTTTCAGGAGAGCAAAACAGAGCAAATCCCAGCTCTTTCAGCTCCCCACCCTGGCCCCAGGGGCACTTCATTGTGGCTCAGTCTCCCAGGGGATTGTCCCTCAATCTCCCAGGGGACAGCCGCCACATCACCTTCCCAGTGGACTCTTGGACTTTGCTTTCTTTTCCTACAGACAGCCTTGTTTTGGTAGTGATGCCATGCAGTAAATTCACTTCAAGGACAATCCCATTGATAGCAGGTCCCCAGGAAAGAGGGGTCCTCTCATCCAAGAGGGGGGTCTCCTGGCCCACTTGCAGCTCTGCTGGCTGAAGGTGCTAGGGTACTGCAGTTTGTCTGTTGGATTTCATTACTGCAGCCCTTTTAACTGGTGTTTGACTTTACCGATTTGCTTCCCAGCAAGGGATCACGAACAAGCCAATGGGTTATAACAACTCTTCATAATTGCTGAAAATGGCCAGCTGTCCAAACCAAGGAACTACATAAACAGTGTTTTAGTCCAAAACAAATCCTTGACCTACCCAGACAACTTCTTTTGCTATGCCTGAGCTAATGAAAAGATGGCACAGCTCACAAAACAGTGGGATATTTGATTTTTAATGAAGGATATTGTAATTCTTCCCTGCAGAGATGCAGCTCATTTGCATAGGAAAAACACTGCCTGGTTTACAGCATTGGCAAAACTTTTCTTGGCCTGAAAAGTTACTCAGTATTACATTGGAGAAGACTGAGCAGACAATCAACATGAATTAACTAGCAATTAATTAAAATAATCAGTAAAATAAAAACTGGACCAAATGTTGTCTCCAAATCACACCTGAATAAAAATTCTTCCTTCAGCTGATAAATACTTACATGGCATCCCACAAGCTGCCACTTCTCATGTGCAGATCCTACTGTTTAGAGATGATCAGAAATTTACCAACAGTATTTTCCCTCCCACTCCACTGAAGTTATCAATGGCTTAAAACAACAACATTTTGCAGAAATTTTGAGTACTAACATCAGCTCTCATGAAAAAAAGAAAGGGAAAGGATTTCCATTAACATTTTGTTGGACAAGTCCAGAATGGAGTAATTTAGTTTTCCATTTTGAAAATAAGTTTATATTAGGCTCACTTCAAAAATTTATTTGTATAGTGTTGACATATCATTTTGATTACCATAAAGAATTTTTTCATGATATTTATTTTCAAAACTTTCTGTTAAACTTGTAAAATTTGCTGCGAAATAGAAAGTCTGATTCCTGTACAGTCACTGGCACCGAGTCTATTTTCTGCTGCACAAGGAATCTGTCCCATGAAGGAGTGAAGTGGATCTCAATCCATGGCTGGAAACACAGATAAAGTAACATATTCTACAAACGCTGTATTATTGTGATAATGTGATTATTTTCATGTTAGATGCAAACTCCTGTGATTTTAATTTTTTCTGCTTTATTAATAAAGTTCTGCAAGGATGTTATTTGTGGCTATATTTCATTAAATCAAATTAGTATGTTAGTTTGTGCCTGTAAGACATCCCAGCAAGTTAAAACACTGCTTCTATGAATTTTCTTGAAGAACAGAGTAATAGGAGCCTGCAGGGAAACTTCATGTCCATAAAAATTGTAAAGTCAAAGAAACATACTGCTGGGCATATCTCAGCAACATTTTAAAACACAGTACTTGCACAGAAGGATGTTTTTTATTCACTGATTTGGTAAAACATCCTAAATAATCTCTGAAGAACATGGTGAAGAAAGTCACATATCTGCAGTACAAGGGGTATCTGTTGGTCTCCGCAGAGGTGGTTTATATGCAATTCTGGCATTTTTTTCTCAAGTATTTGAGAGAATATTTTTCCTTCCATTTGCCATAAAATTAACAAAAATAATTCTAGGCTGAAATTCTGACTCGCAGGCCTATAGCCTGATGCCCCCCAGGACACGGTTGGCCCTCCTGGCTGCCACAGCACTGCTGACTCCTATTCAACTTGTCATTGACCAGGACTCCCAGGTACCTTTCCGTGGCACTGCTTTCCAGCATCTCATTCCCCAGTCTGTAGGTGCAGGTGCAGAACCTGCATCCCAGGTGCAGAACCTGGCACTTCCCCTTGTTGAAGCTCATCTGGTTGGTGATCGCCTAGTCCTGTAATTTGTCAAGGTCTCTCTGCAGGGCCTCCCTGCCTTTGAGAGAGTCAGCAGCTCCTCCCAGTTTTGTGTCATCTGCAAATTTGCTTAGTGTCCCTTCCAGTCCTGTGTCCACGTCATTTATGAAGATGTTGAAGAGCACAGGGCCCAAAGTGGAGCCCTGTGGAACCCCACTAGTGACAGGTCACCGGTCTGATGTTACCCCATTCACTGTTACCCTCTGTGCTCGACCCATGAGCCAATTGCTCACCCACCACATGATGTGTTTATCCAGCTGTGTGCTGGGCATTTTGTCCAAAAGGATCCCGTGAGAGACAGTATTGAAAGCTTTACTAAAGTCAAAAATGATTACATCAATTGGCTTCCCTTGATCAACCAGGTGGATGACCTTGTCTTAAAAGGAAGTCAGGTTTGACAAGCGGGACTTTCCTCTCATGAAGCCGTGCTGGCTGTGACCAATGACTGCATTGTCTTTCAGGTGTTTTTCAATACCTCCCAGGAAAACCTTCTCCATAACTTTAGCAGACACTGAAGTGAGACTGACAGGCCTGTAGTTTCCAGGGTCCTCCTTCTTGCCCTTCTTAAAAATCGGGATAATGTTCACCAGCTTCCAGTGAGCTGGGGCCTCTCCAGATTCCCAAGTCCGCTCAGAAATCATCAAGAGAGGTTTTGTAATAACATCAGCTGGCTCTTTGAGGATTCTGGAATAAATCCCATCAGGGCTCATAGATTTGTAGGGATCCAACTGGAGCAGCAGATTCTTCACAAGTTCAGGATCAAATGGGAGTTGGTCATTCTCACAGTCATGGTCCTTCAGCTCAGGGCACTGAGACCCCCTTGGTCCATCATCCATGTTGAAGACAGAGGCAAAGAAAGATTTGAACACTTCTGTATTGTCTCCATCCCTGTTTGTGAGGTGACCATCCTCATCCTGTAATGGGACGATATTTCTATGATATTTCTGTGCTGCCTATTGCCATTAATATATTTTAAAAACCTCTTTATTGTCCCCCATATTTCTGGTCAGCTTTAATTCCAGCTGAGCTTTGGCTTCATGAATTTTCTCCCTACAGTGTTAAGCAGCATCTCTGAATTCTTCCCATGTCACTTGACGTTGTTTCCACCAGGCATACACCTTCTTTTTTAGCCTTATTTCGAAGAGAAGATTCCTGTTCAGCCAAGCTGGCCTTCTGCCTCGCCTGCTTGATTTCCAACATTTGGGAATTGCCTGCTCCTGTGCCCTTAGAAGATGATGTTTGAAAAGTGACCAGCCCTGATTGACCCCAACATCTGCAAAAACGTTTTCCCAGGGGACCTTATTTACTAGTTCCCTGAGCAGCCTGAGCTGAGGTTTTGTTGGCACTTTTCCTCCTATCAATAGAGGTTTTAAACTCAATCATTTTGTGGACACTGGCCAAGAAGGACACCAATCTTCACTTCAATCATGAGATTCACTCCGTTGACAAGAAACAGACCAAGGGGAGCATCTTACCCAGAGACTCTCAACTGTGCAATTGCTCACTGTGAGCTCCATACATTCTAGCCCCTCTATTACATACAGTGCCACCCCTCCACCTCTTCTGCCTTGCCTATCCCTCCTGAAGAGCCTGTAACCATCCAACAGAGCACTCCAGTCACAGGTCTCATCCCACCAGGTTTAACTTATGCTAATGATGTTGAATCTCTGGGGCTGGGCCAAAGCTTTGAGCTGCCTTTATTTGTTCTTCATGCTGTGTGCACTGCTGTAGAAACATTTCAGGTGCGGTACATTGTAGCCAATACACTGTGAAGCAGATTGATGGATCCCATTAGCGCTACTTTTCTCAAGTTTTGGCACACCATCCCACTGCTTATCACTGGCAAGCCTGGTTTTGTCCCTTTTCTCCTCCCAAGCTAGTTTAAAGCACTGTCAATGAGCCCCACCAGCTCCTATACTAGAACTCTTTATCCTCTCTGAAAAAGAAGCATCCTGTCAGGAGTCAGTAGACCAAGTGTTGAGTAGATCATCCCACGGTCAAAAAACACAAAATTTTTCCTCTTACACCAGCCTTGGAGCCAGTCATTGACCTGATGGATCTACCAATTAATATCAACATTATTCCTTATTACCAGAAGAATTGAGGAAATCACGACCTGCGCTCCTGATCCTTCTACAATCGTCCCAGGGCCCTGAAATCTCTTTTGGTTGACCTCAGACTTCTCTTTGTTGTTTCATTGCTACCAGTTTGAACAACTAATAGTGGATAGTAATCAGAGGGCTTTATTAGATTGGAGAGTTTTCCAGTAATGTCCCTTACCTGAGCCCCTGGGAGTTAGCAGATGTCCCTTTGGGTCCAGTCTGCATACTGGGCTCTTCATTCCCCTGAAAAGGGATCTGCTAAATGAGGGACAGAGCCTTACCACCCCCCACATTATCCATCACAGATAATTACGTTGTTGCCTGTAAATGAATAAGGTTTTTCTCTTTGTCGTTGCTTTTTCAAAAGTTTACAGATGCCATGTCATAATCTTAATCTGCGACTTTCCTCAATTTACTACTAGATTAGAACAGCAATCCTGCACCAGTTAGTCAGGAGAAGAAACATTTTTAAAGAGAATATTAAACACATGCAGCCAGAATAATATGAAAGTGAAGACAGAGAATAATGAAAATATACATGTCCTAAGTGTTACACACTCTATGTTATGCACGGTTTATGAAACCCTGTGAAATAGAAAAAATAAGATTCCATAGACCTACAAAAGCTGTGGTAACCTTGATAAACCTTTTTAAAATACAAATACTTTCAGCAAGCCCTGAAATATATTTTCTTAGTGAGTCTGGAGCGAACTGAAGCAGCTCTCAATTTGCAGTACATTGCAAATAACTGGTGCTGTTTTCCTCGCTGTATGGAGTTGTTTCATGAATTATGACTGAGATGGTACAGTGCCTGTTAACTCATAGTAAAATAAATTCTGCTCTCATGAGAAAGCTTAGTGTAGCACAGTAGGGTTACAGTATATTTGTCAGGCCCAGGGCATGTTCCATTATGCAATATAAGTGACCTCAAACTTCTGAATTTTCTTCATATGCATTATTATCCAGCATTTGTAATAAGGTTTATTTCTCAGGTAGCATATCTAGCAGTTTACTACGTTAACCAGTCTTTCAGCAGTGTCCTTTCTAGTCAATTAGTGACACTGAAATTCTTATCAGCTACCTATGTCTCTGGCCGTGGTATTGTTCATGCCTTAGCTGTACACAGGTTTCACTGTGATGTTCTCCCCACTACAATGCTAAGTCCAGTGGGTGCTGGACATTGTTATCCTGAATAAAGTACTAAAGGAACCTGTCAATTACAAAATAAAAGATTTGTTAGTATTTAATGCACAGATGTTTAGATGTTATACTTCCTTATATTTCATCTGTAATATGGTATGACAGAATTTATCATTGCTGCTATACTCCTGCAATTGTAATAAAAACTGCAATTAAAAAATTGGAAGCCATAATATAAAATCAGATTGTAAAACTTCAAAATTAAAGACTGAAGCAATGATAAAGAGTAGCATCAATGATTAATACCAATGGCTTCTTTAAGTGTTTATACCATGATTTTTATAAATTTTCAAGAAAATAACATATCTAATGGGACAGAATGGGTTATAAAGCTTATTTTTTAGCAAAACCTAGGCTGTACTGTTAACTCTCATAACATGCAATCATATGGTGATACTGTTTCTTACAAAGTTGTTATAGTGGAAATAATTTGTAAGAACAGTTCAAAGCAATGAGGAAATATTTTTCATATGATAATCCTAATTCTGAGATAAAACTGCTCCAACTCTATAAACTATTCTCCCCTGGCAGATTAAAACCCAGGGTCTTATCAAAGAGTTTGGAATAACATCTATTTGCCTGCCAGCTTCTTAGCACCAATAGGTAAGGACAGCAAGGCTAGTAGCAAGCAGTCATGCAATCTCTTAGTTCAGCTCATGGTTTTAAAACATAAATACAAAACTAAAATATAAGATGGTTCTTCTTTGTGAACAAAAATGATGGCTAGACTACTAGGGAAATAAATTTAAAAGTTCCGACCTTGCCCCTTCCAGGAGAAGTTTCTTGTGGCAAATCAGAATCATCAGTAGGGTTATGCTTCCAAACCACAGCATCTTTCTTTATTTCCTTCAGATTAAAATTAGTTAATTTGTTTAATGAGAATCCTCCAATCTAAAGAAACAGAAAAAGAAACATAGAGCTAAACATCATATGATCTTTAAATCTTACCCCCACTTCCTATGACAGTAAGAGAGAACAGAGCAAAGTTTAAAAATAGCTGGTACAGGTCTAGAATATGCCCCAATCTGTTTCTCTCTTCTCCACATACTTGTCTACAAAAAGCTCTCCAGAGCTCAGTGATTTTGGAAGAGTGTGCATGTGTCATGGAACCTTGTCTTTGCACGTTATGCAATCATAAAGAAAAGAGACACACTAAGACACACATAAACAAAAGAGACACATTTGTTTGTCCCCAAACAAGTAATTTTTTTGTAAGAATGCTGAAGAAGATTGCACGAGAGTGAATATGAATTCTTACTGATCCTGAGGAATGTGGTATGAACCCATGAGACCCCCTGAGTGTGGCCTGGCCTGCCCTGGCCGCTTTCTGCCTGCCTGTCTGCAGAGCCTTTTCCTGCTCTGCTTCCCCCCATTCCACTGTGTGCCTGGGGCATGCTGGACCTTGATATGGGAAGCTTGCCGTCTCCAAAGTTCTTATCCAAGCCCCCAGGACATTCTTTCCCAAGACCTCTCTCTCTCGATGCCTTAAAAGCCAGAAAATAACTCTCTAAAATTCTTTTTAAGTATTAGAAAGCAAAAGCACATATTTATTACAGCATGCTGGATACACAGGAATATTTTCCAAAGTGTACATTCCGAACTACATAGGTGGTACAACTTTATACTATCGTCTAATTACAATATTTGGACATTACCTCATCTGTTACATCAACTTCCAAAACCATCCCTTCCATAGTAACATCCTCAAACCACATCCCAGATTTGAGCTGGAGGTCCCAAAGACTCCTTATCTTCATCTTCTTCATCTTGCTTCTCATCTTCTCTGACTCTTCTGGAATGGTTGCAAGGCTTCTGAACAGTTTTGACTGTTATCTCTCTTATGTCTCTTTCTCAGTACATTTTTACAGATAGAGAACTCTTCACCTCATTACAATGCCTTGCCTGTTGAAATTCTTAACAAAGAATGTTAAACGGTATTTTTAGGAATTTTGTACAAAGGTACTAGCAGGCTAATGGTACTAGCAAGCTACACTAAAATCTATATAATATAGATTTTAAGGCATCAATCCACATGTCCAGTTTGCTGCGCATGGCCCTGACTATGGACAGGCAGCATTTGCCTGCCGTGCTGTGTTCTGCACATAACAGACCCCCAGCTCCTGCGTCCTCTCCTGAGAGGGGATAGCACAGTTGTGACTGTCATCTCTCAGCCAGGGGAATCTGCTTTCTTCCTCTTTCTCTCTCCCTCTCTCTTTTTCTTCTTCTTTTTTTTTTCTTCTTTTTTCTTTTTTTTTTTTTCAAATGAAGGAAGAACCAAATCAAGTATTTTAAAGGAGAGAACTTTGTCAAGGGAACATCTACCCTCTGGAAAGCAGGCTGAGCACTTCACAAATTCCATTTCAATTCTCACCTTCTGTACTAGGTTGTTTGTATTACCATAGCATGGTTTGGGTTGGAAAAGACCTTAAAGATCATGTAGTTCCAACTCCCCTGCCATGGGCAGGACACCTTCCACTGGACTGTGTTGCTTAAAGCCCCGTGCAACCTGGCCTTGAACAATTCAAGGAATAGGGAGTCCACAAAATCTCTGGGTGACTTGTTCCAGTGCCTCACCATCCTCACAGTAAAGAATTTTCTCCTCACAGTAAAGAATCTAAACCTCCCTTCTTTTATTTTAAAAATGTTCCCCATGTGAAAATCCTTTAAGTCTCAGAAGATACAGTAAGTAAAGCAAGAGCTGTTTTTAAAAACTGAATTTTTAAAGTTCTGACCAGGACCTAAATTCAGGACTAACAGCTTATTCTGCTTCCACTCAGAACACCTTTAACAGGATGTTGTATCCTCTGCAAAACTGACAAAAGATGAGGACAGCAATTGCTTTGGCTTTTTGTTATAAAGCTACCAATGATCCCAGTCCTTGTTTTCAGCCGTGCTGAATGATCAAAAAGCACTGTTTCATATTTGTATATCTTCTGTATTTCTCTGGTATTTTTAGCAATTACTGTAGGGAAAAAATAAATGGCAGACAGGAATTTCATTTTGCATGTTTGCATTACAGACATCCCAAGATTAATTCTTTCTGTGGTCCATTTCTAGGCTAATGAGGACCTAAATTACTTTTTTTTAAACTATTTGTGACAGTCAAGAGAGCTTCTTGATGTTTCATAACTTCAATTATGATATCAAACAACAAAGACAGACTTCAAGTTTGCAATCCTCCTTCTGTTTTTTTGAACTTTGTATCTCCCACAGTCTGGAGAACAAAAGAGCAATTAATATAAAAAGCAAACAAGAGTTTGACTAACAGCTTATTTAAAAACCCTTAAAATAAAAGCAATTTATATTCAGAACAAGTGAGGGATTTAACACTGGAGGTAAGTTTGCTTTTTGCAAGTTGCTATTTTTTATTCTGCTTTAAACATAATTATTTTCCATTCTTCCCTTTGAAAATAAACACAAGATAAAAAGAATTGTTTGAATTCTTGCATGCAGATATCTTAGGAAACCTTTAGCTTTTTATTACACAAATAAACTAATTATATTTTGCCATTATCCTGTCAAATTTTCTACATTCTCTACATATGTTAGTGTGGAGATGAAAAAGTTCCTGTGAGATTTTTTTATTCTTTCTTCAACACATATAAATTGATGAAATCATTAGAAGACAGTGAGACTGAAACAGCATTTACTGGTTGCTAGAATGCAGTGAAAGACCTGACTCTATGCTCCACATAAGATTACCTTATTGTAATAATAAAACTGCATTCAAGAACTCCAAAGGTCCCTATACTGACTCTGTTCAGCACCTATATACTTATAAATTATGATGCAATTTTAGCTATGAAGTTTTTTTTGCCTTGCATCTGTGCCTTGTTCACTGCATGAAAGAGCCTCTGTACACTTAATGAGTGACTATTCAATATGTTGTTTTATACCTATTGTTCAGTGCAAAAGTTAATAGTTATTAATTTCACACTATTCACGGTATTCTGAAACCAAAATCCTTAAGTTCCTCACTGGACTCTTAGAAACACTTTTTTTAAAAAAATGGTGATGCTCATCATTGTTATTTTTATATAGCCAACTCAATGTTTAATAACAGAGTGCTTCTTTCCTGCTCTTCTATTGTTTAGATTCCTACCTGTTAATTCTGAATTCCCAGTAATAGTTTAATGGCATCATTAGCACACCAGTTGAGTGGATTTTCACTGGCTTGAGGCTTGTAGCCATTTCCACCTAGAAATACAAGAGGATTGTGGCCACCTACAGTCTCAGATAGAGCAAACAGATATTATTTAATAGGACAGAAAAAACTGTAGCACAATAGTTTCACAGGGATAAAACTGTCACAGCACTTCATTGAAGATATTAAACGATATTGAAAATAATGACATTGGCATACACTGGATAACTATAGTCAATTAATGAAGGAAAACAAATGTCTTTTGCTGCAGGGTTTTAAAGAACCTCTGTCTGCTAGATGCAATTATATTGTGGCTATATTAGCCAGTAAGTGGCTCCTCATATCTTTCCTAGAGCTGTCAACACTTGCTGATGGCAGAGGTGAGGTTACAAACCCTTTCCCTGTTTCAGTATCACAGGTCCTGTATCTTTTCCAGACTGTGAGAAAAGAAAAATATTAACTCGAAATTGTGCCAATATATAGAAACATACTGGATATTTTTGCCATAATATAGATACCTCTTGTATCACCTCGTTCATAGGTTAATCACAGATTATTAAATACAACAGCATTAATTGAAACAAACCAGAGGAAGAAGGTACAGGAAAAAAATATTGTAATGATTCCTGGTAGCATTTTGTGGTCAAAACCTGTTGAAGGATACCTCCTTTACCACTCCATTAGGCTAAGGCTTGCCTCATCATTAAAGACACCCACTCAAAAAGAAGGTCACCAGGGAAACACAACATAAATATGACGTTTAGTTGCTGTTCATAAGGTGACTTCATAGGGCTGCCTGGAAAGTCCCCTGTCCATAAATGTGGTTTTCTCCTCCAACACTTCCACAGTTCTTGTGTGCGGTCTTCTGCTGCTTATTTTCTTCTAAGATATTTAACTGGCAGCCAGGTGTATATGGTGAAAATAATGAAATTTAAGAAGCATGGACAGGAACTCTGTATAAAAATAAGATACAGATTCTCCTCAGAACAGTCTTGCAGCTTTGAAACATTCTACACTCTGCAGAATGCCGTGTGGGCAGCTTTTTCACTTTTTTACAAGCTTTCTCAAGGGCTTATTTTAATAACTGGCATCATGTGGGGATGTGAATCTTTTACATATGTAATACTATCAGGCAATGCATTCTAAGTGTACTACCAGTCATCATTGCTTTTATTAGAGCAATCAATATTTTATATCCTTACATGATATAATATAAATGCCCTTCCCAATTTACAAACCTTGGGCTTGAAAATGGTATGTTTCTTTCATAGAATTGGCCTATATTATGAATGTATTATGAAGTTTTAAAGGATGTCACTAAAAAGAAACATTAAAAATGGGTTAGAGTTCATACTATACATGACTGTAGCCTTGAAGTGGTAGATGATCTTTGGTAGGAAACAGAACTGCTGCTTCTCTCAGCATACCAGGAAAAAAGTTTTTTCCTATCAAGACAATACTGAAATTTATTTAGCTTAAAAAATCGTTGAGAAACTGAATTTTGGAAATTCAGAATTTTAGTGATTGCATATATTGTACTGAATTTGCTGTACTTAAAATGTGGCATGTCTCACTCTCCGTCTTGTGTTTGGGCACTGAAAATAAGTGCATTTAAGCTATTTGAAAACCCTTTACCATCTTCTTGCTTTGCCATACCATAACCTTTTCTCTTCCTCTTTTGGCATAGTTTAAATCCTTAGCACTTAGAGGCATATAAAGCCTTTCAGCTGGGAATGAGAAAATGTCTTTCCAAATTTCCTGAGGGTTAATCAGTCTCCAGCAGACACATTTGGCTTAAATGTCTCTCCTTGCAAACCCCAGAGCTCAATAAACACATAAGGCTTCCCACACATAAAGCTGGAATCTCAGACATATTCTTTCCACCCACAAATTTGAAAATGCTTCTAAGGTTTTGTTGACAGACTCCAGTTGCATTATTCCATTCATGTGTGCACATTCTAAGGGTGAACATAAATCCTTGTGATGTAAATCATTAAATTTAACAGGATGACTTTGTAGATAGATCCTGGTTTCAAGGTGATGATTTTAAGTTACAAGGGAAGGTTTATGTTCAATTTTCTTAGAAAATGATTGTTTTCTCAGATAGCTATTAATACAGCTGCCAGTAGTTAAAGATCTGCATGAATATAGAGGGACTATGGTAGAAATAGAATATGCGAGTCATAACCTAGATATACGCAATTACTTGGGATCCGTGACCCTCCTGCTTACAGAACCATAGGCCCAAGGATCTTACATATGCATGTTGCAGAATGATTTAAATTTAGTAGTAGAATGGCTAAGGCTTAGTAGGAGAGTAGGCCTAGAGAGCAGCACTCCAAAGTAGTAGGTTAGCAACTTGTTTGTGAGAATGGAATGTACTGAAGAGGTAGGAACAATAATCAAAGGATTTAACCAAGCATGTATATAACGATTTGTTACCTTAGATATAGTAAGGGTCTGCTGAACAGTTTCTATGGGTTTTCTATGGAGTAAGACAACTTAAACAGATTTATGATTAAAAGTAGATGATTACCAATTGTTATCAGTATGAAATATGAGTTTGTGTTTGTAACTAAGTGTAACTGCTTACAAGTAAGAACTGCACGTAGACATGTTTGTGTGAGAGTATAAAAGCTGTATGAAAAATGAGGGTCTTCGGAATCCTGACTTGGGACGCTAGTCCTCAGGTTCCCGGGCCCTAAATAAAGCACCGCATAAACCGGCACTCTGTTGGTTTGTGTTTTCGTTACGGGCAACATGCAGACTGGTGGTTCTGTTCCTGAAGGGAAGATTCACCTAAGTGGGTTGTTCAGGTGTTGTAAGACATATTATGACCCTTCTTTTGGGTCCATTTGTTCACACATCTTCTTCTGTGTGCAAGAGACAGGGCAAGCAGGATACACAGCTTAAAAACCTAAAGCAATTACTCCCAGTCCTGTTTAATATGTTGTCTCAGTTTAATGAGACTGAAGTCTTTTGCTACGGAGGATGAGTTATGAGGAAAACCAAACTCCTCTTTCTGAGCAATTGTAAATCCAAAATTAAGAGGCTCCAATTGAGGAAGTATGGAGAAAGGAAAGATAAAAGCCCTTTATTAAAGGATATATGTGTATTGGCAGAACAACAAAAGAACACCAAAAATAACCAAACAATAATCCTGTACCCAGAAATCCCCCTCAAAAAGGGAAACAGTTCAGCTCCTTTTGCTTTTTGGCGCAATTCTAACCACGGTCAGCAGGGGGCGCTGTTGGGCTCTGGCGGTCTCCGTGTGAGGCCCCGGCGCGGGAGAAGCCGAAAATGGAGATCTCCCCCACACACACCGAGAAGGGGAAGGGGAAAAAAAAACTCTCCCCAAAAAGCTCACGCTGTCTGCGGCTGGCTGTGGCCGGGAATTCCTTTTCGTCGATGAACACACGCTGTTGCTACCACGGGAGCAGAGGAGGGAGAGGACGACCTCCTCCCCAAAGAGTTCCTCTGCAGGTGGGTCAAAACTTTTGATGAAGTTTGAGTAGATCAGGGCTGGGGGCAGAACACGGCGCAGGCAAACTGGGGCCAGAAAACAGCCAGATGACTAGGCTGAGAACAAAAGGACCTCAGACCTTTCCCAGCACATACCTTGCCTGAGTTAAGGCAAAAAGGGAAAGTCTCCTGTTTCCAAGGAGCGAAGAAAAAAAACTCATCACCCCTCCCCATCAGTCTTACAAAGGGCCATCAGCTTGGAATGCAGGCCTGCTAGTTAGTTCTTTTGTATGGATTTACCCTAGGCAAACCCCTTCCCCCTCCCTCGTTCAACATCTTTCTTTTAGAGCGAGGCAGGGGAAAGAAAAAAATCCCTGCTTGTTTTTTGAGAACAAGTAAACCTATGATATGTGTTTATCAGTGATCTGGACAAGAGGATCAAGTGTACCCTCAGTCAGTTTGCAGATGACCCCAGGCTGGGTGGGAGCGTTGAGCTACTGGAGGGTAGAAATTCTCCACAGATGGATCTGAACATTGGGCTGAGACCAATTGCATGGGGTTCAACAAGTGAAGCGCTGGATCCTGCCCTTGGGTCACAACAACCTCATGCACACTACAGGCTTGGGGAAGAGCAGCTGGAAAGCTACCTGGCAGAAAAGGACCTGGGGATGCTGTTCGACAGCAGCTGAACATGAGCCAGTAGTGCCTGGGTAGCCAAGAAGGCCAATGGCACCCTGGCTTGTATCAGCAATAGTGTGGCCAGCAGGACCAGGACAGGGAACCTGTACTTGGGACTAGTGAGGCCGCACCTCAAATCCTCTGTCCGGTTCTGGGCCCCTCACTACAAGAAGGGGTGCTGGAGTGTGTCCAGAGAAGGGCAACGGAGCTGGGGAAGGGTCTGGAGCACAGGTCCTATGAGGAGTGCCTGAGGGAGTTGGGGATGTTTAGTCTGGAGAAAAGGATGCTCAGGGGGTACCACCTTGCTCTCTACAACTACCTGAAAGGAGAGTGTAGCCAGTTGAGGGTATGAGAAATAAATAACCTGGTTTTATTATAAGTAAATTAATTTAGTAGGAGGATAGAAGAGGGTGAGGTTTTTCTTTTTTTATTGGTTCCAAGAGCCTTTTTAGGCATACTGTGGAAGTTGTAAGGACGATCCTATCTGGACCTGACACCAGGGAACCTTTCGTGGCCGGGAATAGGGGAAAATACAAAAATAAAGATGTATCCTCTCTGCCATGTGGCAGCCTTTGTGTACAGGGGAATACTCTGTACGAAGTCCAGGGGGGTACATCACAAATCAATCAAGAGAAGAGGTAACACCCCCTCCCGGGTCAGAGAAATTACCTTTTAAGGTAAAAAACCTGCGGTCACTGAATATGTAACAGCTTATGTAACCTAAAGGATACAAAAGGCGCAATTTTCAAACGGTTCCAGACCCACGTGGGCTTGGAACACCCAGCACGCTAAAATAAAAAACTTCTCGCTACACTTTCCTTGTCCTACAGGTATTTTTTTACCATTTTTAAATCTAAAGGAAGAATTCTTCCGACAAGGGTTGGTCTCTTCTCCCAAGTATCAAGTAACAGGACAAGTGGAAGTAGCCTCATGTTGCATCAGGGGAGGTTTAGATTGCATATAAGGAAAAATTTCTTAACTGAAAGTGTGATCAAGTATTGGAATGGGCTGCCCAGGGAAGTGGTTGAATCATCATCCCTACGGCTATTTAAAAGGTGATTCAATGTGGTGCTTAGGGACATGGTTTAGTGGTGGACATGGCACTGTTAGGCTAATGGCTGGACTCAAAGATCTTAGATGTCTTTTACTGCCAAAATAATTCTATGATTCTGTGGTTTTCCTCAGTGCCTCTTGGACAAAAGGCAGCTGGGATTTAGTGATCTGCTAGCCAAAGTCCTACTGTGATGACCACCCCAAGAAAGCTCTGTCGGCCGGATAGGCACTGGTTCTACAGGCAGGGTGGACTCCCATGCAGTGTTCAGCCCCACAGAGACACCTACCACCTACACACTGGCTCCAGTTGCTCAGTCAGTGATTCCCATATAGCTGCTCTCTGGTTTTCCCCTAAGATTGCTAGGATGGTATTTTCTTTCTTGAATCCCTGACCCATCAATGATCCAATTTCAAGAACCTGGCTACTGCCTCTAGCATTACTTTTCATACCACTATGGGAGTGTTCTCACAGTTGTGCCGGTAGCCTGGCCCCAGGTCAGGCAGCAGTGTCCCATGAGGGCCCCCAGCACCTGGCAGCCCTTGCCATGGCATGGTGGGAAGCTCACAGAGGGATTGTGGAAAGGAGTTTCACAGGTGGTCAAGTCATTCCTCAGGACCCATTTGCTTCTTCCGTCCACAGACTACAAACAGAGGAGCTATTTCTTGTGCCTATCATCTTCCATTTTCTTTCATTGCCAATGGGCGCTTTGCCCCTAGCCACCTCACCCTGGTGGACAAGTTATGGAGGAGGATGCATGCTGTTAAGCAGTAGTTTATGTGACCCTTAAGAATGACTAGTTGTAATTTATCCTTCTGTCCCTCTCACCGTACCACAGAGCACAACTGAGAGGCAGAGGAAAATCTGTGCACAAATCTCCAGCCTGTGAGGCAGACGCAGCCAGGTGAACAATGTAAAGGTGAAGACTTCTTCTGCTGCTGTGACTGACAGCATTTTCTCCTCAACACGGGAAGCTGTGTGAGAGGGAACACCAGGTAACTTGGCTTCCTTATAGAATTAGTTGACCAGGAGCCACTCATTTGGGAGTACATCAGATTTGATGTACCTCCCTATTAAAATTTGGGTACAGATGCTTAGCATAGAGGGATTTATAGAGTTAGTATGTCTTTGAATTCACTGATAGATCTGAAAAATTATTCTTCTAAAATATTGTCTACTTATGTTCTAGACATTTAGTTTTTGGACAAAAGGAACAAGTACCTGACATACTGAAGAATGAGCTACTGTATTTAAACAGATGATTTGGGGTGCCTTCTTTCATTCTGGAACACACTCAAGGTGTATATTTGATAACAGCAGAGTTTTCAAGCAACGCTGACTGCTGTGATTCATAACAGAGCTTTTGTCAACAGTGAGGTCAGACCCAAAGTAAGAGGGAAATGTCACTGGCTAATCGCTTAAGCTAAAGGACTGACTTGACTAGACTGGATACTTCAGAAGAACAAAGTAAGCTAGAGCAGATGTGGATAAACTGAACTGGTGTACAAGTGCACACAAGCACAAAATCTGTATAAATTGAACTTGTGCCTTTGGTGATTATACATAAGCTAGAACAGGAGGATGACTTTTGCAGAGAATCTGCAATTTTTGCAACAGTCTTCACAGGAGAAGGCATACCTAGGCATGTGTTATTTTGGATTACTGTCTGACCCAGTTTAGGACTGTTCATTTGGCAGTGTATTGTACTAAATTAAGTGGGATGACTGATCAAAGCCAAGTATTAAGGCAGACTGTTGGCTGAGCGTTTGTGCAGGACATCTCGTTCCAGTTTGTCTTCATAAAACATACAACTGAACCATTTTAATCTGGGGTGTCAGCTGGACTGCTTGTATCATTGAAAACAATTATGTAAATATGGTACAATTAAGCAAATACTATACAAAATATTAAAGATCATCTATCTTCCTTACTCTGTGCTTCCTGTCTTATTTGTGCCAAAATATCTTCATGCTCATTTTCTTTTAGGAACAAAGTGAGCACTAATGCCATGTTGCCATCTGAGAACATTTTATGCTATTTTAATAATTGACCAGAGAAGACAACAGTTTTGCTTTAATCCAGAAAGGCTAAGTGAGACTTGCTAAGGAGAGTAGCCTGCAACCTATCAAGTGGAGAAAGACCACCCCAATGCAAAGAAACCCAACTCTGAAAGCCAGTAGCCTCTCAGAGCTGTTTCAGGTGGCAGGGTTAAACTTTTAGAAGGCTGCAAGCTGTAAATAAAGCATAAACTGAGCACCCAGGTTTTAGCTCCAGGCTGCATCGCCCTTCCCAGCTGCCCAGAAAGCAAATAACCTTTGTTTAATTTTCAAGTTTGAAGGGAAGCAAGACTGTTCTGTAAAAGCTAAGGTCCTGTCTTGTCTGTTCCTCATCCCCGGACCTATATGTTCTGGGACAAATCTCATTAAGACCTCAACAGCTTTTCTAATAAGCTCACAACTTACCTTAAATTAAAACACCTTATGCAGATTAAGCTGTATAAAGACTTCTATAGTAGTATGAAATCATTTTTAGATTCCAGTTGCCTTTTACAGGGGAAAAAAAAAACCCTAACAAAACATAGAATAACAGAATGAATTAATCGCTGAATACAAGACAAGAGAATCTAGACCTTTTTCTTTTGAAGTGAGTAGGAAAGAGATAGATAAAGGTAGTCTGAGGTTTGGAAAAAAATTTCTTAGCCTGTTGTAGTGGGTTTCTGTGGCTAGGTTTTGGTAGTAGGGGGCCTACAAGAGTGGCTTCTGTTAGAAGCTGCTAGAAGCTTCCCCTGTCCGATGGAGCCAATGCCAGCTGGCTCCAGGACAGGCTTTCTGCTGCTGGCCAAGGCTGAGCCAATCAAGACTAATAATAACACCTCTGTGATAACATATTTAAGAACAGAGGGTTATTGAGCAGAAAGAATTCCAATCAGGGAAGAGCAGAGTGAGAACATGCGAACAACGAGGTGGGCACCAAGGTCAGTGCAGGAGGAGGGGCAGGAGGTGCTCCAGGCACCAGAGCTGAGGCCCCTGCAGCCCGTGGTGCAGAGCATGGTATGAGAAATAAATAATCCAGTTTTATTATAAGTAAATTGATTTAAGTGGAAAGCAGGGGGTGTTGGGATTTTTTTTCTTCTCTTTCATTTAATTTCAGGAATTTTAGGCACCTCATGGAGATTGTAAGGTGAAAGGCCCCATCAGGGCTTGACACCAAGGAAATGTCGTGGTCGGGGTAGGGAAAAATATATAAAAATGGGAAATATACCCTGGCCACATGGCTGGCCTTTGTGTGCAGAGGGACGTCATCAATCAATCACGAGGGAGGGTGACACCCCCTCCCGAATTTGAAAAATTACCTTTTAAGGTAAAATACCTGTTACCTGTTGAATATTCAACAACTTAGGTGGCCAAGGGTACAAAGAGGGCATGTTTTTCAAACCACAGTGTGCTTTTTCCAGGTGTGTGGCTTGGGACTGCACCCAGCGCTGCAATAAAGGATTTCTTGCTGCAAGTTTCCTTGTCTTGCAAGTATTTTTTGGCCGTTTCATAAATTGAGAGATTTTTTTCACAATGGTGGAGCAGCTGTGCCCCTGCATCCCATGGAGGACCATCGGGGTGCAGAGACCCACCTGCAGCCCATGGAGGAGCCCATGCTGGAGCAGGTGGATGCATGAAGGAGGCTGTGACCCTGTGGGAGGCCCAAGATGCAGCAGGGTCCTGCTGGAGACCTGCAGCCCGTGGAGAGGAAAGCCCATGCTGGACCAGGTTTTTTCCGGGTAGGACTTGTGGCCCCTGTGGGGGACCCACGGTGGAGCAGCTCATTCATGAAGGACTGCACCCCATGGAGGAGTGACCCACAGGACAGCGGTTTGGGAAGAACTGTTGCCCATGGGAGGGACTCACATTAGAGAGGTCCATCAAGGACTGTCTCCCGTGGGAGGGACCCCACAGGAGCAGTGGCAGAAACAACAACTGGCTGTAACCCCCATTCCCTGTCTCCCTGCACTGCTGGAGGGGGAGGAGGTAGAGTTTGGAAGGAAGGAGGGGTGGGGGGAAGGTATTTTTAAGATTATTTTACTTCTCACTCTTTTGCTCTGATCCTGTTTGTAATAAATTCAATTAATATCCTCACTTCAATTCTTTTGCTTGTGATGGAGACCTCTCCCAGCTCTTAACTCATGAATCCTTCATTGTTTTTTTTTCTCTCCTCTGTCCAGTTGCAGATGGGAGTGAGCAGCTGTAGTGAGTACCTAGCATCCAGCCAGGGTCAAACCACTACACCTGTATAAAATTGTGCAGATCCTTTTGTACATTTATTATCTTACCTTTGTAAATCTGGAAGGACAGTGTATAGAGGAGTCCTGTTTCAGGTTGTTGTAAGTCAATCTCCCCTCTCCATGTTAACAGCAGCATTTCATGTATGGAAGTACTATTGTGGAATTTTATTAGAATTAGTCAGGTTCTTTTATTAGTTAGCATTCAGTCCAGTGAAAATTTACAGTAGTGCTATGTGGTGCTGCTAGTATATATTCTTCCAATCTACCACGAAAAATGATGCATGCTGAATAACCTCTTGCCAGAAAGAAGGGCAAACACTAAGCACAAACATCTTGTGGCAAGAATGTTGCAGAGGCAACAAAACAGAGCAGCTGGTTGGCATTTGGTAACCATCTAATTTGGATCAACAAATCCTATGGTGTGCTGTTTCCTTTGTTGATAAACCCATACTTTTCAGCAATGACTTCCTCTGAATTGCTTCAAAAGCTGTATTAAGAGTATTGTGCTTTTTTTTAAAGAAGTCATAAGGGAAGGCTTTTGTCCAGTTTTCTTAGAAAATAATTGTTTTCTTAGACTGAGACATTAGCACAGTTGTCAGCAGTTAAAGATCTGTTAAAAAAATAAAAGGTAAAAAAATATAGCACCTAACTTTTTCTAATAACAGAAGAAATAACAGGGTGTGTTTCATAGTTATGAAGTATATTACAGGGACTAAATAAATTCTTTATATGATACTGTTAAAAAGCCAAGACATCCATAATTTTAGATAATGTATTCTTTACTAGGTGTCAAAGCTGTTTGGCATTTTGTATTTAAAACCCATCTTTCAAAGCAATCTAGAGTTAGTTTACCTAAGCAAACAAGATGCAGGGTCACGTCTGAAGTGCTTTGTATCCCGATGACCTTAGAAACTGCTGAGATCAAAGAAAGACATCCTTAGACTAATTTAGGAATGACTGTAACTCTTCTACACCCTAAAAGAGTTTGGATAACAGAGCTTGTGAAGGAAGTTGTTCATCTTGAAGTAACATGACAGGTATAGTTAAATAAACTGCAAATGTATTTGCAAATGTTACATTGATGATTCCTAGTAATCACTTGCTCTTTTCAAACAGCTGCATAGAACTAGATTTACCTTAAGTTTTCCCTCAAAAAATTGCTGAATTTTAAAATTGCTACTGCAAAAATATAAATAGTAAAAATAACTTAGTTCTCTACTGCAGTCTGAGTTGAATTGTAAAGCGGTGACTTACTGAGAATAAACTTATGCCTTTCATAGATCAGATTAATATTCTATTAGCTGTGTAGGAGGGAAAAACTCTCACCACCAGGCTCTTCTGTGTGCTCTGCAATGACCTTCATTGTGTTTCATCCAAAGCCTTCATAAGTTTTACAAACATTGATAAATATTAAACTTTTTAAGATAGTTATAATTCAGTCAATTAATATGCAAATGCTACTCTAAGCCTGCAGCACACTGACTTTGTTTTGACAGAGAACAAAAATATTTTCCTTTTAAAAAATGCTAGGCACACTCCCATCCTAATGGGTAGATACACTACTGCATATGCAATGATGAGAAATCCTTTAATCATTACTAACCAATAATAGGGAAGCAAAAGATTGTATTTAATTCTTTATTAAGCATTTTTATTAATAAGTATTGTTATTTGGGGCATGCATAATAACACTGCAACAATTATATCTATCATAGCGTTACAATAAGAAACTATCTGAAACCTTGCATTTTTGCATTTTGTGAGCGGTGTTTACTGCTCCTGCAGTCTTATTTGGGATCCAAACCAATTCTCCCTGGTAAGTCAGGCTGATAAAACAATCCACCTTGAAAAATGACCAGGCAAGATTTTGGCACAAACTGCTGCAAGCTACATTACACCAGGGGATGTCACCAGTGAAGACACAATACCAAAATTTGTGCTGCAATTGGAATTATACCTGGAAAAGAAACAGAGTAATTCACCATCCAGCAATTATTTGGAAACAAGACAGTAAATAACACCGATGTAATTATTGTTTATAATCTTATTTGTTGTTATTACTGGAGGAAGATATACGGATATGCTCTTTGCCTATACAGAACCAGTCATAGTAAACAGCATCATTTAAAAACAGAAACCTATTGAAATGCCAGTGCATAGAATAAAGACAATCAATTGTCTGGGACAAACCATGCTAGATGACTGATTTGTGACACTCCAAGACGCTGCCATTCTGTAATTCTGCCCATTTATTTGGGGTAAATGCCACAGCAGCAGAATGGAGTGTGTGCTTAAGTGTTAGCTATTCCATTTTCAGCTAAACACCAGACTTCCCATCAAAACACATATATGCGGGCACCAGCATGTGTCTGCCAACACTGCTGCAACAATGGCAACATGTAGCAGAGAAGGGATAAACAGTGTGAAGCAGTTATCACTGCAGCAGTTCTTCCCGTGGACTGGCATCCCTGCAAGTACGAGTGGAGACTATACCTTTGGAAAGGCAAGTGCCGCAAAACATGTAAGAGGTAACAACCTTTGCATTTTCAGCAATGTGTAAGATAAGGACAAAGTTTCACCTCTTTTATTGGAACTGCACTGGTAGAAGCTCAGACCAGCAGCTGCCAGACTGACATCTAATGCGTAAGTGAATTCTAATGCATAACTGCATCAGAATCTAATGTATAAACACATTATCCTGAGACGTTATATAAGCCATTCATAACTCTTTCTTTGCACAGACTAAAAGCTGTAGAAAACATGAGAAGAACATATATGTGTATTTACTGAGGAGGAAAAGATGATTTTGTACCACCAAGCCACAATTCTTTCTAAATGGATGAAGTATATTTCTAGTCTTGCCTGTAGTATAAAAATGGTGTTTGGTAACACAAATTCAAATGAAAACTAAGAAGAAATGCACAATGGAGTTAACTAACATGGGCATCCTGCACTCCCTGAAATTTAAGTCAAATTATTTCTGAATAATTTTATTTTTGAATACTACTCCTACTGAAGTAGGACCCCTTAAGGATGAAAACCTATTTATGTAGATAACTAGTATAAGACTGACAGGGCAATATGACCAGTCTGAACTGCTGTCATTGGACTGACTTACGGATAATTCAAATTCCTCTACTTTCAATGCAGAGAGCTCCTCTTCAATGGGGTATTAAATGAATTGTCTTATTCACAGTATGTAGTTCACAGAACACAAGGAAAGATAATTTTTACTAGAGAGAAAAACTTATAAAAGGACAAGAATGTAAATATTTCCATCTTTTCCACCTGTACGTCTCAATATTGCATGTGTATTAATATAAATTTAAGCCTTTAAACAGAAACACAGTAGTGTATCACAAGGATCTAAAACCCTTCCCCAGTTTCAGAATCAGGATGGTATGGACAGGCATTACCAAACAGTGCTGCATTTGAAACAGCAGATCCTGGTGAAAATCTATCTCCTGGCTCAAAATCATTGATACAGTTAATTCTCTTAAATTTTATCCTTTTTAAATCCTTCTATCAAAAGCAACCTTCCCCTCCAAAATACTTATTTGCAAGAGTAAGCATACACAAAGTTCTCATCAATTAAAAACCTGCTATAACTTAGAAATGTTATTCTTCATGCTTTTAAAGCCCTTGCACATGCAGCAGAAAATGAATGCTACAACTGGGTCACATCACATAAAAATAATTTTGGAAAAGTATTTTTCATTGCAAAACGTCAATTCTGTAAACAACAGAGTACAACTTCATTTCTCTATTAGATCTTATCTTAAGCAGAGGCAAGAAGCGTAAGAATTAGCAGATGATAGGAGAGAATGAAGTATAAACTCCGTATTTGACAGCTTGACTTTAAACATGAAGAATATAGAATCACAGAATAATTTTTCTGGCTGGAAGAGACCTCAGGAAGTTACAGTCCAATCTCCTTCTCAGAGCAGAGTTAACACTAGACTGCGATCAGGCAAAAAAGGTTTGAACCAAAATGCACCTTCCCTATTAAAGCAATTGAACTGGGTATATAGTTATGTGACGCCAGTAAAATGAATACTTTTTAATTACGTGCATATTCAACAAGAAAAACTGAGCATCTGGGTAGCTGAACATACACAGTGTACATACCTAACCTCTTCTTGCAGTCATGTACGCTTAATGAGAAAACTTCTTCAAATTAAACAATGCCTATTCTATGGGAAAGTTTTATACAAGAGTCTAGCTCTTCTAAGCACAGGCTGCATTGGTCACTGTGCAAAATTCCAGAACTCTGAAAAGATATTACATATTTTCACCTAATACTGTGGCAAAACTATATAATCATCAGAAGCAAGAAACAAGTGTGAAAATTCATACATCAAGTTCTCATTTTTAATTTAGTAATTATTGAATGGTTTCAGAGCAGGCACTACATTGCTTCAAACACAATCAAGTATCTTTGAAATAATGGTGAAAAATAACCTCTTCAGCTCAGTATACACACGCGCATATACACACACGTACACAAATTAATTTATAAAATCTGTACATACGTATTTTTTAGGAAGCAACTCAAAGAACCATACCACAAAAAATTACCTTCTGTACTCTGACACACCATAAATTATAATCCATTTTTCTTAAGATAGGGTTTAAGGACACAAAATGCCACGCAGTACTATTTAGTAAAAAATGAACTAGTAAATAAATTTATCTATTCAGTGCTAAAAGAAAACACAGAATTCCTTAAATAAAACAAATGGAAATTTGTCAGAAATAGTTATTATCCTTGAGCTAGGCAGGCCCCAGTTATTTGCATAAACTGAAGCTTTATCCCCTTTGTAGAAAACAGCAAGGAAGTGTATTACTATGGAAATCCAGGATACTTTATTTCCTATTACTGGAGGCAAAGCTGGTTCAAGAAAGGAGTATCCTTGTTGAATCTGAGTCTGAAAGTCCATCATCTTGATTAGTTGCTTCATAATCACCCACATTATCAGCTAATTCAACATCTTGATCCTCATTGCTCTCTGCGCTGTAATCAACTTCTTCAAGGAAGCGAGGCTCATCTTCATCCAGAATGTACGTAGTGGGGCTATAATGAACAAGAAGTTCAACATGAATCATGTTGAAAGTTTTACCTGGAGTAATGCATTCAGATTATGCCCTGTCCCTTTCCTGACATACAATAATACAAAAATTATCTCAGGAAAGCAGCAGTTTACCTGAAATAGTATTGATTTTTTAATTGTGTGCAAAACAACTGGGAGGCAAAGCCATGTTTGTAAGACCTTGAATTAATTAATCAATCATATACAACTTGTTATTCAAATGTGCCATGACAAATTAGCTACACTAATGGCCAGTAAGAACTTGATGTAAATACAGCACTATCAGAAGTTGCTGCAGAAGAATACAACTACATAGCCATTGGTATAGAATATATAGCAAACTTAAAAACAGTCTAAAAATTCAATGTGAAACCTCTTTATTAAAACGCACATTTTACTGAAAAGCATTGTGAGCAATTACTTTATAAATATCAGAGATGACAAAACAAGGAGTCGTGGTTATAACTAATGTTAAGTTCCCACATGAATCCCTTAACTCATATCAGGTTCTCACACATTTGCATGCAGGTAAAACTTAAAATTTGTTAAGCCTTGTAACTCTGAGGCAATGAACTAAGGAACTGAGCTACCACCTACAGAATGGTCTACGGCCTTAACTAATGGCCTACAGGAATAAGAGGATTAACACCTTTAGTGTTAACTGGAAAAAGGTTAAAATACAACTTTCTGACACTCTCACCTGCCTAGAACAGAAGTGGGGAAAAAGAAAAAGGGGAAAAAAGTGTTTTCCAGACCCAGTTTTACTAACCTCACTTAGGACATAAAAAGCTATCTGCTTAAAAGCACTATAGTGCCTTCGGAAAGCTTCATAAAAGAGTTTGGCGAAATAAACACTTGAAGAAAAGTACCAAGATCAGTGTTTACAGAGCCATAGTGCTGTCTACTCTTTTATATGGATCTGAATCATGGGTCATCTACCGCTACCACCTGTGTCTCCTAGGACGTTTCCATCAACGCTGCCTCCGTACAATCCTAAACATCCACTGGTCAGATTATGTGACCAATACATCTGTACTAGAGCAAGCAGCAATCACAAGTATTGAGGCCATGTTGCTGAGAACACAGCTGCGTTGGACATCTCAAGGATGAAGGGCCACTGCCTCCCTAAGATCTTGCTTTATGGTGAACTTGCCACTGGTTGCTGCAAGAGAGGAGCCCCAAAAAGGAGATACAAGGACTCCCTGAAACAACATCTCAGCCTTGGCCATATCGATCAACATAACTGGTCTACTCTGGCCTCCAATCGGGAGGTCTGGAGACACACTATCTTTAATGCTGCTGATGCTTTTGAGAAGGCACGCAGGATCACTCTTGAGGAGAAAAGACAATGCAGAAGGAATCGTGTCTTGCAGAATATACCACCTAAGGAGTCTTTCTGCTGTGCCTTTTGCAACCGGACATGCCTGTCTCGTATTGGCCTTTTTTAGCCACCAACACGCTTGTAACAAATGCGGGCAGAGCCCTTCCCAAATCTTCATTTGCGAAGCCTAGCCATGATTCCTAAATATTTCCTAAGTATTTTCGTATTCAGATTAAGCCCTAAGAAGGTTTTGTAACGCATTTTACCTAATAAACAAATCATACAGAACTCATACAAATAGTGAGGATGTTCTTATTGAAAAACATCACACAGAACTTGTAGAAACATTTGCATATTAATTTTGATGAATCTTCTCTTAAGGCATACAAAAACCTAGCTTGGCTGTGCTTTATAATTAAAAGGACTAATCACTGCTTCTTTCTAAACGTTAAGGAGCTTAAATGCACCACTTGAAACCTGCAATGCAATCTCTGTTGAATATAAACATATTTCACAGTATTCTTCCTCTACCTGTAGCCTCAATTGTCGCTGATAATGTCGGAACGGCCAATGCGACATAGATATCAGAGTCAGACGTAGTCCAGGTGCAAGGTGATCAGGAAGCTGTTTATTGCTCTCAAGTGTTTCTTTTATACTCTTTGTACACTATCGTGCCATAACACAATTGGTCAAAAGTCTCAAGCATAAAACACTGTATACACTCTTATTGGTGACACTGAAGACACAGTACATGCTGTGACATGCTATTGGTGACACTATACACATTTTGATTAGTGACCTTTGGTCCGGGCTGCATTATGTTTGTTCCGTCCGGCATTACAGTAAATATTTCCTAAAAGTTGTTTAAATTCCTCATCACTAATTGCCAGGCTGCTGACAGGTTCTCTGTCAACCCCGACAATTCCCCCTCTTTTTTTATTTTATACCACAAAGATGGCTTTGACAGTCTGTTGCAGGGCCCTTTGCAACAGGCTGATCAAACAAGGCACCAGCATTGGCAACCCCTGATCCAAAGCTAAAAAGAAACACAGCAACAACATCCCACCAAGAAAGAATCCAGAGAGCTTGTCCACCATTCAAAACAAGGATTCACTACAGTCCAAGAGACCCATGTAATACATTCCCCTAAAGGTCTCAACACTCCAATACAAAAGCATTGTTAGGTTCGCACACGCAGATATTGTAACACACATATATATCTACGCAGTCGCTCTCTCTCACACAATCTCTCTTCAGTCATTCATTGGTGGCCACCTCAGTCACTCTTCACTCACACATACCTGGAATTTCTATTATATTTTTACATTTTAATTACACAGTTTACATTTTAAGTAGTTATTGGCTGAGTACTTCTCAGTTTGTCATCTTTGGCAGTCACGTCTAACAACTGTACCTGGCTTGAAAAAGAATACATACAGGGAATATAAGGCCTAACAAATTTAAATGAAATCTATTCTGATTTAGCGTCTAGCGTCTATTTAGCACAATTTCTGGGATAATTGTACATATTGGGGTAATCGATGCATACTATACAGGACAAATCTGTGCCATGGTCTCTACCCCCTACCCTCCTGTTACTATTCCAAAAGGAACCTGAATTGCTCAACTTGTGCCTTTTGTGAGTTGTGTTCCCAGGACAGAGAACCGGGAGAGACATGCTGGAGGATTTGGATCAACAGGACCTCCGCAAGTATTTTGGTCACAGACTATTTCACACAAACGTCCACAGATGACTTGTGAACTGCGTAATGGGAAAGCCTCGCCTTCTGCTGTTAAGATGATGGACCGCGGTGGGTTCCTGCTCGGTGCGTCCTTTTTTGCCTCAGGGGAACCGGCAGTGATGACTCCTACGTGGAACAGCTCAAACGACTCAACCCGTGGAATAGCCACAACGTCTGGGTGACCCTGATGAAAGCACTGAACCAGACTACCTTCTGTGCCTCCTTGGCGAAACCAGAGCTACCTTTTCACACATGCCTTGTTGGGGCACCTGTAAATAACTCTGATGTAGTGAAACTTGTTTCTAATGTTACACGATTACCTGATGTAGCAACAAAGGCTTGTAACGCTTCTGCGCAGAGCTGCATCGCAAATGTAAACGACTGGCTTTTCGGGTTGGTTACTGTCTTTACTCAAGACAGGGGTCTTAGTTTTGATAACAGTCGTGGTTGTGCTAGTAACGTTACCATATATTGTGTCGTGTTTGCAAAGGGCACTGCAAAAGACGACACAGGGAATATTTCTTGCACAATTACAGAAAGGGGGAATTGATGGGGTTAATAGCGGGTCTATTAGCTCCCAGGATGGAGATACCGACTGGGAAAAGTTTCGAGTGTATCCTTGATGATAAGGAAGTCAGTACGCAGCCCTAATGGAGAAAACAAAGGCAGGCTGTAAAGTTGGTAGGCCCAGGATGTGGGCAATAAGGCCTTGAGCTTTGCCCAATGTATCGCCCATAGATCCTAGCCAATGAAAACGCTGTTGCTTGCTTACCTAAAATAAGGATACTGTTTGCTGCTAGCAAGGGTTATAAAAAAGCAGATGAGAAAATAAAGAGGATGAGGAAGACATCTTTCCTGCACATAACTGACTCCTTGTATCTTTATCGGCCGTCACGACTCTACACTGACACTCAGTGACATGCGCACTGTAATGTTTTGTGCTGTCAATAGTTAATTCAAATATCAGGACAAGAGTTGTTCCCTATCTTAGAGGAAAAAAAAAATTATGTTCAAAACAATCTGTATCATGGTTCACTAAATAAGCCTGTACTCAATAAGCTATGCAAAAAGGAAAGCTTCACAAAACTAAATACTTTACAGGTATTTAAGCTGTACTAGGGCAACAACCCATTATGCTGGTTAACGAACTGGCTGTTTAAAATAAAATTATTTCCATTTAGAAGAGACAAAGAATGAAGAAAATAATCAGAATCTTTGCTAAGTCTCTTTAATTTCACAAATGGGGAACCCAACACACACTAAGGGTACATGCTTTGCATGAGGAATGTGTGGTAGAATCAGCAAAAGAATACAATTTTTCTGTGCTTTCGTCCTGTGACACTTTCTGCCCTATGAAGTCACTACCTACCAACACTTTCTCTACGTACTGGTAGATGATAGGGACTTCACCAGATGTATCACAGTCTGACAAATCCACAGCTTTTTTGCAATTTCTGCTTCTAATCCCTTAACACAGGTATTGATTCATTAGCTTTTGTACGCAAGGAATTCACACTGCAGTTGGAGAACAGATTGTGTAATTCAATTGACAGGAAATAGAGTGTTTAGATCTGAATGTTGGCCCAATATTAGTAATAATTCTGAACACTGAAATAGAAAACTACAATGAGCTATGAGAAGGACAAACATTTTACTAACCACTGACAATGGGATGTTTAATGCATTACTGTCATCACTTCTAAAAATTCATGTTAGTGAGGTATAATATAGGACATAAAGCTCTTAAAAATTCTATCCACTCTTTTTAATAAATGTCATTATTTGGATATTGAACTAACATAGTTGATCCAGTTAAAAGAGAGCAACCAACAAAGTCTAACTTAAGGAAAAAAACACAGAACTGGATGCAGAAGCAAATCACATAGTTTATCTCTTCAGTGTCCTGCCAGTTCATATAACATATCCTATGTTATATTGTCTTGAAAAACACACAGGTATATTTATTCAATACACTTTTTTTATACTTCTATTTATGCATGCGTAAGCATGTAGGCATGCCCCTAACTTCTAGAAATTCAGGCACTGAGAACAGTTATAAAGTCAGAATGTCTGCTGTAACACATTTTAGAAATTCGCTCTAGCACATGTACATCCAAAACCGAGGGATGCTTTTTGTTGTCATTTTACATTTAATAAAATAAAAATCATTATTATAGTTTATTTTCTTTCTTCAAGAAAAGTAGCATTAGAACAGATCAAAGATTAGAACAGATACTATTTAGAAAGCTAAATAAATCTTTAAAATAAAAACTAGCTCTGAAGTCTGTTTCATAATAATCCTACCTTTCTATTACCACATAAAGCAATACACCATGACTTCTCAATCATTTATTACAGAAAATAAATGTTACCATAATATTTATTACGATTATTTTTCCACTGTCCCTTTCTTGAATTTTCATTCCTCACAAAATTGTATCCAAGTACTTTCTATATAAAGGAAAAACCTGTGTCACATAGCACTCCTGTATGTTTGCTTTCCTATGACGCATTTTCTTCTGATGTAGCAAATGTTAACCTTACATATTTAACTTTTCAGCAATCTCTATTCTAAAGGTTAGTCTAAATCTGCAAAGTGTAATTTTTACTCTGCTATTTAAGTGAGGCTGGGTCACAAGAAATGCAGCAATCAAAACACCTGAAAAAATTTCTTGCTGTTTAATCAAATTCTTTACCTGTTTCCCTGCTGCTCCCCATCTTCACCATATCTTGTTACAATATATTTTTAGCTGCTATCACGCTGACTCTATGGGTTTTAATTTCCTAACCCTTCCCTTGGGGTCCTTCTAATTAACTTGCTCTATAATCCTTCTTCCTCTACCACTACTCCTCCCACTTTTCCTTTTAAAATGAAACTATTATTTTTCTCGGGTTAGCAGAGGTTGTTTATCCCATAACTACAGTACTGTAATGTAAGGGATGCCACAATCTCTGTATTTTCTTTGAAGTCATGGCTGTTAAAAGAGAATACTATATGAAATTCTGAAGTTCTGCATATCTTAACTAAACAATATTTTATGGGTAAAAAGATGAACTCCTAAATACCTGACTAACATATCAGATATAATACTACGGTCTTCACGCTTATGAAGAACTTTAAGAATATCTCTTTCATTTAAAAGAGTATTTTCTCTATCACCTGCCATTGAATACACCAAGAATTAATACAACTGTTTTCTAAAATGTATTTTAATTATTAATTAAAACATACTTTAGTTATTAAGGTCAGTGAGGGACACAGAAACAGCAGTGACAGCGGTAACAGCAGCAGCAGCTCTAGTACGTTCTGGAGGCTGAGTGCTAGAACAAGCGGGGCAGGGCGTTCCTGCAGTCAGGGAAATGTGATTAAGAGCTGAGAGACCCAAGAGGAACTGTCACCTCTCAAGAGGCTGATGTGGCACGAGTGTTGCCAGCAGATTTAAATGGCCTCAGAGAGTGGCAGAAGTCAGTGCTGCAGCAGTCAGAGCATGGCACAGCAGTTCTCAAGGAAGGGCATGTCGGAAGTGCCACTTAATCCTATTCAGGAAGGAAAAGGAAGGAGCCTTCTTCTGTAACAGAAATGGCACCTACATGTCACAGCTGCCAGGCTGGAGATGAAACCCAGAGAAACCACGGCCACCTTGGTACAAGTCTAGACCCAAACAGACTTGAAGACCAAAAAACTCTCAGCTGCAGGGAACTCCAGAATCTGAAAGTCCCCCTGGCACCTGAAGGCAGAAGTGGGTATCATGGGTGCAAGTGTGCCCAGACAGATCACATGCTTTTGAGCAGGTTGACGTGTTGTGTGAGAAGCTCGCCAGGCAGCACACTATCTTGGAATCCAATGACACTGACAGTGAGACCAAGTCCACGCTCAGCAAGTTTGCAGATGACACAAATCTGAGCAGTGCAGTTGACACAACAGAAGGATGGGATGCCATCTAGAGGGACCCAGAAAGTATGAGAACTGGGCCCATGAGAACCTCATGAAGTCTAACAAGTCCAAGTGCAAGATGCTGCACTGGGGACAGGTCAGGCACTGGAACAAGTTGACCAGAGAAGCTGTAAATGCCTCATCCCTGGAAGTGTTCATGGCCAGGCTGGAGGACGCTTTGAGCAAACTGATCTAGTGGGCTGCATCCCTGTCCATGGCAGGGGGGTTGGAACTAGATGATTTTTAATGTCCCTTCCAATTCAAACCATTCTATGACTCTATGATTTTTTATATTACAATACCTTCCTATGTGTTTTCTTATTGCTCCAAACATACTAAAATTTAATAAACCTGTTCACTAACATAGTATAATCTTTCAAAGTAACATTTTAATTGTCCTTTAAAAGATATAGTTGGATTTTTCATTATCCATATGACTCAATTACAGAGAAATTAATCCACAAGGAAGACACAACCATTACCAACTTCAATCCCCATGCAGTCCAGAAGTTTTCTGAAACTGCAGGGGATGTGTCTACATTTTAAAACTTTGGAACAAAAGATTAAGAAATATTCCCTATCAAAGTACAGAGAGTTGCAGCTACCTGGGGAGTTGGGAAAGGAAGGAGAGAAAAATCTGAAGAACAAATTATTCCTTTTAAAACTATATTGTCAGGGAGAAAAAAATCTTAGATGAGAAAGAGAGTTAGGATGTATCACAAAGGAATTGTTTCTCCATACTCTCCCTTTTAATTTCTTTTTAGGGTCTATATTCTCTTTTAGGGATCAGCAATGCTGCTACAGTAGGCAACATCACACATGCAATTGCATGTGCTGTCCCCTTCAGCAGCTCTCCTCCATGTGTTTTTCATAAGTAGTAAGGATATTTTCTCAAGGGAATTTCCAAGGCTAAAGAGGAGAACATATGCAACTCTTTTCTAAGCCCTAAGAAACTAGATATCCAAATCCCATTTAAGTTGTATTTTTAAGTATCTTCACTTTTAGAGTTACAAAATTTTACTCCACACTTTCTTTGTGCTGTCACTCTGAAATACATTTTGTGATACTCAATACTGAATCAAATTAGTTGGGATTCATCAATCACTGAATGTAGCCTATAGTAATATCTGGATCATACCACCAGGAGTAAAAGAAAAGCTTAAAGAATGGTATGAAGAATATACAACCTGTTCATCATACTTACTTTTTTTTATTTGTTTGTTTGTTTTTTTCCTAGGTTACTAGTTTCTTCATTTTGCCCTATAGAAGACAAACAGTACTCTGACGCCACAGTCTACACAGAACTAAAAGCAATCACATTCAGAAGGGGCCTGGTGCATGGGCACTGCTACCAGACCCACCAGTGGAATGAATTCTGGGTCTAATTTTTAATAGCTTTTTTTCCTAGCATTTTGAAAGGGATACACAGCACAAAAGCTGCAGCATAAGATGCCGTGTTTTTTACAACGTGGTACTCCTAAGGTACTGGAAGAAAGGCCAAAAAAAGCTCAAACATTGCAGCAGAGTAAGAAGGAAAAAACTTTTACTCCTAGATGAAGGAGATTAGATGTATGCAAATGTCTGGGCAAAGTTTAGGAGTTATTAAGGGGGAGCAAAATAAAATAGGAAAAATCCAGTTTCCTTCTGACAGTCTAGAGAGAAATGCTTTGCAAGACCTTGGACGCACTCTCACTCCTTGCCTCACCAGTCTGTTGTGCTTTCTTAAGTGTAAGACTAAGGGCAGGAAATGGATTTTTCATCAAGTTTTTCCTTTCCCACAGCTCCTTTTGGCTGTCTGCTTTTTCTACCATTTTCTAGACATGCTGAGTCCCAAAGCTCAGACTGCTTCGCTGCTATAATTAAATCAAATTAACAAACAAAACCACACCATGTTCTAGAACACATCAATGAGCCTCAAAAGAATCACTGAAATGGTTAGCATTTCCAAAAAAAGGTCAACTTTTTGAGCAAAGGATAAGTCTAGTAAGTCCTAACAGTTATGACTGCAGTCACGTGTTTTTGTTTCATTGCATACAGACCCTAACAAACCTGTCAGCACAACAACTATAATTCTTAATACAGTATTAGTATTACGTTTAGTTTAATCTTTTTGCATTTGGAACTGCGGGGAAAACATGCAAAGGGAACAGGAGGTTGACTGCATAAGTTCTGAGGGAGACAAATGCAAGTAGACTGTGATTTTTAGAACCTTATATTCCAATTACTTAAATTAGCACTCAAATTTGAAGTGCCCACAATACCAGCATTAAGTGCCTTTTGAGAATAGACTTAAAAATGGTTCCCCCTTTTCACAGAATGGTTGAAGTTGGATGAGACCTCTGGAGGTCATCTAGTCCAACATCCCTGCTCAAGGAGGGCCACCTATAGCAGGTTGCCAAGGATGACATCCAGACAGCTTTTGAGCATCCCTAGTGATACGGACTCTATATTCTCAATGGGAAGCCTGTTCCACTATTTGAGCATCCTCACAATAAAAGTATAGATAACCATTTTTCATGGTTTAGGAACACTACTCCCCAATTCAGTGCCCCCCAGCAAGACTCTCCCAAACCCGATGCCACTTGCTTGCTCCCCACCCCCTCCTGCTCAGGTTGAGATAAGAACAATTTACTGGAAAAAGCAATATGATATGAAAGGAACAATAGCAGCAACAATGTTATTAACAAAAGGTACAAGACAAAGAAACAATTTACATGGAAAGTGAAACACCACCAAACCCCCTGTCATGCCTTCTCTCCTCCCAGCTGGAAAAGAGAGTCCCTTACTCCTGACTCTGGCAAATCACATGAGATAGTATTGAATAACAGTGGGGTCTGGCCATGCACCCTTCCAGCTATTGTAAAAAATTAACCCTGTCCTGGCCAAAACTAGGACACACCATGTACACAATGGTTAAATGGAATTTCCTCTGTAGTCTGTGCTCATTGCCTCTTAGCCTGTCATCAGACATCACCGGAAAGCACCTGGCTCTACCTTCTTTACAACCTCCCTTTAAGTATCTGTACACATAGCCTCCTGAGCCTTCTCTACTCCAGACTAACAGTCCCTGCTCTCCCAGCCTTTCCTCCTATGGAAGGTACATCAGTCCCTTCACCAACTTAGGGGGCTCTCACTGGACTCTCTCCAAGACACTCCTGTACTGAGGAATCCAGAGTTGGACACAGTAGTCCAGCTGTGCAGGCCTTGTCAGTGCTGAGGAGAGGGGAAAGATCACATTCCTTGAATCACCATGTTGAACTCCTTCTAATGCAGCCCAGGATATCATTAGCCTTCTTTGAAGCCAGGGTATATTGCTGCCTCATGTTCAGCTATGGTCGTGGTCTCCACTATGACCCCCACTGCCTTTTCTGCAAAGCTGCTTTCCAGCTGGTCAGCCCCCATAATGTGCTAGTGCCTGGGTTTGCTCCTCCTTATGTGCAGGACTTCACACTCAGTGTTGAACTTCATGAAATTTCTGTCAGCCCACTTTTACAGCCTGTGAAGATTCCACTGGATCAGCCACTTCTACTTTGGTGTCATCTGGATACTTCAGATGGAACATTCCACCCCAGTGTCCAGGTCAGTAATGCAGATGTTGAACAGGGCAGTAGCCAGTATAGTGCCCCTGGGTACAAAGCTACTTACTGGCCTCCAGCTAGACTTTGTGCTACTGATCACTGTCCTCTGAGCTCAGTCATTAAGTCAGTTTTTCGATGCATCTCACTGCCCATTCAGGCCATACTTCATCAACTTCTCTATAAGGATTCCATGGCAGAGAGTGTCAAAAAACTTACTGTAATCAGAGCTGACAATATCCACTTTATCCCCCATGTCTAACAAGCCAGTCATTTCCTTGTAGAAGGTTATTAGGTTGGTCAAGTATGACTTCCTTTAGTGAATCCATGTTGATTATACATGATCACCTCCTCTTCATGTGGCTGGAAATACTTTCCAGAATTAGTTCTTTCATTACCTTACCAGGGATCAAAGTGTGACTGACCAGCTTGTAGTTTCCTGCATCCTCCTTCTTGTTCATAAGTATGACATTTTCTTTCCTCCAGTCTTTAGGCACCTGGCCCAGTCATCATGATCATTCAAAAATGGCTTCATGCCAACATCACCCAACATCAGTGAGCTCCCTTAGTACTTACGGGTGCAGCAGGACCTCTGGACTTACATAAGACTAGTTTGCCTAAGTATTCTCCAACCTGCTTCTCCCACCATGGGTAAAAGCCTTTCTTGCTCCAGACTTCCCCAGTCTCCGGGTCCCTAAGAGTACTGAAAGCTGAACTTTCTAGTCTTTCTAGTAAAGACTGCGATGATGTACTTGGCCTTTTTCATGTCCTGTGTCATCAGGGCTCCCGTCCCATTCATCTGTGATCTCGTATTTTCCTTAGTGTTCCTTTCACTACTTACATACTTATAAAAGCCCCTCTTTGGTTAGTCCCAAACTGCCTTCTGATCCTGTCTCTTTCAGGAATCACTAACTCACCTTTATGCACGCACAAACTTTTTCTGACAGTAAAAATCCAGCCATTACAAGCATCCTGATGTCGTACAAATGAGCAAATGACATTGGCGGATCCAACCACCACTGGAGTGAGAGATACCTACACATCACAGCTAATCTTCATACACTTTTATTCACCTCCTTAAGACACTCTTCTACTGTTACTCCTATTGTTCTTATCACCTTCACTTTTCATTATTAACTGTAAATGCTAAGCATGAACACAAGGTCCAGTTATTCTTCGTATTCAACATTCCATTATAACACTTTAGTGTTTAAATACTGGAATAAACACAATCTCCCCATTCGATAGGGTGCCATAGATGGCCTCCCATAGCTCTGCTAGTTTTTCACCATCTACAGACAAATTGCTCATTAATCTTACTTCCAAAGAAAGTCTTAGCACAAGCACTTGCTTCTGTCAGCTGCACAAAAACAGTAATAAATTTCATTTTTTTCCCAAATTTCCACTCTATTTTTTTAATTAAGTTGGAGCTACAGCCAATTTAATTATTTCATCTCTTAGTATGCCAAGTGGAAACATTATAGTGCGTAAACCTTACTCTTTCCAAATGTAATGCTTTTTTGAACTCTGGAACTTTGCTTTATTAGTTCTTTAACCATATTTTCATAAAGAGATGCTTGCACATTTGAAATCACACTTCACTGTGCATCCCTAGTTACCATGTACATGTGTATACTTGAGTGATGAATTACATGAATGGAAACATGCAATAATATGCATACATTTGCAAGCCCATCAACAGCTTTAAGAACTGGCAACTTAATAACCTAGTTACTGAGCATATAAATTTCTTTTGTGACCCAAATTTTATTTCTCATGTTTTAAAGTCTCTAAGTGTCGTTATATATCTCCACCAGAGGAGATACAGGAAAAAAAAAGTTTGGAATAAAAACTTACAGTTCTTAGTGCTCTAACTCACATACTTAAAGTCCATTTAAACACATTTTTAATACTATAGAGAGTAACAAAAAACCCAACCCAAACCAAACAAACAAAAAACCCCCAAACTTTCAAAGAGACAACTGAAACTTAAGACCTACTACTGAGTTTTACGGCCTATAATAACCCCGCAATAACATTAAAATTGCCAATGTTTATCCCAGCAACAAATGTGACCCAGCCTGTACTGTTTTCTTTAAAAGTTTGAAGCAATTAACACAATAGGTCTCCAATATATTCAGATTATTGTTACAGTAAGAAGTTATAACACATCAACATTATTTTTGATGAGTGGAAGAACATTTTTGAAAGAATCTTTACGTCACTTGAGAAACTGCAATTTTCCCCCCTCCCTCCAAAGAAAGAAAATATAATAAATGTGTACTACCTTGTCACTTTACAGTTTGACTCAATCAGCTCATTTTCAATATCCAACAGACTAGAAGGCAAATTGTATTCCAAGGATGAGGCCATTTTTTTTAAACGCAGTAAGCCAACACAGAATTTTGCTCCCATCTCTTCCAGTTCTCTCGTCCCTATCTGCAATCCCTGATTTGAAAATAAGATTTAAAAAATACAAAATAGTACATGCAGATGAAACCACACATACTGCAGAATTATTCTACATCAACATTTTGTTATTTTATTCAATACAGTCTCTTGGTTTAAAGACAGAACAAATAAGAACTGTAGAGTAAACTCTTAACAAGAATAACAGAAGAGATTCAGAAATAACTAGATGATTCCTCTAAGTCTGAACAGAGACACCCACATTTTTTTGAGCTTTCTAGTCTACTTCTAGCACATCAGTATTAACAGTTCTTTACCCAGTAGCATTTGAAGAGAGACAGAGATCATGTCCAAATTTATAAGCATAAATAATTTTTAAAAATAGAGACAAAATTTATAAAAATTAATTTCAAATACAAGATTCTTCAATGTAAGTTTCATTAATAAGAAGGAAGAAAGAGAAAATTCATATTGTAGCTGTGATTAAGTTCATTCCTATGTTCTGACACATAGATATTTAAGACATCAAAGTTACTCCTTGACACAGATATCTCTTCTCCCCTATAAGTTAGAGGCTATATGTTAATTCTGAAAGCATTTATTCACACATTTAGTAATTAAAACTAACAAACAAATTATCAAAGGCCATAGCTGTTTTCTAACTTGAATGATATACCCAGGCATTTTCCTCTGCAAAGACTACTTAGGAGGTAGAATTTTTGTAATGCTCTCCAAGTTCACATAAGTGATAAAGCCTCCCACCAGATAATACTACACTTTTAATTTAGTCAGGAGTGCAGTACACAGAGACATAACATCTGACCTCAACTACTTTATGAAAAGAGCATAGTCTAGAGTGACCCTCAACTGTTATGGAATTGGCTAGTTGTAACTGTATATACACTAGCAAATTCAATGGCACAACCCAGCTCCATCTCCCCCTTTGCAACTTCTGTATTTCTGGAGAATTTAAAAGGGTTTTAGTTTGGATCTTCTAAACCTCTTAATGTAAAGATTAGTTAAGAAGAAGCTTTGACAAAACAAACAGGGAAGCAGAGGAGCCAGGAATTGGTAGTAAGCTAAGTCATCAAGTAGGAAAAATACATGAAGCAAAAAGAATGGAGTAGAAAACTTTTTACCAAAAGCTAAAAAAAAAAAAAAAAACCACATAAGCTTTGTATGTGTTGCCACACCGACAATGTGTTTTAAAATGCAAGGTTTAAAAGAAAGTATCTTGCTCCAGAAATGGTTCATCCCATACATTGTTCATGTACTGTTTTGAACATACACACAATTAATAGATGGAAAGTTTGATTTTCTTGTGAGTTCTTTTCTTCCCTTAGTAGTCTTCATAAACAAGGTGCTTTACAGCAACAAGAAAGATAAAGCTATATCCACCATTCTAAACAGTGCCATCCTCCACTCAAATGGTACTGAAACCTGTTAGCAGTGAAGAAGAGTTGGATATTTGAGTATTATTCTTAATAGTAATGCTACTTACCTCTTTTATAATGCTTTTGTGCTGTAGGTTTCAAAGCACTTATTAATAAAGGAAGAATTATCCTCACTTTACTGATGGAGAAATGGAGGCAGAGAGGGTTGAAGCGATTTGCACAGTGTCTCACAGCATGTCACTGACCCCGCTGGGAACAGAAATCAGTTCTCCTCACTCAGTGTAGTACCTTATCCACAGAGGCCAATTTTTTGTTTTTGTTTTATATTTGTTTGCAGATCATTAACTTTCAAAGGCCCCAAACATAGCTGGGGCTCCACTATGCTAATCACAGGAAGACACAGTCCCTGCCCTAAAGAGATTAAAATAACATTAAGGACAAGAGGCAACAAGTATGCAGAAGAGGAAGGAGAAGTGTAACAGTAATCTATCTCACTGCTACAAAGATTACTAATGTGCACAACTTGATGGTTCAGAAACTTTTCCAATCAGTGTCTACATCTGTTGCTGAAGAACTTATCATTAGTTGGTAGGTTCCTTATACATAGGATATGTATAACAGGAGCCTGTCTAAGTTGAAAAAGAAGTAAGAGTAAAGTATGACAGAAAGTGCAAAGACAATTGTTAGAAAGATAAATAGCGTGCACATGTTCCATGGCTGCTATTTTCAGCACAGCAGAAATAGGATACAACTAAGAGAAAACTAAATGGATCAGGTTGGAGGTGGATAACTGTGGAACACTAGGAGAATAAACTTCGAACTTACTACCCTGAAGGGTCTACATAATTGTGGTAAAAGCCCATGGTAAAGTCTAGATTTACTTCTCTCATTTCTTTAAATGATAAGGGGAATGCAATACCACACAACTGCCAAATACTGAATTTCTTAATCTACTGTTATTCTTCCAGCAGCCAAACCTCATAATTTCCATGAAACAAGACACTTAAAGTATGTTTCAGGAAATAACAATAATAATCATCATCATCAGTTGCCATCACTAAGGGACCTGAGATGAAGTTCGGTTTCACTGAAGCCATAATTACACTCCTTTTCTTAATCTTGTAATTATCCTCAACTGTTGTTCTAGCACTTTGAACTGTAGCCTATTAAAGACATTGCTTTTAAGCACAAGCCACCTGGAAGTAGCTGCTTTTTTTTTTAAACATGTGCTAAATGTCATTCCTTTTCCTTTACATTTTATACAATTGTCTTTCTTCTAGACAGTAACATTTTAGATGGAAGGTTGAAGTCTTTCTTACTAACCGTGTAATGAAGATACCTTCACATGAATAGAGCGTTTCAGTGATTAACTTTGCTGCCTGAAAGCAAAGAGACAAAGCAAAGGCACAACAGACTGTGACCTCAAGTTGAGAAAAATGTTCCTGTAATATGTACTTAACCAAATTAAAATTTGGAGAAGTCAGTTGGACAGCAAAACATCATCCTGATCTTCTGTGTTCAGCAGAGGCTACAAAGACATAATCGTTCTTGAGAACTCAAAATCTAAAGACAGGAGAATCATCGTAACTGAGAAGTTTGTTGACTGAATCCTTACTTCCTAAAGTCTTCTCTTCATGTACATCATAAAATTTCCACATAACAAAATCTTTTCCATTAACTTCAAAACTGATCAATACTCCTAAATTTAGTAATTTCTAATCAGGAAAGGGACTGATTTCAGTTTTCAGGTGGCTTAAATTATCAAAAACATTGTTCTTTTGTCTGCCATATTAATTACGCTCCATAGTAGATCCTGGAGAATCTTTTCCCCTGAAAGTCTGTTTTTCAACATCTTGAATTGCAGATGAGTAAGCAATATTTGCAGCACTAATTCTCAACACACTACAAAGACTCCATGTAATCAGTTGAAAAAAGACTGCTTACAGAGATACTCTGTTATTAGAGATCCTAAATTCAGGCAAGAATTGCTAACTTCAATTCCACAGCTTCCTGGCTGGAAATAGTCTAGCATCACCATTGTCCAAGTAAAATGAAAAAGAATAAAAAGAAAAACTGATATTCAGATATTACCCAGCTTTGGCAAAGACTCAGTATTTCTTCCACAGAGAACTAATTTGTTCAGTAATCCTCTTTGTGTTTTGAACAAAATTCAGCAATGACGCCAAACCAGAATAAGACCGGAAAAGTGCTTCAGATCTTTAGACAGTCCAGTCTGTGTATCTGAGAGTCTGAACTCTCATGTCCTTTGGGATGGGAAGTAGGAGGGAAGAGAATTTCTACAGCTCAATTTCTGGTTTGAAATAACATATTATGACATATATAATTTAATTTATACCCCAAGTTTATTGACAGAGTTGCTGGCCCCATTCCCTCCACAAAAAACCTCAAACAACAAAACCCAAAAAAACCCCCCCAAGCCTGAGCCTTTTTATCTCTTTCAGCTTCTCATTGGAGAAATGCTGTTCTTTTCCTGTTCAGTCCAGTCAACTTGGCTTTTTAGATATATTTTCTTAGTAAGTCTGAGCATTATCGTAGTGAAGAAATAATTAAGAATCTTCCTGTACGTTCAGAGGATGACTAAGATCTCACAAATTGTTTTATGCCAAATAAAATGAATGGCAGAACAGCAATTTTATCTCATCAGCTACTTTATATTACACAGAGGAATGCTCTTTCCTTTTCAGTAAATGATTCTTCCACAGAATCCAGCCATTTTTTTCCTTCATTGCAGAAGAAGGGCTTTGGAGGTTTAAGCATCTTGAAAGTTTGGTCACAAAGCTCTTCACTTTTCTTAAGTACTTTCTGTAGCAATACTGCATGAAGATTCATGTTTAAGAATATTCTGGAAATTTCAAAATACGCAAGTTGGATCAGTTATCTTTCTTTAAAGCTTCATAATGATGTCATCTGAGGAATAATGGATTATTCTGACAACAGCAGGAATGCTTCTGTATTAATTGACAAAATTTAGCACTTACAGACCTACCAAAATTCCTGCCAAAATGTCTGTCTTCCTACTGTCTAGGGAGACAAGCATGGATGTTGGAACATACATTAATATACTAAATATGCCTTGTTCCAACTTTTTTTGTTTCTGTCCCACCATATCCTTGATCCCGGCCTTCTGATCCTTTTTCTGTCAAGCACCTTATTTGAGGCTTGTGATCATTTTCTTGATTAGCATTCCTAAGCTCTATTTTCAGACAGAGGAAACCAACTTCTTCCATGAACGTTGTTTACTATTGACACACTAAAAACAAGGTCACGTATGGTTTTCAAATACCCAGCCCTGTTAATACTTTTCAAGAAGAGAAAATGAAAACGAATTTTAAGTCAAGAAGTCAAACAACTATAATGAGTTCAGAGATGATGTGTAATTTATAATGCTGGTAACCTGATATGAAAGTGTTTTGATTTATAAGCCTGTTTCTTAAGCTACACAGGAAATTCTGTGAGGGACACTACTAAATACCTGCTGAAGAATCATGAACTGCCATGGTGAAGTCTGAAATTGCCATGTATTAAGGAAATTTTTATTATAGTATTGGCATTGATTATTACCCAATTTTAATAATCTATTGGACAGAACAGTTCTGGGTTTTTTTAACTACATGCACATGTATGTGTTACAAGCAATGATTAATATTAATCTTGTTAAAACAGCCCATAAGCATAACTGTTATGCAACCTATAATATTGCAAGCTATGTAATTTCATCCTGCCATTAGTGTACCCAGACCTCAGAAGGTTTTAGAAGGTATTAGAAGTTAAAGCAAGCAAGCAAGCAAATAGGGTTATAGAATAAGATACCGATGCAAATGGAAGAAATTAAAAAGAAAGGAAAGTTTAACTGAGATATCTTCTTACCTTATATTTGCCCTGGTCACATCCACATAACGTGCTTTCCATTGTGTAGCTCCTTTGTACTCCTATCTCTCTCCAGACAACAACCCGTGCTGTCGATTCCTTGGACTTTTCCACTACAAAGCTGCAGCTGCCCATGCAGAATGCTGGGGCAATCTGACTCAGGATCTTGGGGAGTGCCTGCAGGATAGCAATTTAAAATTATTCCCTTTACAGAAGGAGATGATAGGGGGCCACATAATCACAAACCGTTATCAGAAAATTTTACTGCAGTCTGAATTAAAGTAACAAGAAAACAAATCTCCATCTTAAGTTTTAAAAACAGTGTCTTCAGGTTTGCCTTTTCCTACTTAATAAAATCCTTTTTTTCAGATTCAGTTACTCAAATTGTCAGTTATGTGGGTAAGAATCAGGATACAAGAGAATTCTTCAGCTGGTCAGCACCTTCTCCCTAATTCACCAAGCTAAGCTTGCTTAAATTAAGTGTACCACTCTTCGCATAAAGTTATTTAATTCAGTTTCAGACTGTTTCAACAATCCCATTTACAGACCTAACAAAACCAGTACTTTATTAATACATAAAATTAATTTGTATACAGCAAAGCACTAGGTGCATATTTAACTTGAATCAAAATTTAGTATAACTTTACATGACAGCTTCAAGGAATAGTTACACAAATATGTGTGTTTGACTAATGTTAAATGAGTACTCTTTCCAGCTTTTATTTGTGTCAGTTATAACAAAACATGACTGCTTCAAATTTATTATTTCAGTAGTACATACACCATTAGTAGTGTAACCTTGCCCAAACATTTCAGTCCACCTTTTTGAAATCAAAAGGTTTTTTCCCCACAACTCTTATTGACTGTTGTCTTCTGTGCAGTATAGTAGTGCAGGCTGAAGTGACAAAACCTCATATAAATGTGTTACAGCAGCAGGATGTGAACGGCATCCGATTCAGCATCCAGGAAATCACACAAGAAAATCAAGAAGTGATAGATTTTGGGTTTTGTAAATGAGGGAGTACAGAAAGCACCTCTACTCGTTTACACTCATGGATGTATAACAATCATTTTATCATGCATTCACATGTTTGTCGAGCTTAACTCTGCATTTCCGCAAAAAAAACAGGGGGCCTGGATGCATTTAGGTTGCACGGGTTTGCAGTTGCCACGAGGCGGCAGTGGAGATTCACAGAAGAAACAGGTAACATGCAGTCCTCTAAATTTTTGCATTTTTGAAAGTTTATACAATGCAGTGGCTGTTTTTGTGGAAGTTGATTATGTATACGTAATTAGGGGCACATGTCTTACCTACAAATCTGTATAAAAGGAATCTTCCCTATTTCCATACACAAAAATGAGTATTTCTTTTCTTGTTCTACAATATTGTTTGTCATGCTTAAATGACTATACGTTCATCTAGTAATTATGAATGCACAGAAGTATATTTTCCACCTATTGTCTCTAACAGTAATATTAAACACACACAAAAAAAGCACTTATTGGTAAAAAGAAACAACAAAAAAAATTAAGCACTCTATGTAAATATTTAAAGCTCTCAAAATACTTAAAAGTACACTCATGAACTAAAAAGAGATCATTTTAAATAAGTCTGCTTATGTTATAGAGTCATGACTTGCACAGAATATTATGAGGAAGTTATTTTAAAAGTATATTCCAAATCCATGCCCAATGAAAGAGGTACAAATGTCAAACTTACCCTGTAACCAGGGTCTTCCATCAGGTCACAAGAGGCAGCATTAACACTCGTATGCCACATTGTCTCTTTGATGCTGCAGCCATACATAAATACATTCTTTTTACGAGAATGACCATGATAATCACAGTAGACCTACAATAAATCATTTGGCAAAATAAAACCAAGGCATACGGAGTTAACATTTTATGAAAGTAACATAAGGCAAATTTTTTTTATTATTTGTATTACTGTTGAAAGTTCAAAAGAATTAAGCAACACAATTCCTTATATAATTAACTTGTGTATTATGACAAAAAACATGGGATTCATCTAAGGAAGGTTTAACCTTCTATCCTAGCCAATGTAACACATTTACATCTACAGGTTTGCAGAAGACCAGTTCTTAAGTGTGACACAGTTTACAAGACCACATTAAAATGTTTAATTCATAGACTAGCTACACAGATAAAGTTAAAAAAATTCAGAATTGCTTACACACACATACTTACCAAAGGTAAACGTTTTATAGCAGCCAGATATTGCAGTAACCCTTTAGCATGGTAAATAGTGGGATGCAGATCTGGATTTGGATTTTGCCACTGTCTGTTTAAATCTTCTCCACTTAAAGAGCAACGGTGGCTATTGTGGGGGGGTGGAAAAACGCATGATGTAGTCTGTATTATCATACTTTTAAATAAGCCTCCCCCCCACCTCAAGATTTCCTCATCACCACTCCTTCTTTGGAAGGAGTCTGGCAAGAAACAAACTTCAATTTTCTAACATGTCATGTAACAGAATTGTTTGGGGTATTTTAAGTTATGTTACAGAGAAACTAAAAATAAATTAGAAGTAGCTTCTTATGTGAAGTCACTTGTAATATTGCTTATTTGCTGTTGAAACTGACGGCTTGAAATTCTATTCAAATGTTAGTTCAAAATTAGTAATTTCAAATATAAGGTATCTTTACATTTTTGGTGTCTTGACTTCTGTAATTTAAAGACTAATGTCAACTAAAAATCTAATACTTGAAACAGGAAACTGTTAGGAGACAACGAGCTGTGAGAAAAAGAAGAAAGAAAAAAACCAAACAAAAACCCAGCAAACAAATAAAGATCATCTCTGCATTTAGTCAGCTATCAGCAAGAACTTTTAAACTTGCAGAAATTCATGATCATGTAGTCATCTTCATTACATTTGCCTTTAGATTGTGTCTGCTTGGACACACTTCTTAATTGTCCCTGGATCCTGAATTATTTCATTAGAAGTGTTTCAGTATATACATGCTCTTACATTTAAAGACAGAGTTCTACTGAAATCCATAATTGGTTTTATTTTTTTATTTTGTTCACAAAACTTTTTAAAATGTTACCCATAACTAGATGAGAAGAAAATGTAGATTCGTCATAGCAAAATTTCTATTTCATTTGAATTCTAGTAACCAAGTAAATGGAGACTGCTGAATGCTTACTCACAGCAGTTTCAAAAGGTTCTGAAGTGAAATAATTACTATGAATAACTTTTATCAAGCCAGGATACTCTCTTACCCTTTCTCTTGCACACCTTTTAACTTTCCACTTTTAACAACATATGACAACAGCCAAAAGACATATTTACGTAAAAAACTTTCTCAAATATAAGGCTTTTTTTTTTTCATTAGGACTAGGAAGTTGTTTAGCTTTTCCTAAATGTCAGATGTGGTCTCATATAACACTGTTACACATATCCAAGATTGCTGTTCAGAGAGACAATTAAAATGTCATGTCAAATCACATAGCAATGATTATTATCCATGGAAAACTAAAAATATTTTTTGTAAAACTGAAAATTGTGACACAATGCACCTACATTTTAAAAAGAAAAAAATGAAAAAGTCCTAGCAATATTGCAACTGTTGGTTGCATTTTATCTCATTAAGTATTGCATTTGTAACTTTCCAGGATTACTTTAGATTATTCTTTTTAAAATAATGATGTAAAGAATTAGTAGTGCTACATATTTGTAAGTAAATGTATGCTTACTTTCCATTGATGACACCATCTGGATTGAGCATGGGAATAATTTTGAAAATATAAGATTCCCGTAAACATTGGGCATTTGGACTATTACTCATAAGGTATTCCAGTGTTCCCTTCATAACCCAGCTTGCATTAGTCTCTCCAGGATGTACACGCGCAGACAGGAAAACATAAGGACGATTCCCTAAAAGAAGTATGCATAGAAATTGCAAAATATGATTTAAGCTAAGTAAACAGTTCGTTAAATTGAAAAAAGAGCCAATAGCCAGCTACATTCATTACAATGCAAAAAAACCCAGTATTTGTGATTTGAGTATTACTGAGTATGAGTATTATTGATAGAGCTTGCCACAATATTTTTTAAAGGACTGCTAATTACAGAACTATCACAGTGGAGCTTTAAATTAAATCAGACAATTATACAGTCACAACTAGTTTGAGCTGGCAGTTATGATAGGACTTTCACAACTTTTTTCCCAACAGCCAAGAAAAACACTGGGGTGGACAAACAAATCAGGAATGCTATTACAGCCAAAGCTCACTTCGCATCACAGTAGCTTACATATTGGCTTTATGAAAGATTTTTTGACAAGCAAATAACCTCAGCATTTGGAGAAAAAAGTTACTCATCAGGCACTCTTTTCCAAGAAGTGTTGTCTACAAAATGTAACACACAAAAACATCTAGCAACAAAAATTTTAAATATATTAATATATACTCTTATATTTCCAAATATAAATAACTTTATTTGACTACCACAAATAAATATTACTAAATAGATAGCAAATCCTAACTACTGGTGCCTCTTAACTTCAAGAAAGTTATTAACCTTATTTTACATTGCTGTTTTTACAATGCATAGCAGCTAATACTAATTTTTTTTTCTATAAATACCTAGTTTTACATTATTTTCAGATGATGATAAAGAGAAGTCATACTTACTGAACTGACAGACATGTTCATAGTAACTGGATTCTGGCATGGCTGTAATAGTGATTAATGGACAACTGTTGCCAGCCAGGGTCTCGCAGAGAACATCTTGTCTAAAATATATCTGTTGAGGGTTGTGCATAGATTCCAGCTTCTGAAGATGCATCTTCATCCAAAAAATAATGAAAAAATACTTCAAATCCTTCAAATCACATATGACAGCATACTTCAAAGGTACTATTTAACAGATCTTTCTTTTTATTATTCTAAATAATGCACAAGTTTCCATCATAATTCTGACTGTGAAATATCATTCTCTACATCTCTGACTGATTGAATACTTCTCTTTATAGATTCTGTTTTTCCAACTGCTTCAAGAAGGATGAAGGCAGAGAGGGTACATTATTGTGCACAGATGTTACTGTAAGGGTATATGGAAGGTAAGAACCTCTGCTGCATTAAGGTTATCTGATAAATGACCTTTCCACTGCAAAAAGTGATAAGAAGTAAAGGAAGAATCAACAAACAGCAACGGAGAGCTGAGACACAGCAGAAACAATAGCAAAGACCAAGGTCACCAGTCTCTCACTGACAGGTCATTAGGAATCTACAAAGATTTGGAGTCACCTGAGGAATAAGGAGGAAACAAGAGGAACCTGAGGATTCAGGAAATTCAAGAGGGTGGCTGCGGTACCATACAAAAATCAAGTACCTGATCCCTGCAGTATGCCTTAGCTATCTCTCTCTCCTTAGCAGTCTCACTCTCTATTCTGTGCATGCAAGTGCTATGTAGACTAGTGCAACTAACAAGACAGGTGTAGGTGGATTTGGGAATGATCAAGTGTCTCAGCATCATTAGTTGGAGACGACACACCTCTTGGGAGCATCTTTGTGGGTACCACAGACTCTGCGTCCCATGTCCCAGCTGCTGTTGGAATCAAAGCAGACTCCAGCAGATGGAGCTGTAGGCACTGCAGGCACCCTTCAGTCACTGGTATCAGCAATGAAAGTGTCTCAGCGCCAGCTACTGCACTAGGTAAAGGGTGTTGGTGTTCAACCACTGAAACAAGAACAGTGTGTCCCCAAATTGGTGGTGCAATAAAGACTGATTTCTCAGTGCCAGCACCTAGAACAGTAACATGGATTACAAGCCCATGTGCCTGGTACCAGCTGCTAGGGGTGGTGGGCAAGCATAAGCATTTTCCCCACAGCAGGTGTGCAAGGGGGGGGGGGGTGCATGTGCAATTTGCTAGCAAACTCCAAGGTGGACTACCAAGCCAGTATGGGGTCCCAGGTCAAGGAATGGGTATCAGGTGGGCAGAGAGTCCATGCCAGCATCTGGGCAGAACCACAGGTACAGAGTGCCTGTGAGGTGAGTGAGATTATCTCAATTATAGTAACTTCAGTTATCAATAAGTATATGTAGAACAGCAGGATACAAGTCATTCAACCCAAATATGACTCAAACACAAATACTTCATCCAATTAGCACTGTTTCCAATCAATTATCACAGAATGGGTAAGGTTGGAAGGAACGACAGTGGGTCTCCTGCTCCAATCTCCCTCTTCAAAGAGGGCCATCCTAGAGCAAATGGCACAGGATTGTGTCCAGACGGTTCTTGAATATCCCCAGTGAGGGAGATTCTACAACTTCTCTGGGCAACCTGTTCCAATGCACAGTCACCTGCACAGGAGGGAAGTTCTTCCTCATGTTAAGGAGGAACTTCCTGGGCATCAGTTTCTGCCTGTTGCCTCTTGTCCTGTTGCTTGGCACCACCGAGCAGAGCCTAGCTCAATCCTCTTGGCACCCTCTCTTCAGATACTTACAGATATAATATACATTGATGAGGTGTCTTCTCTGTCATCTCTTCTTGAGGCTAAAAAGACCCAGTTCCCTCAGCCTTTCCTCGTAAAAGAGATGCTCCAGTTCCATAATCATTTTTATGACTCCTAGAAAACCCATTTAGCCTGCAAGCATCAATTCTTTTTTTCCAGGACTGTTTTTTAGAACAACCAATACACTTTGCAGTCTAAACACTAACATTATGAACATTTTCAATTTTAAGGAGCATTTTAAATTTTATTAAAAGAAACAAAAAAATGCACTCATAAATGCTTATATTTCACACTTTCTAAAACTATAAATATTTATCTATGTAACATACCATAATCTTCTTACCTTTAAAGTTGAGTATGTATATGGATAATGGTAAGCAAAGTAGCACACATCGTCTTTATGCTGGAAAGTCACTGTGAACGTAATTGTGTAATAGGATTTTCCTTTCTGACCTCCAGCAGCAATTGAACTTCTTGAAAAGTGATTCCTAAAGCAAAAATAAAGGTAGCATACATATTAATTTTTTTCATACCATTGATTATTTCTGAGCATACATTTTAAATGTCAGAAGGATTTTTAGAAATTGTATTTTTCTTCTGCGTACATTTAGGTTAAATACACAGATTCCCACCAGCTGTAAAGATCCTGTCTTACAGCAGTGATACACACATTCATCCACATTGGAAAAAGGTGAGCAAACAAAAACAAGCAACGCAATAAAACAAACAAAACCAAACAAAAAAAAGTAAGCAAACAGCTATCAACCTAGAAGGATTGCATATGGATATGCTGTACCATGTCATCCTGTATTCCAGGATTGGTCTACACTGATTGCATAGATTACAGGAGGCTCATCAAAAGGACCATGTGGTCAGTATTAGTCAAAGTCAGTAAGAAGATTTCAAGTAAGCATGCATATATACAGTCCCTTAAAAGCTTCTCTGAAACAGTGTGCAATTTCTAAGAAAAGTATAAAATATGAAGAGTTTAAATATTAGCAGTGTGCTTGCAAAATAAGACCCTGTATATTTCTATCACTTCTATTATTCTCCTTAGTAACTTGGGAAGAAAACTCTGTTCACAACAGAATAACGCAATTATCAAATGCAGAAACAAATGTTTCTCCTCATAAATTGTACCTCCTGCTAAACTTCAGTTAAGATTTGCTGTATGTTTGATTCACATACTTACTTATAGTAACAAATATCCGTCCCAACACGAGTCCAACATGGTTGAGAATTTAGTGCTTCTTGAACAGAATACATGAGGGGCTGCATACCTGAAAGAAAAACGCGCATCTCACTTTAATGCTTAACATTAAACAGAAAGATCTTAGCACTAACGGACCACATCAACACATACATACAAGTCTACAAATTACCTATACCTATTCACTCACTATCATAGAGTATATTTTCATGAATGCCTGTATGCTCTTTCAACCAGGTGACAAAAGATTCCTGATTTTCAGAAAATAACAATTAAAGAAAAGAACTAGATCCATGGAAGACCAAAATGAAATGTTTAAATGAAAGATGAGGTTAGCATAAAACAGTAATCTACAAAAAATCCTGGGTCCCACTCCATCCAACTCACACAACAAAAAGGCTTCAAAGAGAATACAAAAAATTATACTATTAACCATTCACATAACTGAAAAATAACTAAATTTCAGGACAACATTTTAACAGTTAACTCTTTAAATAGTATACTTAATTTGAATACTTAATATGAAGTTAAAGCAGAAAATAACACATAATAACTGAACATCATTTACTAGTTGAGTAATTAGCCAACCACATAGACTGATTTAGTCAATGTACTTAAAAAAAACAAAAGTAACTATCAAGTAAGTATATGCAACATGAAAGAAGATTTAAGACAATTGATGAGGATTAGTAAATAATTTAGAAGCATCTTATTACTGGTTAAACTACTTGGTATTCTGTGACTTGATCAGTGTGAATGTTATGTGTATGACAAAGACGAAAATAATATTACTCTGTACAAAGAGTTGAATTTTGGCAGGGGGGGGAGAAGGAATTTCTTTTCTTCCTTCTTTAAGGACAGATTTCAGAATATACAGCAAGAAAAAAAAGAAACTTCATGAAACAAATGGTTTTAAGCTGAATAACACACACCACATAGACACTCCAAGAGAAGTGGAAGAAAGGCATATTCACTAAGCCAGTACTTTTTAATGAGGTACATGCTTCAGACTTGCTAAAGACTTCAAGGATCATTTAGGAAGCCCAGCAGTTCAAAGGTAAAACTGTTTTAGAATGTCTCTGCTTATTTTCACATCTGAAAATATACCTCTATGCAGAAATAGACTTATGATGTCATTCTTCCTGACCTCTGTCAATCAACAGGCTTTGGTGCTGTCCACCCCACCCAATGGTCTTAGATCACTTTTAATTGCACCAGTAAATTTCTTCCACTTTGGCCTCACTTACAACAAAACTTCACTTTAAAAACTGACAGCTCGTGGTTTAAGATACATTTTTAGTTTTTAACTGAAGTTGTCAAAACATCTTCTATTAAAATAGTATTAAAATAAAGCATGTAAACTGACAACATGAATACTACTGATCCTGTGGAGAAGGGAAAGAAACAGCTGAGATGTCTAGTATAGATATTTTTTAAGTATTTCGTCTCAAAGTATGGGAAATGTATCTTACCGTAGTTAAACTGACTGTTTGACTTTTCACAGTTGATGATGTTAAATCGGTAACCAATGCCAGTTTTCATTCCACTGACTTCAAAGTAAAACCACTGATGATAATGATTGCTATTTATATCCGAGTTCAGAATTAGATCATACTCATTTCTGAAGATCAACAAAAACAAATCAATCTTTTTTTTAAGAAGCAGAAAGAAAAGGCCTGAAGTATGAAAAGAAGAGCTGAAATATCTTACTTTCTGATCTGAATAACTTTGCGCAGGTTTCCAGATTCAAATTTGGAATTAAACTTCAAAACATCTGCCTCCTCTGGTACGGAACAACTATGAGTAGAAAATGGGTCCAAAATGAATAAAACAAACTTAAACAAATTGATTTCTTTCAGTCCTCACTTGGCAGTTCAAAAACTACTTTGAATCTTCCTCTAAATACAGCCTGGACAGCAGAAACACTGTTACATCAGATAAAACTTTCAATGAAATCTGCTTTAAATATTGCAAATCATATTACAGAGTAAGTAGAATAGACTTAGAGTATGAGTCAAATATTCTTTTCAGAAAGGTAAACGCTTACCTCAAATTATCAAGGTCATACACAACTCTGTCTATAATGTCATTTTGATAAATCAGCCTTTCAATATCTTGAGAGATTTTTGTCCTAAAATAAAAGGTAAAGTTCTCATTTAAACTTTCACATAGTGTTCTCAATTACAAAAGAGGAATTAACTCATAAAGGAATGAAAACTAACAAAGTTGACATGAAGATAGTGGTATAGTTCAGAGAAATCTCAGCCTCACCCTCACTTATGTGTACTTAAGTTTAAACACCTGCATTCACAGCTGACTGAATCCAGTATTTATATGTGAGGGAATTGAGTTTTCATGCAGACAATCCACTGGGTTTTATCTTATGGAAAAAAATGCAGTTTCATACTTTATAATAGAAGCAGGAATAACTCAAACGCTACTTATGTTAATGCTTTAATCCAGGACAACACTTGATAACATTAGTAACTTATATGAGTCCTACCATAAGCAAAATTAAGGAGTTTTAGAGAGTAGGTCGTACAGTAAGCGTGTTAGTGAATTAGCTTTTCACCTCTGGTTCATTTATCGACTAGGTAACAAATAAAAATTAATTTGGTGATGTCAGCCAAATGTCAGGTGTATGCTTATCCAGATTATAAAACCATTGCACAACTGGCAGTATCTAGGTCCTGGTTTGGAAAAGTAAGAATGTGTTGCAGTTCAAGAATGAAATATAGTGGCAGAGCTGTGTGGAAAAGCTTGCACAGCACCTGCAATAAGAAGAAAAGGAGGTAGATTAACAATGAAGAATACAAAAGCAGAGCAGTAAAGTATTCATGCTGGAAATTCGCAATTTAATTAAAATAAATACTGTTAACAAATGAGAAAGAGAAGGTAAGTGCACAACTCTAGTACCTCTTTTTAAATTTAAACTAACTGGAAAAGAAAACAATTCACAAGTCCAATGTACTGACAAAACTGTGATGAGGTTGACTCACCACAATCTATCTGAACAGGTTCAGCTCAGGACAGAACCACAAATTTTTCATCTTGCACTTGATCTTAGAGAACTCTTCAGATCTCAGCATGCCTCAGCTCTAAAAGGTCATAACACTTCCTATCATCACAGGAGTTTTGCCAAGACAAACCTCCATCAATGAAAATACTTAATAAATACTATATAAATAATAATGGCATTCAAATACCATTATAATGACCAATGTATAAGAAAGGAAGAAGAAACAGTATTCAAGATGCACACTAAAAGGAAAAGGAGTAGTAGACATTTTCAGGTTCCAAGAAAATCAAGATAAGCTATATTAAGATAATTAAAGAAAAAAAATCTGGAACCAACACTGTTGATGTGAGTTGTGTTCTTATAGACTAGTCCTTTGTGGATCCTGATGATTAGAAAATACAAAAGTGTACAGAATAGAAAAACCCAACCTAAATTTTTAAGGAATGGAAGAAAAAAAGTAGGAATTTAACCCCAAATTTATACGGTATTGAACTATATCATAATTTTCTTCTCTAAAACAGAGTAACATAAAACACTTCAGTTATTCTCAATTTCATTTTTCCAAACAATAATAACCTGGTGAGACATTTGGTGATAATTACATGCTACTGAACTTAAAAGAAAAAGTACTCCAAAACACTAATTCAAAAACATTTCATCTCCTGGTAAACTGCAAGACTAAAGAAAAAAAACCAAACCCTGTACCACATTGCTCTAACAAAAGTATGAAGAAAACCTACTCAATCACACCTTAGACCCACCAATGTTTTCTTAAATTACATGGATGGATTAAAGCAACCATTGGTTTTCTAAAGAAGACCTAGCTGATCAGCAGTAACTAAATGCTTGCATTAAGGAGAACACAAATCCCACTGAATGTCAAAAGAGCTTGGACACAGTTTTGTAGAAGGCTTTAAAGTTTTTACATTCCCCTATCAAACTCATTTTTACCACTTTCCTAAAAAATATGAATTCCTAAGAAGATTAAGCCCTTTTTAAACAGGTTCCCTTCTAAGTTTGTTATGTTGAAGTAACAAGACTTGATTCATTTGTAGAAAACTGAATTCTTAAAACAGTGTATCTTAAAAATGTGATGTAGGATTTTTGATTCAAGGTTAGCAATACTATCTGATATTTCATTCTTGCTTTACAAAAGACTTAAAGAAGTTACTTTCAGCATACGAAATATAACAAAACCAAAATATTTTAAAGTTAAAATATACCCTGAAATTATGTTCTACAAATCAGCTTTATGTATAACCACACAAGGTTCGTTATTACAGTTCTTTATATCTAAGAACAAGCACTGGAATGACAAATTGTATCTGACTTCACTCAGTTTTATTCAAGAAATTTCAGAATAATTAATTAGTACAAAAACATACTTGAGGATTAGCAAGATTTTCTTACAATGCAGTTCTTAGGTGATTCCTGACTAAAGACTATCTCTCTTCTAAACTAACTGACTATCTAATAAAGAACTTACAGGGAAGATTCTCTTCCTTCAACACTGAAGGAATATATATTCATTATGTCATTAGTTTTCAGCACTTGTTCATTTCACTGGCAAGATCATTGTTTTACAACAGGTATGAAACAGCTAAAGGATTTTAATTATACCATCTAAACACACGTAATCTCTTAATCATTTTAAAATCTAAATGTAAATATGAAGAATCTTATTAAGTTGGTTATAGTTAGAAATATAAAGCCAAAGGCATTCAACCTCATAATTAGGCAGGTGGCAAGGTCTCATAGCTACTATTGTATGTTCTACTAACATGTGCATTTGTCTACAGTAACTTACTATGTATGAGCCAATCTTTCATACCACCTCTGCAAATTATTCTTAAGAGTCTTATCAGTCTTCATCACTCCTCATCATCTCAGAGAAGAAATAAATGGGTGTGTTGATGTATTGTTTTCTGTTGGTTTGCTCTATTTTTCCTTCGGTGTTTATTGTGTGCCATTCTGCAGGACCTAACACAAACTGCATTCTCAGCACTTGTTACCTCTAAATTCTGTTATACTACAAACACCAAAACCAAACACTTCAGAGTATTAATTTTTTAACTTTTTCCACTACATTTTCCTGAAAGATAGCTTTTTAGCACGGCAGAGAAAAGCTGAAGGATCTTTGAACTGTCCTAGCTTTGCTAAGACCTCGAGAGCATTCAGTTGGGGATTTTTTTGTTTGTTTGGTGGTGTTTTTCTGTGGATTGGTATGTTATTTTGCAAACCACAAAATTTAGATGGGAGACGGTGGGAAGGTAGAAAGGGAACGTATAAATTAAACTTAGTATTTAGAAACTGAATTACAGAATTAGCCATTACAGATCAGATTGTGTTCTTCTCTATGGCTCTGCTCACCTACCTTCAAACTGTTTTTCACTGAAAACACTTTTACATTCCAAAGTGAACTGTGTAACATGGCCTGGTAGCCACAGAATCACAAATAGTCATGGTTGGAAAGGACCTCTGGAGATTATCTAATTAATCTCATCCTAAAAACTGTTCCTCAAGGGAACAATAACAACAACAAAAATGAGTATGGTAACTCACCTCTGCACCCCATATGGCCTTTCCAGAATAGGTTCCTTAAATGGGGGTGGAATATGGCCAAAATAATCTGGATAGGCCACTTCTGAATATTCCGGAATAGATTTTGTGGTTTTTACCATTTCGATATAAAGATCACAGTCATGAACTGATGATACATCGGAAACCTCAAGCATGACTTGTTCCCCTGATGAACTAGATCTGGAATCCTCCTCCTCCTCTGAATCCACTCCAGTGCAGCAGAGTTTTCCCAGTTGGACAGATGATCCTTCAAATAGGCTACTTCCACAGGGTGAAACATGTTCACAAGGCTTACTACAAGCAAGTGTGGTAAGGCTAGCTATGCTTTCCTTCTTTACTACACACCCTGGACCATAATACTGATCATTTTTTGCACTGTTCTGCAGACTGATTCTGTCCAAGCCTTTTACAATTTCTTGGCTTAGACACTGGCATGATGGAAGCATGTTTCTTTGATCATTTTGGTGATGTGAACTACTGTCTTTCATACCATCTTTCTTTGGTAGTTCCAGAAAGACTGGCCTTCTATTATATTCCTCTCTCAAAAAAGGATTGCTTTCCTTCAAAGCAACCCCTTTCGTTGACTGGTTTGCTTCAGCAGAGTGCTCCTCGCTGGCTGTAGGAACAACGATAGGTCCACTCAGATTTGCATCAGGTACAAAAGGCTTTGGTTCCTTGGAAACTAAGTCCCATTCCTTAAAAAAAAAAGGTGAAAAAATAATTTAAAAAATTATTAACAGTTCCTAAGTTCCATTTACATTAGAAACATTTCTCTTTCCCTGTTCCTGAGGTAAGTTTTTGAATAATCCAAAAGAAATGTAATTTAAAAGATAACAGTTATTATGCTATAAGCTATCATAGCAATTAAGGTTCATCTTTTACAAGATGAAAGCTTTAAAGCCATAAACAAGTAGTTCATCAATAACAAAGTATCAAGTCAATGCAATTGACCCAGATATTTTAACCACTGATTTTAAGTAGATGCACAGCATAAAGGAAATAACTAATACAATGAAGCTCTCTCAGAAATCTCATGTCCTTTCTTACTATTTTATTTCTGCCATGTCCAATAATTAGACATCAGAAAACAGTTTTGTTTACATCTGCCCACAGTTCCCTTCTCAGTCAGACTGAAGTAACCATAACATTTAACTAAATTACTTAGTATATATCACTCTCATATGTAGAACTAGAACTGCAGACCCATGTTTCTTGGCTAGAGGAACTATCCATCAAAAAAAGAACTTCAAAGTGTATTCCAGAGTCAACCTGACATAACAAGAAATGTCCTGAGAATCATATACTTTACCTGAAAGTTTTCTGAAAGTTCTGGGAAAAACTGCTCATACATTTTCAATTCTTCTATGGGTCTTCCCAATTCCTGTCTAGGTTTCAGTTTATTAATATCAGTCTCAATATCATCATTCTGAAAGATCATCAGAACAAATTAATCTTGCATTCAGAATAATTACACTTCCAAAACATTAATCTGAAACATTCGCTTCTTATGCCTGACACAGCCATGCTTTAAAAGCTGAATACCCCTATTTGAAAATTAGCTGAACTGCAGCTTTCATCATGAAGATTTAAGCAGCTCGGTTTTATTAGTATGCCTAAGTTTCTATTTCAACAGAAATACTAAAACATCTCAATTTTCTTGGTTTTACACAAATTTATTATATACAGATATCAGACTACGCTTTACGTGAGATCTGTGCATATTTTGACTATTGCAACTTGGAATGTGGAGACTTCAACTGATTGCAGTGACAAAGCAATGCTTCTTCCATAGAAGACACTCCTTTCATCAGGGCTCATCAGACCCTCGAATAAAAGTTGCCTTTCCAGTCCATGGACGGACAATTCAATTAACTCCTAAATACCTGTAATATAAAAATACTGAATAAGGCAGTTCTGACCAAATATCCATCCATGTTCCGAGTGGCAGGTGGAGAGCAGGATAATAACTTCCCAAAGTGGTACAACAGTAAAAGATCTATCTGTGCCTCTACAGTTGCCTGAACTTACTACCTTGCTTAAACACTGATCTACTCAATCCCAGTCTAGAATGATCAAAAAAGTTAGAGCAGCTCCTACATACTGAACAGCTTATATAGGAAAAGTGGGCTGAGAGAAATACAAGTGGGGAACAGAACACTGCCAAAAGAGTTTGCAGTTCTGTTCCACTGTACTCCAGACATATTAAGTGTGAAGTAAACAGATTTTGATAAAAATCTTGAAGCCATCTGAACAAGAAAGGCTGATATTTCCAAGTTGCTTCCTTTAAGTTTCAGGAGCTTTTTTAATTAATTTTGTCTCTACCAACCTTAAAATGTTGGTCTTTGTCATCATCATTTTCAGTTTCAATTTCAGATTCTGTTTCAGCATCATCGTTATCATCACTTTCATCTACTACATCATCCACTACAATACAAAAAAGTTTGGTAAGGCAGATTATACATTTAATCCAATATACAAGTTCAAAGAAGAACTTCTCTGTTCTGGGTTTATTTTCTTTTTCACTTACCACATGAAAAAAAATTTGAAAACCAACTCATTAACTAGTCTTGCTTGTCATGTTTTCATTATGTTTTCTCATAAAGGGTTTCCCATGCAGGAAATCTGCTGATCGTCAATAAAAGGCTCACTCAGAAGTTTACAAATTATACTGACTTTCTAGTGTATTCAGAACAACTACATGTATTGCTTTTATGATACTGACCACAGAAGACTGCACTTTTAAAAAACACGGACCTCTACCCACCCCACATTCTACATGTCTTTTAACACAGAAGTTTTTCCTTTTAAAGCAAATCCTATGTATTCTATTTCCTTAGGTTTTTCTCTTCTTTTTATAGAAGATAACAGAACCATTTGAAAAAACATATCGGTAGTTCACTGCACCAGACTAGGAAGTTTCTAAATAGGTATTATAGAGTACCAAACATACTGTATTAAGTGGAGATTTATTTTCTGTGAATTTTGAAACACACTTCTAGATCTATTTTATATGTGAAGACAAAACATAAACTCCTTACTCCTGGAGTTTGAGTCTGACCCACTTAAACTCCAATAGGATGGCTTACTTCTTTCAGACTATGATGACGTTTTGTTTCAGGAGATACTGTGAATAAGAAGATATTAATAAGTCTGACTTTGCCTCTTCGTTTTAGAGTAACTTTTTGACAGCAACTTTATTAGTTGCCTACCCAGTCAAAGCTGTTTCTCCGTATCTGAATATGCATTAAACATTAATTCTCTGTAAATAATGAAAGATGCTCACAACGGGCTGAATCCATTTCCTACAAATGCTTTGCAGACAAGTGTTTCCTAAGAGACTGCAACAGTCCAAGAAAGTAGCTTTACTTTTTCATCATGCAAATGAAGGAAAAAACACAATAATTTAAAAACGCCAATGCTTCAAGTGGCACATGCTAATGTAAATTCACCACACCCTGAGTTATCAGGATAACAGAAAGAAAGGAATACACGCTCCTGTAAAGCAGGATGTACACTACATCACACTTCACACAGCAGAATGTATATAAGTGAGTTAAAAGGAAAGACCATTAAGTTTTTATACAGCCTATTCTTTACACTTCAGACTTCGACGAACATCACCTTTTAGTTCCTGTTTTCTTTTTTATCTTATAACCACAGGTGTGGACAAAGTTTTCATCACTTAAAATCTACAATTAGAAACTAGTGCTCCACACTAACAGTCACAGACCCTTTCCTAGTTAAGAAGAGCATCAGAGTCCAAGTTTTAGGTGAAAACACAAACAACTGCAATTGATTCCACTTTACACAAAGCAGCAATAGACATACTCAAAGACAAAGTATTACAAAACTACCATACCACCAGGAGGCAAACTGTACAGCTGAGCCACAGGACCACTGGCAGGAATAATTGGGAGTTGGAAATGGAAAGCACTTTTAATAGTTGGTAAAGGAAGACGATTTTTAGGAAAACATTTTCTCATTATTAGGCTGGATGTGTTGACGAGAGGATCAAGAGTTCTTACTGCAAGGCACTCCTATTAACACAGAATAACAAAAAGTATTTATCAAACTACATTTGTTACACTATTAATGAATTCTAGAAATCTGTATTTTGTTTACAAAAAAATTTGCTAATGTCTCCTTTGAAGGCCAGAGAAACTTCTACCAACTCATATTCACATCTTTTTAAAAATCTAAACTTCAAAATTAAAAGGTATTTTTACCTCATCTTTTTTTAAATTAAGTTCAACCATGCCTTCCAGAGATAGACACAGCAAAATAATAGCAAATATTAATTTAATTGTGTACTCTTTCACTCTATTTCAGGCTGGTACAGAAAATAATGCTTACTTCCATAATCAGGACTGATCACGAATCTCATAAAAGAAATACGACGAACTTGAGGTCAGGATCTTTTTAAAGCTAAAGAGGCAAAAACACCAACATGAGAAAAACCAAATACGATAAACTTACTTGTGAAGTGTTGTAAAGAATTTTCATCCCATTGGCATCAATGAATGCTTTTCTTCCCAGTTTGATGTTTGTAACACTTTTAATGCACTGCAAAACTCCTTTACGTATCAGCATGTATCTGTGACGACTATCATGACGGTGCCAATCAACATAAATCGTTAAAAGCACTTGCACATATCCTCTGTCTACTGCTCTCCTGGCATTTGTTTCTTTGTAAAAAAAGTTAGGAAAGAAAATTAAAAATTGACAGAATTACTTCAGTATTACTTTCAAATCAATGTTTAAATTATTCTTTTTATGCAAGAGAGTTGTTTCATTTTAAGTAGTGTTTTAGCCACACTTAGCAGAGTTTTACATCAACCTAAACAGAAATGACTGAACAATTGAGACCAGTAGTCTAAACTTCATTCTTAGAATAATACCACATATAATTTTCGTGGTTTACCAGAAGAACAGTGTGCATTACACTTAAAGGTAATGGTAAGATGATGTCATCCGCAAATTTAAAAAAATAAAAATCCTACAAAGCATATCTATGTCTATCCACACACACTTTGTAGACAAAATATTTGAAACAAACTTCTTTTCACTTGCAATCCATACAGTTTTGCAGCAACTATCACTCAAATTTGACAAACTTATAATACCTCTACCCCAAATACTGGATAATGACAACTGCACTATACACATCATAAATTAGTGTTTTTATGAAGAGGTTTACTTACATAAAGTGTAAGAAGTTACAATGTCAAAACCCCTAAGAAGATATCCCTAAATAAATGCACAAGATCTCCTGCTTTACAGACATTTTCAACACTTCATTTCTCTCCCCAATATTAAAATTTAACTGCCAATTTACAGAATAGAACACTGACAATGATATAGACTCATCTCCTTCCCTAAATTTCCCTAGGAGAATTTGCAAAATTTTTAAATACACAAATCAGAAGACCAAGGTATCACACTGAAAAAACATGAGTAAACTGTGACAATCAGTACCAAAATTTCCTGTCATTTGTCTGAAATCGTTTTCTGCAAATCTAGTCACACCTCAGTTCTTATCCAACTCCACTGGAAGTACTAGGAATGCTGCAGCTTTAACACAACTGTTTGGAGAAAATGAGTTTTTAATTCCCTTCTAGATACAATCCTGGTTCAACATCTGCAGAGACAACATTTGTTGCTTGCTGCTGGATGAGACAGTCCATGCCTGGAAACAGACTATTGTTTTGACACCCTTAATTCCACTTCGTGAGCATCACTGACAGACTTGTCATTAGGACCCAAGTCCTAATTACTCAGAAGAATTACTGAAGAATACCTACATTTTCCCCTGTCATCCACAGATATTTTCAGATATATATATATATACATAAAGGATGCACAGGAGTTAAGTTATAGACATCCATTACTGAAGGGCTGAGATGAGTGAATGTAAAAGGCTATTTCTCTACCTCGGATCCAGATCAGTTTTGCAGAAGCAGTGAAGCCCTTCTGCTGCATAACTGAAGAAACACTAACCAATTATTAAACATATAGCTATATACAACATAAATAAAGCACCACAGACTGCAGATAAAACTGTACCTTATTTCTAGCTTTCCTCACCTTGATTTTGTTTAGGCCACAGACTTAATGTTAGTTTTACTCTGTCTATACACACACACATATATATAGCTCAAGTAGACAGTTTCTTGTAGTCAAACACTTACTTGATTTTAGCAATGCAGCAAGTGTGTCTAAAGCAACCCTGTCAATATAACAAGAAAAGTCAAAACAGCAACCAACCAGTAAGCTTAATCTACAATACTATAAAACTAGACAAGATACTTACTGCTAACAGACATATAAAGTCTAGCCTCATCTTTTCCTGGTTGCATTGTATCACAGACTTCACTTTTAAGATTTGATTTTACTAAGAGATCACATAAATCTGCTGTATCTGAAGTCTGATGGTAAAACTTAAAAAATATCAATGCAATGGCTATCCAAACTTCCAGTTTTTGAAAAAACACCGTAATGTTTTGAAAAAACTATGTAATGTTTATGACCGACACTCAGTGGTTGTGAAAGTTCGGAAATTCATGTTTTTGTTAGCAACAGAACAAGTATTTCCACAAAGGACATTATTTTCAAGAACTGTAGGTCAGTACTGGTGGTGTATTAATATATTGAGAAGCAACACCCGTCAATCTGTACTACCATAAATGATGGTCGGTGTGAGAGTTTTCTTGTACACAAAGAAATTTTTTCAATTAACTCAAATTGTACAACTAGAAAACATATAGACTTATTTTTCTCCTCTTTGTGAAGATAGACTTCATGTGTATGATCTTACATCATAAACAAGGATATCATGATTACTCACATCATAGAATAGTAAGTTCCTATGTTTAATTTTAGGCTGGGGCTTAAAGGAGCAGAGCTTTTTTTTTTTAGTCTGCCACAGGTAGGTACTTCAAAAAGGTGGAGTGTATAAAGAAAGGCTACCTTCAGTTAGATCCACTTAGCTAATTTTTACCCTAAATTCACCGAAAAAAAACAAAACAAACCCCAAAAAGAACCCCAAACAATAAAAAAAAACCATAAAACCTATCTACCACCATGGGTCTGGGAATCTAAAGTCATCACTTTCAGCTAAACAGTGAATTTTGTGGTTTTTTAAACACAACAGCACAATGGCCCACTAGACAAATACTGCTGGGACTTCCTACTCTATATTTTATATTCTTGCTCTGAGAGTCTATAACTGATTTGAAATAAAACAGAAAGAAAATTTTATTACCAAATAAAAGGGATAGTGTCACACCAAAAGCACAGCAGATGCAGAAGCCAATTAAACAAATTGAAAAATGATGTGACTGTCTTGATCCGTTTGTCGTGATTTGGGGATAATTACTGTACAGTTTCCATTCAGGAATATTAGAGACAGAAAAATAATACTTATATTATTTTACCAGTACTTCAAACAGACATTCCAATATTTTGTGTTGCTCTACTGTGTAAAATTAAACTTCCCATCTCCTTTCATTTTATTAATATTTATTCAAATATTAATTGTTTGATTTCTCTAATACTATTTTTAATTTACAAGTAAGTTTTGAAACATATACAAGGTTTTACCATACACTATATTAAAGAGACCTTACTTACTTCATAAGGCTAGTGTTCTTTTTACTAAAAGGGCCAATGATCTTAAACATCAGTTCTACTACTCCATTCTTTCCCAAAGATACTGCATTTACAGCTGGAAGAGTTAAAAGCAATCCATTTTAAGATAATGTAATAAGAACGGCAAAAGAAAAAAAAAATCAATATACTCAAACTAAAGTTGACACAAGTTAATTTCGAAGTACAAAAAATGCTTGTGCTTTAAGACATACAATGACAGGCAGACACACTACACATAATCAGCATGACAATCCAATCTTGATAGAACTTGGAAAAAAAAAATGTCATTACCACTATACAAATAAACTCATGTACTACTTCCAACACAGGCTTCTGCTTTCTTTGTTATTAAAATGCATTAAAAAAAGAATTTTCTTAATTCAGTTTATCAAAACAACAAGCTTTCTAAAATTTCAAATCTAGTAAGTTCTATGACTTGCTACTATAATTTAGTATTAGGATAGACAGGTACATTCACCAGGGTTTGAAAGCCAAGAGTCTGCTATAAAATTTAAAAATGCCAATTGGTATAAGCTTTCCTGAACTACATGTTATGAACATATGTTCTCAGAAAAAAATAGTATAAAATTAACCCATTTGAAAGGGAGAAAATTAAAAGAAATTATGCTAAGACCTATTAAGTTCAAGAAATATGCACTGAAAGTATACCTGGCTAAAGTCAACAGCCACTGAAAATAGAAACTGCTGAAACAGGCACAGAAATTCAATTCCTGACTGAGTTTAGCAATATGTGCTCATGACAAAGTAGGAAGACAGCAGCTAAGACTTCAACATAACAAATGCTGTTATTAGTGTAGACTTTAGTATGTGAACCTCAGTTGCAATTTCATCATCATTAGCAGAACCATCACACCAGAACCTAAGAAAAGTCAGGACTTATCTAATAGTAACTGTACTCAAACTTTAAACAGTTCTACGCACCAGAATGTTATGAACTACTACTTTTTCTGTTTCTAAGGAGTGGGAAATACAGAAAGACAGAACTGATCTTAGCAGAAGCCAAATTGGAGACTCAGTTCAATATGCCATTTTCAGGATGAAGCAAGTTTTCAGCTAAGCAATGTTAACTAATGTAACTATCTGTATTAGACTCCTCAATTTGGAAGCACTTTACCTCATTATCAGTCAGCTCAACAGAAATAAAGCTTCCACATTTTGAAAGTATTAAGGCTTTATGAATTATATCTGCTCATGAGAATGTCCTGAAAACATAATCTCACAGATCATCAAATCAGTTCTCTGGGGCAAACATGGTTATGTTTTCAATTTCTTGCACTTGTTTAAGATGTTTAATGACCATTTTGAGTTTAAAGGAAAAACTTAAGAGCATCTAACCGACAGCAGAAATACAGCAAGAACCACACTATTTTGATCAACTTCCTACTGCCTGTCCAAACAATCAGGCTCTTGTGGAAGAATATTACCCCAATAGTAGAGTACTTGTACACAAGGATTAAGGAAAAGGTTAAATTAAGAAATATAATATTTCCTGTGTGAAACAAGTGTTAAATTAGCAATAAAGAAATAAAATAAAGAAACAAAAATAAAAAAACACATGAGTATGAATAATAAAGAGAATAATTATTTAATTCTAAGTGCTTTCGCAAGCACAATGTTAGCATTTCCGGTTTACATCTTCACACATCAGTATTTATGCAAATTAGATAGCTCAAAATTCCACACATTCCATAACACTGGTTAAAAAAACCCCAGCTTCTTCTAGAGTTTAAGCAATTTTAGGATATAAAAAGCAAGTTCTCAGAAAGAAAGTATTTTAAACACTTAATATTAAACAAGCATCCAAATCTGGTATTTTAATCTTATCTAGGTAAAAAACTTTATATTACACGGAGAATAAAATAATTATGTGCAATACTTACAGTTGGTTGAGTAAACTCTTAATACTTGAAGACATGGCAATATTAGCCTGTGGTTCTGCAAATTCTGCTTCACTAAATTCAATGGTATGTTTAGGACACCATTTATTCTTGCTTTCATGCCAATCTTTTTGTCTGATGTCAAAGAAATACAAGATCAATCACACTAATTTTGAAATTATTATTAAAAAATAGAAGTTAAATGGTTGAATTTCTTCTAGTCATAGAACTAGATGTCAGCTCTGCGGGTCTACTTTGCACCACTCTCCCCCCCATCTCACTCCTCCTTTTGCTCTCCTCTATCAATTCTGAATACATATATGCTTACACAATAGGAAGAAATTTTTTTTTAAGTTTCAATTATAAAACATCAATGTATTATGCCATAATATCACCTTTTGGACCAATTTTTGCAAGAAGAGTATGAAGAAGCACCATTAATTCTTCATTTGGTGGAGAGTCTTTGCTGGCAGTCAAAAGCAGCTGTAGTAAGACCTGTGTCCCTCCTTTGGTAACTAAGACGCTTGCTCTCCGACCGCCACCTAGAAATTAAAATTGAGCTGATATCTCTAAAGCCAAAGAACAATGAAATATCTAAGCTACAGTTATCATAAGTCTTTAGAACAGCAATATTTTAATATTTTATTCATATGTGACTGCACTATGCAAGGACATGCTGGACTTAAACTTATTATTTGTGTAGGATTATTTGCGAGGTGACTTCAGTCTTTATGTTCTTTTAATTCTGCATATCAGTCCGCCTTAGCAAATGCCAACAAACAAAAAACCAAAACAATAATAACAAAAAGCCTCACAAAAAACCCAAACCCAATAAAAAACAACCAACCAAAACAAACAAAAAAATGCCTGAAGAATAATGTACGAATATAATCATATATGACTCCTTAAGGAAAACTTACCAACTGAGATTACCTCAATGAGAATATTCAATATATTTAGAATAGTTTGAGGATCTTTTGTATTCTGCAACAAAAAAGACAGCGAAGTTTCCCTAACGTAGCAGTCTATTACAATGGTTTAGATACTTAAAGCTAGGAGAAATTGCCACCACCAAATCAAGAAGAACTTAGGATGTATAACCACCCAGCTAAACATCCCACTACGCACTTGAATTAACCACAGAAGCAAATAAAATCTACTTTGTAGTATGACACAACAATTAGAACTGATAGGTGACAAGAAATTCATAAGTAGGTTACTTAAAGACAGTATTTAATCATTACAGACCAACACCACAAGTTTTGGAGACTCCAAAGGATAATACAACATATTTCATAATAAAAAGCCCAATGATAAAATGCAAAACTCACTGTGCACCCATAACCACAGAGATTAAAAGATTTTACCTCTAGGGTTGCCAGGATAATTTCTATTCCAGTGGAGCCCTTAGAAGTCATCTCCTTCCTGGTTTTTTCTGTCAGTGAAAAAAAGACTAATACTAGCTTGCAGAAATAAAATATGTGATCAGAATGATCAGAATATCTACACTGCAAATAATAAAACCTATTAAAAACTATATAAAACTAAATAAAAAAAACTTAAGCAATTCTAAAACTCATTTTTGTTTTCACTTGTTGAACAATCTTGTCATATCCTAGAAAAAAAAGACTGTAAAGAAAAAAAATCAGTAAGAAAGCTCTCTTCCAGAAACTTCTACTTCTCACAGATATACATATATACACACATACATATATCAAGTGAATTATTACTTAAATTACAGCTGTTTGACAATAAAAAATTAATTTAGCGTAACCAATACTATACTAGATAGTATTAAACGTGGACTTAAACAGATGCTTTCAACAGTGAAAAAAACAGATGGATAGTCAAGTTCACCAAATAAAAACAAAAATTCAAGTCCAGCAAGGAAGATACACAATAAGGAAGGCTCAAAAGGGAAACTACTAAAACTACAAAACTTAGATAATTACCTTGACTCTGAACCAGATGAAGGATCTTGGAGGTAACATATCTGGCATTGTCTGATTCTCCTAATACAGAGTCCAAATTGATCTTCTCCAACTGTGACAGCAGGGACATAGTCCGAGAATTGGCAGAAATGCTACAAGAAGGATTTTTTACTTTTTTTTTTGTCTAGATCAGAGAAAGAAAACCACTAACAACAGAAACTCCATCTCAGAGTAATGGCAGTGGCTAATTCATCTTCATATTTTATCTTGACTGTAAAACAGTCTTAATCCTCCTTAATTCTGGCAAATTTACAGATTTTGCAAAGCCTGAATTGCAGCAGAGTAATTATATGTAACAGCATCTCCAAGAGCAACTGTGAACAGAGAAATCAGTTGCACCAAGTAAAATGCAGATATAGGTACAGATGTTGTTTATCTACGTCACTTAGAGTAACTTTTATTTAATAATTTGCATTAAGTGACAGGATACTGTATCAAACCTGCCACTCAAGGAAAAACTGGCTACAAACAATCCCAAAGACTGTCTCACAGGCTGGCATTTTGAAGTGGGATAAAAGACTGTCATTCACGAAATGAGCAAACTAGCACCCACCAGCTGAAGAAAAAGAACACCATTTTGAACGAGAAAGCTTTGGAACATTTGCAAAGTTATCATCAGGGTTTGGATTCATTTTGAACACAAGGGTATTGTGGCCTGCCAACAAAAAAATTGCCTTGAAAATGTATTTTAATAGAAGACACAATTTCAAACCAGTCATTCATATAGGCAGGTAATTACAAAGAAAGAATGACTGTAAATATTTATAGTATTCTAAACAGAGTCAGCCTAGAAACTGTTTATTTACTCTCTAGTTTAACATCATAACAATTATTCAGAATAGTTTAGAGATTCACATTCCTACATGAAAGTAATCTTTAGACAAATGTTTGACATTTTAATTAAAGTCATGCAGTTAACTACAGGAAATTATGACTTCCAAGAATTAACCTACATTGACTTTCACTTCTGTAACATTAGGGTCCCACAACAATCAACAATAATTCATTTTACACTGACATTGTTCTGACCCCCTACAATAAAACTGAAGTCTACAACATTGCTTTATAAATTCTGTCAGTTTTGTTTAAAACAATGAGGAATTATTACTCCTTGATTTGTATTTTACATCGGTGTAAAGGTTTCACACTTACAGTTAACTCTACTAAAATGTTAAAATCAAGGGAGTAAGGTAGCCAAGGGCAAAGGTTATGCTGCCGAGAAAGCAAATTGATATAAGAGCTGCTGAGGAAACTCCTTTTACCACTTTCACTTTTCCATATTGACCTCTAAATGAGAAACATAGTCAAAATCTATTTCAGACTACAGATGATACTTACAAGCTGCTAACAACAGGAATAAGAAATGGTTATATTAACTATAGACTTAAATCAAAGCCATTTTATATTGTGAAGTAAGCACATCATCTTCTCAGTTATTTGCTAGACTTTGATTTCAGAATATTTCTTTAATCTAAAATAAATCTGTCTTGGGTGCTGAAACACTAATTTCCTTGTTTAAGTAAAGCACAATCACTCCAATACTTTCTCATCATCCAAAAGCAGGCTTAGTATAAAGGTATTTTTATTTGTGTAACCTTTTTTTGTGTATTTTTCCTCCTCTGTTTACCTATTTGAAGTGCTCCAAAATGAACCCAAGATTTTAATGAAATCCATAAGCTCTGTTGATCCAGTATACAAACTGACAAACTTACACAAGGTGTTATCTTCACCAGCTCCACAGTCAAAACAAGCAACAGTCCCGCCAAACAACACATAAGCCAGTGTGTATGAGAACTGCTGCTTCAACTTCCGTATGTGTGTGTATATGTATAATTTCTATTGTGGTATATCCCTGGTCTTACCATGAAATAAATGTAGTTTGAAAGCTGAAAACAAGTCAAGAAAGCAAAGCTGATCCTTAGAAATAATAAAGATTAAAAAAAAATGGGGAAAAAAAAGTTTTTGCAAAGATAAAACTCACATGTAGGCATTAGAATGTCAAAGCAAACCTCATTTTTGACCGCTACAGCCTGCAAAATTCAAGCAACACTGGTGCCTGTAAGCAATTTACCATGTACAGGAAGTTGGCACCTAACATAGTTTCTCCATACTTACTAAAAGCTTTAAGAGGTTTAGGTAGAGTAAGTCATTCTCGTTACTGGGTGGTATAACAATTTAAGTTTTAAGATTTAGAGTTACAATCTCCGCCTGGGGACAGAGCTTCTATCAAGAGCAATAAGCACTTATTGCTGCAGAGATATCTTTAGAATGGTTTTCGGCTATTTGTCCTGCACAAAGTCTTCCAATATAAATATAGCCAAATAAACTTCATGTCTTCACCATACCCAATCAAGCATCCTTGAAACTGGCATCAGCCAACACTGAAATATACATTAAAGTCTTGATATCCTCTTAGTTATGACTGAGTTTTCATCTTAAACTAAGATTTGTACTCTTATTTATTAATATTCTACATTAATATACACAGTTGTTGTAAAACTGTTACAGTTTTCAATGTCTGCACAGTAAATCAAAAAGACTGTAGGACAGGAATTATGGCAGCCAGCCAGACATACAGGAGTAGAATCAGTAATACTGCTGTGACAACCCATTTGACCTCAGAACAAAATGAAAGCCTAATTTGTAATGAGACTCTTTCTCATATCTGTAATGCAAATACATATGTTTTGATCAACAAACCATTCAGGATTCAAATCTAGAAGACAGTTCTCCAAAACAGAGAGGCACCATGGAATCCAATACTTTTAACAGCAAAAAACCAGAACGGCACAATAAAAACTGTGTCTTATCAGAGCTATGTTTTCTCTCAAGCTGCTGACATTACAGAACCTCGCACAAATACTCTGAAGACTGTGTCCTGACTTTCATAGTGATCTGACAATGACAGACACAGTAGGAGCCAAAGACTCAGGAGGAAGAGCCAAGACTTTCCTGCGCTTAGATTGTGAGGGTATAAAAGCCCAGCGGTTCCTTTGCTCAAGGTGCCTCCTTGGAGGCACCAGCTTGAGCTGTTTCTGTGCTGCTACAGCATGAATAAATTGCTTTGGGGAACAAGACATCTGAGACTCTGCCATGGGAAACCTGGGGTCAAACTGGTATGCAGGCAGTGTAGACCAGTCACAAGAATTCTGATTGGAGTATCCAATATACACTGGAGTCATCAACCATCAAACTAGAAGAGCACTAACTAGGATTCCAACTCAGTCAAAAGCCACTGTCAGAAGGAATGTGATGACCCAAACAGATCTCACACACCAACATGCAGGCTATCCAGGTCTCCAGCTGCCATGAGTGCCTGAGTTTGTCACTGATGAGGAGGGCAGCGGAGACAAGATGAAACTAGTTTTCCCACAATATGAATAACCCTTTTTGTTATTAGAAGTTGCATTTTTCACCTCACTCATTCTAAATCCTTCTCACAAGAGCACTCTGTAATCACCGAGAGATACATACAGTCTCTATAATCTTTACTTATTAAAAAATTCTGACTAAGAAGCACCAGAAGAAACTTCATAACACCATAAAAACTATTCTCTTCAGAGTTCAATAAAGACCACAGCTGCTCTTCATGGCATACATATGCCAAACCAGTCCTTAACGACCTACAGAAATGATGATTCAATAATCAAAGGCAATTTCATTCTAACGCTTTGTATCCCTTCATTTGAAAGTTCTTCTCCCTGAAGTTTAATCTTAATATTTCTGGCACTTCTTACTACCAGTGTGACTGTTCTTTACCTGTTCCAGTCATATACCTCTCTAAGCACAGTATCTTGCATATATTTCCATCAAATATTCTTAACCATTTTCTGCATTTCACGAGAGTATTTTGAAATTATTTGGTCCTGCAGTAGTTTTACAGATCTTTCCAGCTTCAAGGTGTCTGCAATTTTAACAAGAATTTCCTTCTGTTACGGATCATTAGTCAAAACCCAGAATATTTCCAATCATTAGCTGTAAGCAGAAAGAGAAAGAAAGAGCACATGCAAAAATAAACTGTGCACTGTTTCCTTCTGACAGCCATCAACTACTACCAGTCTAGTAGCCAGTCAGTGCTTTATTCTGTCCAAAAACAGCCAATAATTATTCTTCTGGGATGGATTTAGACTTTCTATAAGTGTCTTGAGGTAAAAGTTTACCAGTTTTATTTGACTCTGTACAGTTCATGTCTCCATAGGCAGGAAACTCTTTCTTTATCCCACATTCAAATGCTGCAGCTCAAAATGCTCCTCACACCACCACTTAGCTTGCAGAAGGGAAGCACTGAACACCCTTGCCATCATTTCAACTGCTGCCAAAGCTTACAGCATTACTCGAGGTAGCCAGAGAACTTTGTGGATTTCCTCCTTCTCTGGTTAGGAAAGCTACAAGTAGATACAGAGGATGCATGCCCAGACAGCGAGAACAGAGGACTTCAGGGGCTCACATTTGAAAAAGAATTCCCTCAACAAGAAAACATTTTCTCAAAGAAAGATCCCTCACTGCAGGGACATTTCTTCCACTCCCAAAAGGTTTAAGCATTCAAACTCTGACTATGAAGAAGTGCTAGACTCACAACTCTCCATTACTCACTGTATGCCACTTTCACTATGCAAATGCTAGAACACATCATCACAGTTTTCTGGTTGTCTACTCACAATGAGAAAGATAACTCTAATGGTTGCCAAGGCAGCTTATAAAAATTCCCTTATCTTAGCACAGTTTTCAGCTATTCATCTTGCAAGAAGCCTTACAAAATATAATAGTCAAATGAAGGATGTAATCACTTTCCCAACTGTACCTACTTCCTCTGAAACTGCTGTATGCAGTCAGCCAGCACAATGATGCATAAGGGAGTTTCTTCTTCCCCCACAGTAAACAGGTCTTCTGTATTTTGGTATGTTCCAGTGAGCCTTTAAAAACCTATTTTAAAATAGGTAGGCTTTTCATGAGTTTGTTCTGATTTTATTCCAATGCAAATAAATTCAAACTATTTTTTTTCTCAACCATTTCCACAGTTACCAAATAATCTTTAGAGAGCTAATACTTCTTATTAGTTCAGAGCTATCTCTGTAAACAGAGTCATCATAACTTACTGAAGATTTAGGGAACAGCTGTTTTGAATTGCAGAGATGAAATGTTTATTTTATCTCTATAACTAAAGAAGAATAAATGGCACTTAAGTGGCCACTCTGCAAAAACCTAATATTCTTCGTGATAGTATATTTCATGTATTATAATTTGTAGTGTTTCCATGAATACTCATTGCTAACACAGAGTTTGCTTTCCTTATCATAATGCCTAAGGAGCTAATATACTTACTAATATAAGGAGAAAACGTAATTGTTTCTTTACTATTTCTTTTGACCCACCCCTCACACAAACAGGAACAACCAGTCTCTGATATCGAGCCATTCCACTTCTAGTCAGCAAAAGCAAAGATGATACTACACACAAGAATTTAAATTCAAATTTTAAATAGATTCCAAGACACAAAACTAATGCACAGTAGAGCAGATTCTTCATGCAAATTCACCCACTCACTTAGAAAATAATGAGTACTTCAGAGAACTAAGACTGAAGCCAAAATTCCGTATTTTGCTGCCTGTACATATTTTTTTAATCTGATTAGATCGTTTGACTTAACAAGATGGTATAACCTATGCTATCTTAAGAAAAAGACTGAAAGCCTTTCAATAGTTTCCTGATGCTTAGCAGCCTTCCAGAAACAAGCTCATAAACTTTTCAAGTGCTTGCTAAAACAAGTTAACATGTAATAAACACAACTTTTCAACTCGACATCTTCTACAATCCCACTCTTGTTTGTTCTAGTTATGTGTTGGATTGCAGGATTGTTGCAGAACGACACACATCTTATGACAAAATCATGGCTTCTTACACAGTATTATAAACTTGTTCTTTAATTCCTTCAGCAGAGATCTTTTTATGCTTTGCCAATATGTGCAGTGAAATTATTAATGTATTTTTCAATTAAATTTAATGTAAACTTTATATTTGAACATATCTAACAGTAACTGAAAATTTAAATTTTGCAAATTATTTATTAATTAAGCTTCATGCTATCAATATTGATTTCTTCAGTGTTTCAGGACATCAACTTACACAGTCTTACCATGGACCCATAATAATGGAAGTTTCTCAAACGCTAGTCTCAGCTTCATATATTTTATTTATCTTATTATTAAGATAAAGACTGTTTTTTCACAGATCTCAAATAGCTTCATGTTGAGAGGTCACTATAGTTTCTGCAAATTTACCTTTTTTCAGATGATGTTTTTACTTTGTTCATATCGAAAGATGATTCTTCAAATTGCCATTTCTGATAACCTGGAAAATATTAAACAACTACATATTGTCAACATCTTTTGTTCTTTAATGATGAAATGCTACCACCATACTGAATGTCTCTACACTAGAAATGCTAAAGAAGTTAATTCACATTAATTGCATTTCTCCACACTGTCATCACAAGCTCTTCTCTCTTCAAACTATTTAATCCAGCTTTTAAAATAAATTATTGCATTGTAAGTATGGAGTATGATTCTGCATTATAATTCAGTCTTACCAAAGCTCAGAAAATCTGATTATAATAGAACAGAAATTTGTATAAGTCATTTAATAGACATTATTTTCCTGTAAAGTTTTTGCTGAAGCCAGTAAATACACTTTTTTAAACTTACTTGACAATGTTATAAGATGCCACAACATACTTATTTCTGACTACCATTTCATGTATCTATAGAGTAATTAAGTCTAGAGGTACAGTGAGAAACATGGAGTATTTGGTGTTCTTATTTAAGCAAGACCTGAATATATTTCCTGGACAGAAACCATATCATGCTAAGAACTCAATTTTCCTATCCATTTAAGGACGTAGTGTCCTCAGGGTACAACACTTCCTCAAATGGTGCCTCCAAGGTTGCAGTCTACAAGACCATTAACTGAACCTCAGTACCCATTTGAGACCTAGTATGAATGACAAATACTCCCACTGTGACAAAAAATAGTATCCTCCAAGAGCACAGTTGTTAGTTTAAAGGTAGAAGACAGAGCAAAGAGGAAAATGGATGTTCAAAGATATGGGTGCTGAGAATGAATATGATAAAGCACTTTTCTTTTGGAAAATGCAGGCAATAAATTCAGCCAACTACACACACAGAGGTGCCCCCCATCCCCTTCTCCCCAAAGAAATGTGTAAAACCTCTCAAAAATCCTTGTTGTTCAGCACCTAAAGTAATCAGATTTTTATTACTGGTAAGTTCCATGCGGCAACTGCTAAAAGCCTAAAGCAGATGAAGTAAGAAGCAAGCTTATTTCCAGACTTACCTGAAAGCAGAATCTTTTCCCAGCAGCCAGGAAGCAAATGCTTAGCTTTTCACCAGAATTCCAGCTTGACTCAAGTTAACAGGTGTCCTAGGTTTCTCTAATTACCCTTCAAGTGTAAAGTATCTCAAAATCCTTTAAAGAAAATAAATAGTTACAAGACAATAGCTGTGCCCACCACAATACACACAATTTCATGAATTATAAAGTCTGGACTATTTGAACCAGGTTGCAGGTCTTACTGGGGGGAAAATATTAGACTCTTGAATGCAAGTAGCCAGGTCTGTTTTGCTTGCAGCGTTGACCCACTGTCATACAGATGATGAACGGTCTGCCAGTGCCAAGACTGTCTATATATTACAGTGTACTGAACTGCTGTACAAGTGGAGCCAGCTACTGAGCTGAACCATCTTGAACTCTAAGATCTTAATTTGTTTGTCTAAATTCACCACAAAGTATTTAATAAGTGCTAAAGTGCTTACTAATACTCCAGGTCAAAGGGAAAAGTCAAGCAGATAAGAAAAAGTACAAGAACCACTGAAAAAAACCAAACCAAACCAAAAACCCCAAAAAACAACCACCAGGGAGAAGGAGCAGGGAAAAAAATGAAAAGAGATAGAAATGCACACAGTAGCAATCCAGAGAGTCATGGTGAAACATTTATGCATACTAAAGTAAAAAAGTTTCTCTAACATTTTACCAGGTAATGCAAAATTACTAATTTAAAACTTTTAATATTATCCTTATTTTGAATAAAGGATTGATAGAAAGGTAAAGGCACAAGGTGAATGAGTCTCAATTTAAACATATATTTTAAATTTAATACACTTGCCTGCAAGTGGTAGTCGAGCAGAGGAAAAACTAGTATCAGTTCTGCTTTTAAAGGAACAACAGCAATAACTGAATAAAAGCACAGCAAGTTGAAGAGGAGCAGAAGAAAGAAAGGAGTGTTGACTAGTTAAAATTCCAAGCTGGTATATGCTCGATTCTCTGCAATCTCCCTCTGCCTTTTCACATTGCCTGTGAATCCTCTCACCTACACAGCGGAAACAGGCAGTGTCTTCATGGGAAATTTCTCCAGAAGCGTGAAGTTCCAAATCAGAAAGCTGCATTCACTGTAACAGTGCTACCAACAGTACAACAAATTAAATGGACTGCAAGAAATTATATATAATTTTCACCTCTTCCTTTCTCTTCAGAAAAGCACATAATTGCCTCACTCCAAGGTCAATTCAGTGTCACTGAGCCACTGACTCACCTTCTCGCTGATCCACCTTTTCAATGCTATGAAATTTTGACATTGGCAAGGTTCATGCAAAAGGGAAGAGTATAACCCCTCCAACAGTTACCTTTCATATAAAGTTTTCACATTTGCCAAAACCTAACAGAATAGCATGGAACACAGTCTCCTACTTCTTGGATAAATATTCTAACCAGGAAACTACTGCATAAAATGGCAAGCACTATCACAAAGCAATTTTCTTTTGCTCAAAATAATGGCTAAAGAAACGAACTTGAACCATTTCATTCAGACCTCATATTTGGACATGACTATTAGGTATTGCTGTGAGTGCCTGTTGGACTACAGAGGACTTGTAAGGGCACCATCTTCCTGAACACTAAGTTGACATACTTGTATTAGATGAACACCCAGATGCTCAGTCTCTTCAAGGCAGTAATAATTCTGGTCAGACATTGTAACAGGATTCAGAGGAAATTTTACTGATGTAAGTTCTGGGGCTCTCAACATAAATGGGATGTGGACTTCCTGAAGCAAGTCCAGAGCAGGGCAATAAAAATGACTGGGGTGATCAACTCTCCTATGAAGACAAGCTACACGAATTGGGACTGTTCGGCCTGAAGATGAAAAGGCTCTGGGGAGACTTTATAGTAGCTTACCTAGAGGGGGCCTCCAAAAAAGATGGAAAGGGACTTTTTACAAGGGCATGTAGTGATAGGACAAGAAGCAATAACTTTAAACTGTAAGATGGAAGGTTTAGGTTAGATGTGAGGAAGAAATTCTTTACTGTGAGGGGGTTCCCCTAGTCCAGTGCAGATTAAACCAGAAGCAAACTGACCTTTCATTTTACATACTCTAGTCTCAGAAGCTGTTCATAGGTCAAAACCATTCTTTTTCAAGGTACTTGTGAGTCTGTTTAAACAAAACCATAAAAAAGACTTCTGTATTCTTCATTCCGTAGGCTATATTAATTCCAAAATATTACTTATCATTAACATTTTTAAACATAGCAGTAAATTATTTGCAGGAACTATTTACCTAAGTAAATTTACACTTGCAGGAATAAGGTCTGTGTTCAAAATTTAGAATAAGCAGCAATATGTGACAGCAACAACCACTGCCTCAGTACCAAAAGCAACCTATCCAAAAAGCTTGTAGAGAGCAAAACACCGTGACAACCAGCATTCTAAATGTGGCAAAACCACATGAATACCCCACACAATATGGAAAACAGCAGTATATTAAACTTGACATTATACAAAAAAACATTCACCAGGACAGCAGAATGCTCATCCTTTGACAGCAGTAAGAACTGGCCACTGCTACTGATACAGCAGTGCTGCTTCTACCATCTCATCCTCCTGTACCTTAAGGAGGACTGGCCCTTTGCAAAAGGCTTAGCAATTACACCTTAAGCAGTGCCTCCGGCTATCTAAAATCTTTTACTCTTTCATGTATGACATATTGTTTTCCAGTTCAGCATCCCAAGTGACAACTTCCAAGAGTATCTTTTTAAAAAACTGGTTGTTTGTGCTTTTTTTCAGGGAAAGCAGTTCTATTTTAAAGTCATACAAACCAGCAAGGTTATCAGATGCGAAAATTTCCCTAATGAAAACATAAGATCTAATGTTGGATAAAAAAAATCTCACAGGCTAACTGGGGATGCCAGAGTTATTTATACAAACTGCTTTGAATCCTGAAAGCTTAATCCACAGTACAGTATATACATGTTTTGGTTACCTATAAACCAACTTAAAACTCTAGTGATTGAAAACCTGGGAAAATCCTTCAAGCTTTACAACTAAGTTTCAAATTGGTAAACACTACATCATACTCAACCACAATCTAGTAAACAGAACCATATACATAAATAATTATAACTGATGTGGTAGTGAAAATTTGTTTTCTGAAGTTAACTATTCCTAGCCCAGTTCCTGAACCTTCTTCTACAGGAACTGGAAAACAAAAACATAGACTTCCTACTCCAGGACAAATCTTACTTTGTGGAAGTTTCACAGGAATTAAAGTCCTAGTCAACAGTCCAGAGGGAGACAATTTTCAGAACCAGCTATTTCTTTAATTAAATTCTAAAATAGGATGGAATGGCTTTGAATACACACTAAACAGTTATTGCTTCCTAATACTTTAACATGCAGCCATACAAAAAACTTTTAGTGCCATCAAAATATTATAATATCCCTAAAAGTACATTAGAAGTATTTCTTCTATGAAAAGAATTTTGTTCAAGATAGTAGAAAAACTAGAGATACTTTTCCTCCAGATGTAATTGCAAGACTTTATGTGGAAAGGGTAGAAAGTAGTCCTTCATCTAATGACTAAATCTACCCAACACTTCTAAGTAGAAAAAAAAATCTGAAGTTTTTGGTCGAAGAGAGTCTAATTTTTAAATCCAAAACAAAATGAAAAGACTAACAACCTTTACCAGTCAAAGAAAAAATACTTCTGAAAATCAGCTATGCCTTTCCCTTGTACCATTTGCTATAAATATTTATAGTCGGGAACAAAAAAGTCAGCTGATTAGCTCACCCATTGCTGCATTATAGCAAACTGCTGACTTTCTGACGTGACTAGGTAAACTGTAACACATAATCAGACATTCAAAACGACATACATAAAGCTTCACAGAAGACTGAAGCACCAAAGTCCTTTACAGCAGCTTGCCAACTATGTCATGCAGCCATTACCACCAGTCAACTTAACTGTAAAAAGAAGGCCTGACACATGCAGCCAAAAAAGCTGTAAATACCCAATAATGATTATGAAAGAAAGAAAAGCATTGGCCAGGAAAAGGCAAAATAAAAAACAGTACTTCATTTCTTGCCTGGAAAGAAGCTCCTAGAAAGTTACTGGCATTGCAAGCATAAGATTACTTCAAGATATGACAAACCTGCTATCACCAGGGTCACATGGGATCACGTTCAAAGCTGACATGATTTAAGCTGACAGAAATACTGCAGAGGTCAGCTACTTCTTACCCCACTAGCATAACCCTTTCATCAGGTAGAAAGTGAATGGCACAGGGAGGGAGAAGGGAGCAATAAAAATAGCCAGACGGAAAAGGACAACCATAGCAGAAATTAAGCATTTCCCTACACCAGAAACTGAACAAGAACTGGAAACCTTGTAACTTCAGACAGCTCTTGGAAATGTTCCATTAATACAGTGGGAAATGTCAGAGATGCTTTCCAGCACCTAACCCAGCGGCTGCTCCTTTGGTTTACACTGTCTCGATGGTTAAGGTCAGCCTGTAAAAAAAATCAACCCAAACATCTAAACTTGCTAATTCTAGATGAGTTAAAGCAAACCCTCAATCCTGGTTTTAATCCAGACGGAAAAAAAAAAGAAAAGAAAAAAAAAATTCATGGCTTTATGTTGTAGATTTATCTATTCAAATACCTTCAAGCCCTTCAACCTCATTAGTGCACAGAAACACAATCACCACAACCTATAATACTCTCAGCAACTGTTCTCACTTTTAAAATCTTAATTTTGATTGTTTTGCTTATGAATTATACTTGGAGCAATTAAAACAGTATTGCCTACCTCCAGAATGCAAAAGCCTGGACATTCTGTTTCTCATAAATTTTAAGTTGTACAGAAGTTGTAGTGAAAACGTATATGTGCCTTGTAATGCATGGAATGTTTTAGGACTGTCACCTTTGCGGCTGTTGCAAAAAAGAGGAAGGATGTTTGGGTGCTCCCCTCCTCCCCACTACTTCCAGTCTTTCTATGGTTTAATGTTACAAAACTGTATTTTCAAATGTAAACCATGCTGAATCATCCATGTATCCAGGCCACACACTGGACAGCTCATAATCTTCTTGATGCGTAGCACAGGATACTGGACAGTTAAGCTGTGGAGAGTGGCAGGACCTGAAAACATACCCAGAGACACGCTGCCATTATAAATCTCTCCAATGTACTCACACAAGCAGCTGCCCTGTTCAGCACTCTCACACTCACTCCAAGAAAATTGACTTCCCGCCTATGTTGTTTAAGGAGTTTCAACATTTCAATTACTGCAGTTATATTCCAGAGTCAGGGTGACTCAAGCAGTATTCAGTTCTTTCAGACATTAGCAATTCGTATCATAGGAGCAATATCCTAAGAGCACGCAGCTCACAGATAACAGGAATTAAAGGAGATGTTTCAAATAACATACTGAGAGCCAAAAAACAGGTGATCCCCAGCTATGTCTAGCAGAGTATCATCATAAATTTTAAAGACTGTGAAGTCTCTAATCATAAGACACACTGCTGACAAGCTGTTGAGTGACAAGCTGAACATCTTTCCTAAACTAAAACCTAAAAATGAGGTGAAAGAGTAATCCCATTCTGTAAGCCAAGAGGACTTCAGAGAGCCCTTCTCCTGATTTTTTCCCTTTTAATTGTAGCTTCTAACACATAATTTCAGTGAATTTGCTCCCAGCAGCAGTAAGCTAACCAATATAAATCTTCTACCAAGAAACCTGAATATTTTTCAAGTTCAAAAGCTTGTATTTGGAAGACGATCTGTGAACTTCTTGAACACGAAACCTAAAATATGAGCACTGTCACCTCCAACACCTAAACTGAAAGTTAAGCTTGAGATCAGGGATCATTTCACACATAGATCAGGTGTCACTTCACACACCAAGACTACTTCTTGGTTTAGTATAATTTCCTTGCTTTCTGAAAAAAATAAAAATACTTTTTTTGAAGCTTAAAATAAAAAAAGTACTTCCCTTAATTTATGCTGGCATAAAAAAAAATTCCCAGTAGTGAACTGAAACATCAGAAACTATGTGTTAAAATTATTTTGATGGTAAATAAGAACATCTCCATAAAAAGATATTGCCTTGCCACTCTTCCACCCAAAAAATAAAAAAATATTCCAACACAGACTTGCATTCACAACACGTAGCATGAGATATAATTTCCAGAAAAACTCTTCTGTCTCAAGTATGATTTCACTGAAGGATTAACCAGAAGGTGGGGCTATCCCACTACCAACATCCAGTCACCCAGCATTATACAAAATACACACTGAAAGCTACAAGCAAAACAAGGAAGATTTTCAAGAAATATAACCTACAAAGGTAGTGCACACATGTATTTCTCTAAAGGAACAACATTCGTGGGAATATTCGTTGGAAAGCTAATTCCCTCATGACAGAAAAATAAATACACAAAAATCAACATTCATACCACAAGACTATACAGAAGTTTTACACTATACAGGTACACAGAGGAATTCAATCTCTGCCTGTAGATACTATAGAAAGCCTACCGCTCTAAGTATCTGTAATAACAGTTCATCCAGCTCAGGACTCCTAAATATCTGACTCCTAAATATCTGACTCCTAAATATCTGACTCCTAAATATCTGACTCCTAAATATCTGACTCCTAAATATCTGACTCCTAAATATCTGACTCCTAAATATCTCAGTGCCTGAAAACAGTTTACACTGAAGAAATACACCACACCACCCCCTGATATGCAACCTATTTCTCAAACCTTCTCTGTCGAGTATTTGAACTGACATCTAGAGAAAAATACGTGATATGACAGATTTCCATCACTGCAAGAGGAGGTAGGAAAAGGAGGGGGCAGAGGAGGAAGAAAAACCAAACCCTAAATATAACAAACTCCCACACACGGAGCGTTAAGATAGGCAGACGTTGGGTAGGCCAAGTCGCACGGTACATGAGGCAAGTGTTATTCCAACCGTCGTGTTTTCCATGCAATGCCCGCGCTGGGTTACCCCTCCAGCGGGACAGGGGGCACGGAGCCGCAGCGTTCGGAGGCCGGAAAGGCCGGGGGTCACCTGCAGCCTTTGCAGCACCAGGACTGCCCGGCAGTGCCCCCCGTAGGCGCGGCGCGGAGGAAGCAGCTCGCCCCGCGGCCAGCGCCGGCCTCCGTGCGGCTCCACCCCACGCCGCGGGCAGACCCGACCCCACCGGGCCCGGACACCAGACACCGCTCCTACCGTAGAGCCCGCGCCCACCTCCGCGGGTGGGAGCGCGCGGCCCAGGTGGCCCCGCCGCTCCCCGGCAGGTACGCGCCCCGCAGCTGCGGGGAGCCGGCGCGGGGAGCCGGCACGGAGGAGCCCCGCCCCGCCCCGCCCCGCCCCAGTCCCGGCTCCGGCGCCGGTCCCGCCCCGCTGCGGCCCGCTCCGCGCTGCCGGGGACGATGCCCGGTCGCGGGGCTTCACCTTCGCGGTAGGCGGGGAACCCCTCACTCACCCCGCGGCGCTCAAGCGGGGGCGCCGGGCGGCGGCGGCTCCGCGCTGCGACCCCGCCGTCCTCACGCGCGGCGGCAGGACCTGCCCGCACCGCAGCGCGTCACCGGCCCCGCCGCGCCCCGCCCGCGCGCAAGCGCCGCCACCGCCGCCGCGGGGGGGAGCGGTGCCCGGGCCGGCCCGGCGATGGGAAGCTCACGGCTGTAGGATCAGCCGGACGAGCCGCGTGAATCCGCCGGGCCGGCCGCGCCCGCCGCCCCACCCGCTCACGTCTGAGCTGTCCATACCGATATAAGATATACAGGTACCTAAGGGGCGGGTGCCAAGAGGACGGAGCCAGGCCCTGCTCGGTAGTGCCAAAAAATTGGACAGGAAGCCACGGGCAGAAACTGATGCACAGGAAGTTCCACCTGAACATGAGGAAGAACTTCCTTACTGTGCAGCTGACCGAGAACTGGGAGGGATTGCCCAGAGAGGTTGTAGGGTCTCCCTCACTGAAGCCCGAGATTAGCTCAGTTGGTTAGAGCATAGTGCTAATAAGGCCAAGGTCAAAAGTTTGATCTCGGTACAGGCTGTCCACTTAAGAGTTGAACTTGATGACCCTTGAGGGGTCTTCTAACTCAAAATATTCTGTGAGATACTCAAGAACTACCTCGATGCAATCCTGTGCCACATGCTCTGTGATAACCCTGCTTTGAGCAGGGAGATTGGACCTGATGACCCACTGTGGTCCCTTCCAACCGGATGGATTCTGTGACTTTGGATTCCACAACTCCATTGGGTGCTTCTCCACAGCCCAACCTTCACCTGCTTTTTATGGCAATCACAGTGAAACCAAGGAATCCCACTGCCCAGGACACTGAGGAATCATGGAAGCAAGGAAGAAAACTCAGTGATTTGTAACTGTCAAAGGCTTCAATTCCCCCCACACACACACCTTTTCTGCTCCAAATCTTTGCAAAAGAGAAATAATACCTCATACACACCAGAACATTCTATGGCAAATTAACCTTCACATGCCTGGCTCCTGGTTTTCAACTGCTCAGTATCACTGATGACCTCTAGAAATGGGCAATTTAATCTCCCTCTCTGACACTTGTTAAGGTGGAACAACCAAGAACAGTATTTCTTTTTTCTTTAAGTTCCTCAAGTGAAGAAACTGGTAAGAATACCATGGCCAAATCCATATACTGATAGTTGTTTACAAAACTTATATGGGAGAAGCAGCCTTTAGTGAAGGCTGCTAAACTGAAATCCAGTTCAAATCTCACACTAATAATAGCCAAAAATAAAGGCACAATCCCTAATAGAAATGTGCAAAGTTAATTTCCCAATAACATTGTGTATCCATGGAGTCGGCCATTCTTAGTCTTGTTCAGTACAAAGCAGATTTCAGATCCTTAAAACTACACACTTTTATTCATCTTCCCTTTCAAAGTACATATACTTGGCTACCGCATTTGCAATTCCTGTCCTACACACATCATTCATTCCGCTCACAAAGACAAGAGCAAAGACAGCCAAGACTTTTCTACTGCCTAGGAAGTAGCTATGTGTTTTGTGTGACAATTTGCTATTCTTCCATAGGGCTGATTCACCTGAAGAATTGTTTATAGTTACTGTTTGTTAGTCCTTTAACTTGGGTGGTGTTGCAGTGTTAGAAAGGTAAGTTCTGCTTATCGTCCGTGCAACAGTCCACAGATGATCCACGCAGAAAACATACACATCTAAACCTTATGGACACAGAACAAAGCTGCTTTACTGGCAAGTCAGAAGAAACCACGCAAGTGAGGAGCAGTGGACTACTTTTGTGTAGATATGACAGATGGGAGATTCTGGTCCTCCTATCTCCTGTTTATGCATAAATACTTTAATAAATTTTCTTAAGTCCCCATCCCACCATACTAACAAAAATGGATAGTCAGTTGTCCATTTATTCTGTTATTCACTTGGTCTTTCTTTGGCAAATAATTCAACATTAATTATGCTTCCTAGAACTTGTAAACCTATGGATTATGATCATAAAACATACATGTATTGGGAAGGAGATTCCTCCCTCTCTTAAAAGGTTCTCCAGTTATCTAGCACGAATGAGAAGAATGCAGGTTAACAGAATGCAGGACTTTACCAGTACATTGGCAACAGATAGGAACAGAAAACAGTACAGCTACAAGGTGTCTGTGAATTCTATTAATAGAATTATTTTAAATGCATAGTTCTGTCTGAAGCAAGGCAGAAGACATGGAATAAATTCAAATATGACTCAGGCAAAGACAAAAATAGTACCAGCCAGGCTCGGGTAAGTAAAGAGCAAATAAGGGGGGGTGTAGATAAAAATCTCTCTAATTTTTTTAAAGCTGAAGTCAGAGTAAGTGTACTTAAGTTAGTTATGAAAACAATGTTTTAACAGCTCTGTATGTGTCCTGACACATGACAAAAATAAATTGGTTCAAAATATGAGAATTCTTTACTGAAGAAAGAGGACACAGCAGAAGCTCCAATTAATTTAACACTGCCAAAAAGTGTGATTTCATTTAAGAAAAAATGAATTATAGTAATGGGCCTAATTAAAATACTTGTATCAGTTACTGAAACCCATTTACTTTTCTCACTGTTAATGTAAACAAAGAATGCAGAACATAATTGGATGCAGAGGTTGCATTTATCTTGATTATTCCACCCAAAAGATTGCTCTATGGAGAACCGTTTTTACTAGCTAAACATTTGTTTATGGAAAGTTAAAGGTCACTGAATGATTGAACCTAGATTTTCTTTTTTTGGTAGATAAATTGATTCCAACTTTAGGATTTATTTGTACAGAGAACAAGTTTACCTTCAAAAAACCGGACTCTGATGTACAAAGGCAGTAGCAGGCCACTGCTGTTCTTATAACAATTCTCACAAATTCAGATGCATTTTACTTACATGAGACTGAAGGAATCTGCCCTAGCTTTGTGTGTTTTCAAACATAATACTGTGTGCAAAAGTGAGTTGTTTATCCATTGAATCTCTTATAAAGACATAGTTAAAAATCATGTTAAATCAAATACAATTCTAAACAGTTATCTGATGCTATGTAATTAATATAATGGTTCATTATTCTTTTGATTTCACAAAATTTTGCAACATTTCAACTAAAATCTTTAATAGGCATTGTGCTGGTTTAAAGGTAAACCAGCAGGGGAAATGGACTCAACTCAAAAGAGAGATTATAAGTCAGAATAACAATTTAAGAAAATAATACAATAAGTACGATTATACAGACAAACAATTGGTTTTAACCCACAAAACCCAAATATATAACCCAGCACCCTGGGGCATGAACAGAGTGGTGTTCTTTGGGCCCCCTCAGTCCAAAGAAAAAGGAGAGGGGAAAACTTGTTGGTGAGAGTGCTGTTGCAGTCTGGTCAAGAGTGGTGGTTGCAGTCTGGTTGAAAAGTGGTGATTGCAGTCCTGTCGAGGGTGGTGGTTGCAGTCTGGTTGAGAGCAGTTATCTGCAGTCTTCCTCTGGATCCCACGAGTGGTTAAAAAAGTTCCAAGACTCCAAGATTATATATTCTCCAGTTCAGGCAGGAATGCTCAGTACTTTCCTCAAGGCGGGAGAGTTTCACAAAGGGTGTGAGGGACAGGGAGGCACCCTTCTATATCGCAGGCCTCTTAACACCTACTCTGTAGCCTGAGGAGTCAGGCTGCTCTGAGCAGAGGGTGTAAATAGTCTACTGATAACAGTTTCTGGGAAATGGCATGGAAGGCTATAGAATACACAGTTTTGGGTTACACCCATCCAGTGATGAACTGGTCTCAGCTGTCCTAACTAGGACAGGCATACAAAACTACTGCAAACAATTTACATTTTTACTTAGAGCAGATCATTAATCTGTGGTGTTTTGAAAAAAGTGATTGCAAATTATACGGCCATTAAGTAAACGTTTGATGGGGAGCCAGGCATGCATCTCTGAAAACAGCAGCAACAGTAATAGTGTCTTGTGGAGCAGAACTTCACACAAAATTAATCTCTAGGTTTGACCAAGTGACCCATCTAGGGGATGAGGGAAAGGCTGTAGATGTAGTCTACCTGGGCCTTTGATACTCTCTCCCACAGCATTCTCCTGGAGAAACTGCCTGCTCATGGAGTGCACAGGTGCAGTTTGCTGGGTTAAAAAATGGCTGGATGGCTGGGCTGAGAGTGGTGGTGAATGGAGTAACTTCCAGCTGGTGGCTGGTCACTAGGGGTGTTCTCCAGGGCTCAGTGCTGGGCCAGCCCTGTTTAATATCTTTACCAATTATTTAGATGAGGGGATCAAGTCCCCCCTCAGTTTGCAGATGTCACCAAGTTGGATGAGAGCGTTCATCTGCTGGGGGGCAAGAAGGCTCTGCAGAGGGATCTGGATAGGCTGGATCCATGGGCTGAGAACTAGAGTTTGAGGTTCGAAAAAAGCAAAGTGCTGCGTCCTGCCTTTGCATCACAACAGCCCCAGGCAGCACTACAGGCTTGGGGAAGAGTGGCTGCAAGCTGCCCAGCAGAAAAGAACCTTCCAGTTGCCAGCTGGGTGAATGAGGCAGCAGTGTGCCCAGCTGGCCAAGGAGGCCAATCGCGTACTGGCTTTTATCAGAAATAGTGTGGTCAGCAGGACAGGACTAGGGAAGAGATGGTCCCTCTGTACTCAGTGTGTACTGTGAGGCTGCACCTCGAATCCTATGTTTGGTACTGGGCCCCTCACTTCAGGAAGGACATTGGGGTGCTGGAGCTTGTACAGAGAAAGGCAAGGGAGCTGGGAAAGGATCTGGAGCACATGTCCTATGAGCAGTGGCTGAGGGAGCTGGAGTTTTTTAGAGTGGAGAAAACAAGGCTCAGTGGTGACCTAATCACTCTCTCTACAACTACCTAAAAGTAGGGTGTAACTTGCTCTACTCCCAGGCAAGTAGCAACAGGACAAAAGGACATAGCCTCAAGCTGTGCCAGAGGAAGTTCAGGCTGGAACATCAGGAAGGATTTTTTCACTGAAAGGGTAGTTAAGCATTGGAACCAGCTTCCCAGGGAGGTGGTGGACTCACTATCCCAGGAAGTGTTCAGTAAATGACTGGAGATGGAACTTAGTGCTAGGGTTTAGTTGGCATGGTAGTGTTTGGTCAAAGGTTGGACCTGGAGGTCTTTTCCAACGTCAATGATTCTATGATTTGTAGAGCATTTGGTCATAGGAATATACTTTTAATGGAACAACCTAAGCACTTAGGAAAGAATTAAAAAATATATGCCAATCTACACTCTATGTGGAAAGACAAGGACATTAGAGCTTTCATAAGATAAAAAGGCAGCTTACATTTTTACATAAATCACGTTGCATTCATTTAGTATTACTGACAAGGCCATACAAGCAACGAATTAAGTGACATTTTGCAGAGACACAAGTTTTCAGACAAGAACGGGCTTCTCACTCCCAACAGCATGTTTATAATCTGTTAAAAAACATTTACTACAAAGTAAGCAATACAGTATGACTTCCAGGATCAGACATACAGCTAAATAATCACAAGTAATTTCAAGAGTTAATAGTTATCTCCCCTGGGAGCAGGAAAGGGATGTAAAGCATTAGAACAGACTGACCATGGAAGAGGTGGAGCCACCATCTCTGGAAGTGTTCAAAAACATGTGGATATGGCACTTGAGGACACGGTGTAATGATAAGCAGAGCAGTGGTGCTAAAGTAGTTGATAGCTGGACTTGAAGTATTTTTCCAGCTTTAATAATTCTCTGATTCTAGGATAAAAGCAAGGAGTATAAGAAAAAGCTCTGCAAAATAATTTAATAGGTTGCAGCATATAAGCATTTTTAGATCCTATCCTGTTCCTTTCAAATTATCAACTGGCTAATCATTGTTTCCTATTAAAACTTAACCTTTCCTATTAAAACAAGGTAGTTAAACCTACCTTGCCTGTTGCTATACTTCCATGTACTCAACATATCCAGTCAGTTCCAGATAATGAATAATGCTAACAGCTCTCCTTAACTCTGAAAACCAATCACACCTTCATGTGGGAGCCAGCACTTGTCTACATACACACTGGAGAATTTGGTTTTGGCTCTTTATCTCTAGATTTCTCATTCCTTGCTAACCATTAGAACTTGGTACTTCTCCAGCATTGGCTCTGTTCTTTTTCACCTTTGAGATATTTTGTACTCTATTACAGGTGTATTTCAATGCATACAAAAGCATTTCAGTTCAACTCCATATCTGTGGTTCATTCAGCTACTTTTCTTTTGTAATGCTGAAAATGAGATAACCTACCAATATTCTTCATACAGAATTCAGAATGTATAGGTTTGTATCCTGATGGATAATGTTCATCTAAGTGTTGTGGAGAGTGGAGGTCAGAAAGAGTGGGTTTTTCAGGGCAGGAAGGGGACAGGTTTCTAAAGTGATGCACTGTGTTTCACAGGTTCATACCAAGTCAGCCCCTTTTTTTTCCATATGCCCAGTGACAATCACATTTAATGTATATGTGTAGGATGTTAACAAACCCACTATGACCCAGCCAAACTCGAGTGAATCTCATCTGTTTCAGCTAAACAAGAATGTCAGTCCTCACAGCGTAAAAAGAAAAAAAAAAAATTATGTGTATCATTTTTAGCCTATCTGAAGGTTACCTTCTTTCTATTTAGGAAAGTATTTGCTTACTGTGAGGCAGCTCCCTTTTCCTTATCTCTCTGCACCAATTGCTTCCATTAACAAGGAGATCCAAAGCAATGATAAGTTCCTGAAAAATCAGTCATACTTTAAGCAAGGCAAAAGATAAAGAATAATTTTCAGAAATGACTATGAAATACCTTCTTCTTGGGGGAAAGCTGTAAAGATATCTTGCAGCAGATGACCATTTCCACAATGGACTTCTTGAGGGAGAGGAGGGTTCTTGAGGGAGAGGAGGGTTCTCTGTGTTATTCATAAAATGATAAACAAATGATGTAATTTTGTACAAACAGGTCAATAAGTAATTCTACATGCTTCAGATTTCTTGATCTTTAGAGTAAACTAGGGAAACTTATCTCTTAAATCTGCTTCCATCTAGCATGCTTTAAGAACAGCATCCAGAGTATGAGGAGACTACATTATTAATAGAACTTACTCATAAATCATGTTTTTTCATTTGATTTAATTGACCTTTGTGCAAACAGTACTTCAAAGGCTGCAAAAGCCTTTTTGCTTATGTCAGTCAAAATTCCTTTTACAGAATTTTTTGTTTTTAAGACACAGTAGAGGACAAGTTTGCTCATTTCTTCTCTTAAGTATTCTTTAAAAATTCATAATGCTTTAGTATGAGTTTCTGCAGTGTAAAAATAGGCATCCTGTATTACAAACTCATACAAAATACATCACTAGCTTCAACCTAATGTAATATCATTCTGGAAAGACAAAAATAGCAGGCAGTCAACTGACTATACCCTAAACTGGTACATGGTTAGCTGAAGTATTCTTAAACAAAGCAGCCTATTTAAGTCAAATACATGATGGCATGTTCTTACTGTATTACAGGAATAAAGGTACTCCATAAGTAATACTGAAGCAAGTTCCTTATAATTCTTAACCTACTCCCACTTCAACAAGAAGGAAGCAAAAAACATGTTTTGGTCACACTACAAAGAATCATCTGGAGGTTGCTCTTCTTCTCTGTTTTGCTTAATGTTGAGAACTACTTTGTGGAGCTTACACATATGTGCTTGACTAAGAAAACAAGAGATACTTTTGTAATAAACTCCAAGGTATTTTAAATACTAGTGACTTTTGTAAACCATCCCCACAAAAAAAAAAATTGTGTGTGTAATCTAAAAATAACTAAAAAGAGATTTTATTTTTCTGGATGTTCCCATGCACCTATCACATGTGCCAGAAGTTAGATCAGTCCTTCACAGAATTCTGTCAGTGTGCTTTATTGTATCATTTCAGGTTGAAGTGCTTTGATATCCTCAAAGCAAAGCATCTCCACTTAGGGGTTACTGCAGTGAGCATGTGTTAACTTTTTTAACGGCCATAGTCCTTTCACACAGATATAAACAAGCTGCTGTTCATGTTTGATGCCTGGTATTTTTGCCAAGAGAAGTGGTAATTCCTTACATTTATTTACAATGGATCCATCGCCATGATGACTTCATAAAAATCAGCTTATAATTGCAACCACTTAGTCTGCACAGAACCACAAATAGATAATTTTTAATGGAAGCATCTGTAACAAACTTCAAACAAACTACTTTTTCAGAAAGTAATTTTTTTAAAATATTGGGGTTTTTAAAAAAAATTTCATCGTTAAATGATTATTAGAGATTATATGGACTACAGCCCTTCTCTCTTGAAATTAAAAATGGAATTCACCAAAAAAATCAACTATCTTTCTACAGAAGAGAGTGCCGGTCAAGGTATCACTGTCTGCTCTATTAAAGACAGCTAGCTTTCATTTACAAATGTTTTAACCACTATCAGGTTTAATAATAATGATCTGTTCTTTGCTACCATAACATTAGGATCATTACAAGATGTCTGTTGCATATCACCCCTTGAATTACTTATGAGTGCAACGGTGAACCACCAGACATTTCAACAGCCATCGAGCTGAGGACATTTCTTTCAGATAAAAGTAGGTGCTGTCATTGGTTTAAGAGAAGCTCTCACTAAGATTTCTGCTCATGCTTTCCACCAAGGACAAATGTTCTGTACTTCATGCATGTTGAATAGAAAGGGTGATGGATAAAGTTAGTTTTTATTTTAAAATCTAACTCCTTTTGCAAAACCTTGGAAATAAAATCTACTTAAGGCAGCCCGTACTTGGTGAGTAAAGCTGCTTTTACATTGGTGATCTTGGCCAGAAACTCTGTAAGCATTCAGTCTATGTTCTAAAACCGCAGTTCCCTAAAACATCATCTCACGTCATCTGGCTTCCCTCCCAACAAGAGATAAACAGCGCATCTCGGTAAACCCTACAGAAAACACACAGGTAACCTGTAGCAGAGAACGTAAGGGAGAGGGTAAAAGGAAAGAGAGGGAACGTCTGACATAGGAAAAAAACCAACCAACCAACCCCAAAAAAAACCCCCAAAACGCTTCGAGTCTGCTTCCAGTTCAGCAAACTGCCGGAACGAGACCCGCGCCGGCCGCTCCGCCCCGACCTCGCCCCGACCCCCCGCGCCCTGACCCGCACTGGGCGGGCATCGGCCGGCACCGGAGCCCGGCCTGGACTGGGCACCGCAGGGGCGGTGCCGCGCCCCCGTCGGCAGCGGCTCACAGAAACATAGAACGGGTAAAGTTGGAAGGAACCGTTATAGGTAAATGAAACTTAGGCTGAAATATAGCAGAAAAAAAAATTATTAAAGATTTATATAAAATGCAAATAAGCAAAACAGCGCGCTGGGCTGCCGGGAAGACATCTGCTCCACTCACGGCCAGCAAGCACAGTGGGCAAAACCAGTAACCTTTATACCCTTATTAATTTCCCTCTCATAGTCACTTGTTATCCCTCTATTGGATCTGAGTTTGCAGGTCTGGTTCTGGTTGGTTCTTTTGCAGGCCTGCTTCAGTTGCCAGGGACTTTCCTACCCATAGTTTTAATTAGTTCTTCGTCCTTGGGGCCTAGTGTGTGGGTCTCTCCAGATGTTCATCCTGGATCCTCTTTATCATCCTCGTACTTGACCCTTTGATCCTTGTCCTTCCCTTCATTACTTTAGACGTACACTTTTAGACAATATACTTTTAGAAAAACAAGATACAAAGACTTATTCAGCAACGCATAATAATTTGTCTTGTCAGCTTAAGAACTGCAAGCTGCAGGACTATCAGCCTATAATACTGACAGGTTAATTACCCATTCTGCAACTTACAGTCCTCCGGCCTTGACAGAACATTGATTACAATAATATATATATATAGAAATATAACATGCAATATCACTGAATGAGTAAATTACTTTACTACTACTAATTTGATGAGTAAATTATCTTACTACTACTAATCTATTACAGAACCACCGTGGGTCATCTGGTCCAACCTCCCTGCTCAAGCAGGGTCATTCCAGAGCACGACACAGGATTGCGTCCAGACGGTTCTTGGACATCTCCAGCGACGGAGACTCCACAACCTCTCTGGGTAATCTGTTCAGTGCTCAGTCACCTGCACAGGAGGGAAGTTCTTCCTCGTGTCTAGGTGAAACTTCTTGTGCATCAGTTGCTGCCCGTTGCCTCTTGTCCTGTTGCCTGGCACCACCGAACAAAACCTAGCTCCATCCTCTTGTCCCTCCCCCTTTAGATATTTATACAGAGTTCGCAACAGACCCGGAGACTGAAGCCCCGCACTCGCTGAGCGGCTGAGCAACAGCACTCGCCCCCTGGCGGCCTCCGCACGCCCTCAGGCCCCTTACCAGCCCTCCTCCCGCCGCCTCCCGCACCACCGCGGCCTCAGGGAGCCCGGGCCGACACCGAACGGGGTGGAGCCGCCACTGCTCCCCCCACCCCGCGGCCCGCGGTGCGCCGCGGCCGCAGCAGGCGCTGATCATCGGGGCGCCGGCCGCTCTTGCCCCGCCCGCCGCCCACGTCTGCGGCTGCGCAGGGCGCTGGGGCCTGGCCGCGGGGGGTGGTGGCGGCGACCGTGGGTCTGCGCGTGTGCGGCGGCCCAGGCGGGCGGCCCAGGCAGGCGCGTCCGGCTGCCGGCGGAACGGCACACGGCGGGTGAGGCCCGGGGAGGGTGCGGGGTGGGGGGCACAGGCAGAGCCAGACTCGCGGAGGGACGGAGGGAGGGAGTCAGTCCGCGGCGGCGGTGCCGGTGTCCCGGGGCGGGCGGCGCGCTGGCCCTTCCCCTGCGGCCGGGCAGAGGAGCCGTGCGGCCGGGCGGCAGTTCCCGGTGCCCCCGGTGAGCTGCGCGGTGCTGGCAGCGGCCAGAGTTCGGAGGACCTACGGGAAGAGGAGAGCCCAGGAGGCCTAAATATCCCGAAATCCAGGCGGGAATTTAATTTAACTTATTTTAATTGTTTTCCTACGTATTTCCTCATCCCAGCCTGCTGAGTCTGGCGGTCCCTGCGGTCTCTTGAGAACTGATGCCATCCTGACGCCCCTGGCGGGGAGCTGGGGCGAGGGGACCCCTGGGCTGGTGTTCAAAGGCCTTTCGATGCCCCCGCTCCCCATCTGTTTGTGTTAATTCCCCATGCCCGGGCGGTCTCCTGCCACGGAGGCCTTTGTTCAAAGCTTCCGTGGCGGCTGTGATTAAGCTGTTCAGAGCTTGCCTTGCTCCCAGTTGTCTCTTGCGAGACACATGAGGTGAGTTCAGCGTTGCTGGTGTCTCACAGGCAGGCTGATCGGGAAAGCATGAAATTCCTCGGGGCTACCCCGCGTGCTGGGAGGTTGAGAAAGCACAAAACTAGTTCGAAATAACTGATCGGCAGACTTTAAGACATATGTTCCACTCTGAAGTTGCTTAACATTCGTGCCGTAATTTTGATACTGCTTTCTGCTGAAGAAATCAGAGGAAATAAACCCTCTTTCACAAATTCGTTTGAATACACTTCATATGAATAACACTTGCTTGTGATCAGTTTTACAGTTCCCTCTTTTTAATTCGTTTTACAGAACAGTAGGAGGATGTATAGTTTAATAGCATAAAAGAACAAAAAAATCCCTGTGATATCTGCATCTGTTGTAAGGGAGGACTTCTTTATGCTTCCCATTTTATTTCTAATTTGACAGTACACTATGTGGCTCTGTACAGCTGATGTTTTGGTGTCCTTAGGTTTTGACGTTTCACAGCCCACAAGCTAGTTGTAGAGAAATGATGAATAAGAAAATGATTTTTTTAAATATTCTTTTATTAATAAGGTTGGATTTGTTGGTTTTATGTGACAGTAGCTGTTTAAATAAAATCAAGTTAGTAAGTATCTCTTTCTCACCCAATTCTTGAAAGGAAAAAAGATATTCCCATGAAGCACTTTCTCTAATTTGTGCAAATGTATGGTGTCTCTGGTAGGGATTTAAAGGTGCAGCATCATGGTTATGAAAGCTTCAGTAGAAGATGATGATTCAGGATGGGAACTCGGTATGCCTGACAAGATGGAAAAGAGTAATACAAGCTGGATAGATATAACCCAGGATTTTGAAGAAGCTTGTAGAGGTGAGTTGTATTCCTTATGTTCTCGGAAAACTTGGAATCCTTTGGAGTACCAGGCATAGTGATTTGAGGTCTTCTAGTCTATAGTTTGACCCAGATTCAAGCCTCAGATGAATGAGCTACATTGGTTCTGTGTTAACTGTGAGGATAGAAATGCCAGAACCACCCCACCTTGCTCCTTTTTCTAGATTACATAAATATCTTTTTAATTCACTTTTTGTCTTACACATTTTCTCACCTGCTTTTTTTCCTTTGCAAAGATTTCTTCTTGTCTCTTCTGCCAAGTGGAAGTATCATTCATGCATGCAGAATCAAGACTTTTTTCTTTCCTGTATATTTTTGGATCTGTAGGGTCCAAGAATTCATTTAATTCATCTTGTCATCTCTGAAGCAAGGCTGAGTTTCTGAGATGATGTAGTGCATCCCAGTAACAGGGAAGTAGTTGCTTGCATTTAAACAGTGCCTTTATTGTTATTAGATGCTACTGCTAGTTTACAGTTCTTCAACTGATTTTATGATGACATTAGTGAAAAATAAATATAAAACTGCAGCTTACTTCATGCATTGTTACATGATGATAAACACAATTTCTGTATGCCATCAGATAATTTCTGTATATTACTTATATCTGTATACTTATCAAATGTATCTAAAGACTTCTTTAAAAGTAATGAGGAAAAGCAAGCCTTTCAGTAATCTCCCCTGGAAAAGATTAAGACACCTGCACAAAGGAGCACAGGAAACAGCTCATGCTGCTATTTCATAGAATAATCGTTATAGAATGATTTGGGTTGGAAGGGACCATCTTGTTACAAATCCCCTGCCATGAACAGGAGTATTGCCTACCAGAACATGTTGTTCAAAGCTTCATTCAGCCTCATCTTAAATGCTTGCAGGGCTGGGGCATTCACAACTCTTCTGGGCAACCTGTTCCAATACCTCACCACTCTCACAGTGAAGAATTTCTTCAAATATCTAAAACTCTTTAAGAGCATTCCTCCTTGTCCTATCACTGCATGCCCTTGTAAAAAGTCCCTTCAGCTCTCTTGTAGCCCTCTTTCAGGTACTGTAAAGCTGTTAGAACGTCTCCCTGGAGCTGTCTTTGCTCCAGGCTGAGCAGCCCCAGTTCTTTCAGCCTGTCTTCACAGGAAAGGTGCTCCAGCCCTCAAGTAATTTTTGTTATTCTCATCTGAAGTCACTCAACAGGTCCCTGGTGTTCTGTGCTGGGGACCCCAGACCTAGACGCAGCATTCCAGGTGAGGTCTCACAAGAGCAGAGCAGAGAGACAGAATCATTTCCCTCTACCTGCTGGCCATGCTGCTTTTGATGCAGCCCAGGATATCGGATTTCTGGACTGCAACTGCACAGGGTGTTTAGTAATTCTAAACCCTCTTTTAACTATTAGAATAACAGAGAGAAATGAGGGTAGACTCTGAACCACTGGGTTTCTTATAGTCTTTCAATCTTGAAAGTGCTTTGTAAGTAGAAGCAAATGAGGGTCGAATAGAAATGTCTGATCTGCTTCCCAAACCTTGTTTCTTAGCATCAGAGGGTTTGGTGAGTGACAAGACTATGCTGGAAAAGTTATGCTAGCAGGATGATTGTAACTGTTTATTCTGTCCTGTTCCTTTATAGAACTGAAGTTAGGAGAACTGCTTCATGACAAGCTGTAAGTATGCATGGGGGATAGTTTTCATTTTTAGGTAGGATCAGTTCAAGTATGTTAATATTTCCTGATAACTAATCTTTTTTAAACTTCAAATATTTGAAGTATTCAGAGTATCATTTATCCTCATTAGTATGTATAAGCTGCACATGTATGAATGCTGAACAATTCTCATGGTGTAGGTATAACATGACATTTTCAATGAATCAATATATTTTAGAAGTTCATTGCACATCTTATGATCAGTGGTGATGACACTACTGAACCTACTGAACTATTTTATGTGGACGTGCTTTTATAAAAAAATGCCAGAAAGACTTTAATACTTTTAATTTGGTTGCCTTAGATGTCATTATCAAGTTTAGTATGAACAATCCGTATGCTTTAATGTAACTTAAATGACATGCTAAAACAGAAAGTGAGAACTCTACAGATTGAGAAAAATTATATTTCAAAAAAAAGCATGTGCGAAAGGCTTGCTGAATTCATTAAAGAAAAGATTAAATTGTTTAGCCACACAAATCTATTCACTTGCATAAAGCAAAAAGTGCTTATTTAGACTAATAGCTCAGAAAACAGAAGCACACTATTAAATCAAAATGTGTTCAAAAATATGTGCAAGGATATCACCATGCTCTGTAGAATTAAAGCACATTTTCAGTTTTAATTTTATACATAAGAGCATTTCAGAGCAAATTCACTTCTCAGAATTTAAGTGTGCCACATGCAATAACCTTTTTATATTATAAAGACTGGTGCAGCAGTTCTGATAAATGTCATACGTACCAGAAGCGAGACACTGTACCCCTTCTTCTATAGTTGTCTTTATTTGATGTGGTTCTTCTGCAAGCTTCTATGCCCTGACTGCAAGTTCACTATACTGCTGAATATGCTAGCCTGTGTCAGATATATATTGGCAATAGTTTGTGGCGGACGTATCTTATTTGGTTTTTTGGATGTGGTGTAATAAAGAACAGCTTGTTCAGTTAATACTAGTTTTATTATGTTAGGTGATCTTTAAAAAGGTGCTGTCATTATGAGGTATATAGAAACAAGTGTGCATAGATGTAAGTATAAGTATGGCCAGTCTTTGCGAATGAAGATTTGGGAAAGGTCTTTACCCTTCGAGCCTGTGCAGTGGATTTTTTAGGTGAGACACAGTGTGCGCTGAGCTGAGCCCACCCTTTAATCCTAAGGTTCATCTGCCGGGGCCGAGCGAGCTTGGACAGTGGCAGTGAGGTCCTCAGGACGTAGGTTTGTTTAGAGTGACCTTCTCTTAGATGGATGGCCTTACAGGGCTGACGAGCTCCATCTGCCCGGGGGACTACCCTGACCGGGAATCGAACCCAGGCCATAGCGGTGAGAGCGCCGCATCCTAACCACTAGACCACGAGGGGTCCCCTGCATAGCTGCAGTAGTGGGATATTTAGCTCAGGAGTGGTTTTCAGCTTTAAAGAAAGGCAAATAGTTTTCTTCTACTTTCATCCATCTGTTTTCCTACTGACTTGTTGAGAGATCCTCAATCTGTAATGATCTGAAAACCATGATCTCTGAAGATCAGTACTAAAGTTCACATACCTTGTTGTCTGTGGTCAGAATCTAGTGTACTCAGTTTGTCATCATATGCTTTTACATTAGTTTTTGAAGACTGTTTTGTATAAAACAGTTACATTCAGCATGTTTTTTTTCAATCTGTGTTCTTAGTTTTGGTCTCTTTGAAGCCATGTCTGCCATTGAAATGATGGATCCCAAGATGGATGCTGGTATGATTGGAAACCAAGTTAACAGAAAGGTTCTTAACTTTGAGCAAGCTATTAAGGTTCGTGTGAATTTCCTAGTTTTGTCTACCCTGTCTGTGAAAATATGATACAGTTTTATCAAATTATAGTTAAGCACAATTCAGCATAATGTTTTCAATCTTTACTTGTTTTTTTATTTTAATTTTGGGTAATAAAAAAAATAGAGTAAGAAATAGCTTGTGATGTTTGCTTTTTCTTTTTTTAATTTTGTTTCCTGCATTATCATGATGCTACCTCTTCAGTGAAAAGTACTGTGAAATTGTTGTGTATTGATACCTCAAGTAAATATATTTTAGAAATGGTTTTGCAAGTCACCCTGTGCATTCCCAAAATGTGTCTTTTATGTGAAGATGTATTTGTTAGCCCCTATTTAGCTGAATGGAAGCCAGCTTCCTTACAAAAGTCTATTATCAGTTTATTATCATTGAACACAAGCTGGGTAATTTGACAACATTGACAGTAATGATTAACTTTTGATTTATGGTCAGGATAAATTGGTTTAGGGCAGATTGAAAGACTTTCTGTTATTTTGGAAAAAAAATGCACTCAAAGGCAAAAGTATTTTTTATGGTGGACTTTGTTTCAAAGGGACTGAGAACTTAGAATGTATGCAGGATTGTATGCATTGGACAAATAAAATGATCAGAGTACAACTGCAGTCTTTTTGGTCCTGACAGTAAAACTGTACAAGTGTTTGCAGTTTAAAAGACAAAGAATTGGTCCTGCATATTATCCCTTGTTCAATCTTTATTATGATTATACATACTATTTTGCGATTTTAGTGTTGACAGTTAACTGGTTTTAAACTTCTGTTGTCTACTTATAGCATTCTCTTTGAGTAGCTTTATGTTTGTTCAGTGTTTAACACAATGATAGGAAGGCAAAGTTTTTCAGAATTTGAGACATTGTGAAGCTGATCAATAAAGCTAGTGGCATACAATTACTCTGAAATCTTAAGAAAATTTTAATTTTTGGCTGTACAAATAAGTTGTATTTTGCCTATATGCTTCCATAGTGTTTAGGGTTTTTTCCTTGTTTTTTAAGGATGGCACCATTAAAATAAAGGATCTCACTTCACCTGAGCTGGTAGGAATAATGGATACGTGTTTTTGTTGTTTGGTAAGCATTTCTCTTTTCTTCAAATTAGGTGGTTAGGCTTAGAAAATATATGCATTTTATTTTAATTTCCACTTAGTTATTTGCATTGGCTATTATAAAAGGCATAATATTGATTTCTTGTTGTTTTACTATAGGAAATATGAATAATTTTGAATGATTTAAAAAAGGTTTTATAGTTTCTTGTTTTATGAATGTGTGTTATCCAATTGCCTGCTGTGTTTTGGTGTTTGACTGTGTTGGAAGCCGAGTGTGCAGTAACTTGTAGCACTTTGTTGCTCCTTTCCGTACAGCCATAATTGGCTGAGCTTACAGCAGCATTTTGGAGAAAGAAAATAAATCCATTTAGAAAAAACAAGTAACGTATCACTTACTTGCTAGTTGTGAATTTTTTTCCCTAGGTATGTGTTTTAATTACCTCAGTAAATGATACTAATTTTCAGTTACTCTTTAAAATTATATCCATAACATTACTTTGTTTTTTAAAACATTTCAAATCAGTTTAGTCCAAAACACATCTAAGGATGACTGTACATCTGATACGGTGTAATGTAATTTGTCTTCTGCCCCTAGCCCCCAAAAGGCACTTTTTTTGAAAAGGGACAGTGATCATATTAAAAATATGGTCCTACTTTAGAAATTTAAATTTAAATTTAGATTACGGAAGCTTTCCCTGTAGCTTAAAGCAATGTGAAAGTAGAGAGGGGGGATTGTGAAAGAAGCTCTAAGTCACAGAAGAGAAAGAACATGCAGAATATTAGTGAGTTGTTTCATAGCCACTTGCATTTCTTCATTCAGTATTTGTATGGAAAAAGCTTGTAAATCTGATGGTCTCTTAACTTAATGTCATGTCTAGATTGCAGAGATTAGACCTGAACTTTATAGAAGAGGTTTATCGAACACTAGAATTTTAGGCTTGTTATAGGCTTTAGTAACTTATTATCTGCCACAGCCATCAGATGGATAAAGGTTGAAACACCTTCACTTTACCCTTTTTTGGTAGATGGAAAGTTGCCATAGTAAGGAGTTCTTTAATGAGTCTTTGAAGCATAGTAAGATGGAAAAAGAATGGATCTGTAAAAATGAGGACTTGACTGTCATGAGTAAAACACCTAATTTTCTTTTCTCTAGATAACATGGTTAGAAGGACATTCCTTGGCACAGACAGTATTCACTTGCCTTTATATTCATAATCCAGACTTCATAGAAGATCCTGCTATGAAGGCTTTTGCTCTTGGGATCCTAAAAATCTGTGATATTGCCAGAGAAAAGGTTAACAAAGCAGCTGTTTTTGAGGAGGTATGTGTTTTAGTATCTCCTATGGTTAAGTATATAAACAGTCTGGTAGGATGTCACTTGATGAAAATATGAAAGGCATATTGGTATTAAGGATTTATGCAGAAAATAGTTACCTCAAGCTGGATATGGGCAAGAAAGTCACCCAAGCCATTGAGTATATTCAGTTGCCTAGAATAAAACTGGACATTTATACTTGACATAGTTAAACAAAAACACACCCTGTGCACACACTCACGCATCCTCCCAAAAAAGAAAAACCAGCAAAAGACCCAAAACCCAAGAGGAAGACAACCTACCAAAACCCAAAACAAACAAAAAGACAATCCCAAATCCTAACCTGATAATGTAGCTACAATTTTTTATATTTCACTACGTATTTTCCTTGATTATTTTTTTTCAGGAAGATTTTCAGTCAATGACTTATGGATTTAAAATGGCCAACAGTGTGACAGATCTTAGAGTTACAGGTACAGTTTGTGCTTTCTGCGTATCTGTCCATCAGTTGCTTTCTCTTTTGAGCATCTGGTTACTTTCAGCCACACCTGATGAATTGGTATGAGTCTCAGCTGTTAAGTTTTTCTGTTAGTCATGTGGAAATTGCTGACTAGGTAAAAAGAGATCAAATTATTTTTCCTTGAAGAAAAGTTTCAGCTGTCTAATTGTTATGAGAAAAAGAAGTGCTTTTAGATACAAAGTGGCTGGGCATGAGCTCATCATGAGATGGATACACGTGACTGTAAAGTGCACTGCTTGAATTCTGCTTTTTTGCCTTACAATGTGTTGTCTTCAAAACAGGTTGCTTTAGAATAAAGTGCAATCTAGTAGTTCTACAACTATAAATACGTATGTTATTAGGTACTTAAGTATGTATTTTAGTCTTTTGATGCACCTTTTTTCATACCTACATTAGTTTGCTATTGATTTATTTTTGAGAAATTTGTGAACACTTTAGCTTTGAATCAGTTGGTCTGTACTTTGATTTTTCAGTTGTTGCATGACATCCCTACCCATCCCTACAAGAATATTTTATGTCTAGTCTCTGGCTAATGTAAAGCACTCCTAAACTTGACTTTCCCCTCAAAATTTTTTTCCTCTGAGTGATGTAGGTGTGCCTGGGAGTGCTTCTCAGCTTTTAATTCTTCTGTGACTTTTTCCAGGTATGCTGAAAGATGTAGAAGAGGACATGCAAAGACGAGTGAAGGTATTGTTTTCACATTCGCCTTGTCAATTATATTTCAAGTGTACTTAACATAGGTTTGGGAGAGGGAGTTGGATTATGAAGAATGCAGGAAGTTTGTGTCATTAAATGGTGGGGTTTTTGAAGAACTGCCATAATAGTTTGCGTAACATGCTTTTAGTTTGACTTTTAGCTAAAGATGGTGAAGTCTTCAGACTTTTCTGTACTCTTTAGTAGTTGCTTCACTAGTAGAAGGTGGAATCATGATGTAGAAGATAACACTGGGCTGGGGCACAGAAAGGATGAATGTAACTTCTGGTTTCTAGGCAGATATATTATGTAATGTTAAAGAAGTTATGTAATTTTCCTTTACCACAGTTTACACTATAAAATGTTCATGCACTTTCTTTGCTTATTTGCAGAGTTTACTGAGATACATCTCATTACTGTAGGAGAGTCATTCAAATACCTGGACTATACATTAAGGAATTTTGAACTTGAGAACTGATTTTTGGCTTATTTAACAGATGGACATTCTGGAGAGGGTAAAGGGATTTTATCATTAGGTTGCCTTTGCAATTCTTGATAAATTATTTGAAATTTCTTTACCTTCTAGAGCACTCGAAGTCGACAAGGAGAAGAGAGAGATCCAGAAGTTGAACTTGAAGTAATTAATTGTTTGCTTTTTTCCCTGGATTTATTGGATGTAAATGGGAGATCTAAATGTGATATAACCACACCCCTGCATATAAAAAGCAGCCTGGGGAGTGTGATCAACTAGTAACATGTGGAAGAGCTGGCAAACAGAGCAGGGCACATTAGCCAGGGCATGCTGAGGCAGTTTGTGTGACAGTTCATGCAGGGAGGGCAGGAGTCCTCTGGGCAGTTTTGAGTGCCACAATATAAAAAGGTTATAAAGCTCTTAGAAAGCATCCAAAGGAGGGCAGTGAAGATGGTGAAGGGCCTTGAGGGGAAGCCGTATGAGGAGCAGCTGAGGTCACTTAGTCTGCTCAGCCTGGAGAAGAGGAGACTGAGGGGAGACTTCATTGCAGTCTACAACTTCCTTGTGAGGGGAAGAGGAGGGGCAGGCACTGATCTTTTCTCCATAGTGGTCAGTGACAGGACCTGAGGGAATGGCCTGAAGCTGGGTCAGGGAAATTTTGGCTGGATATTAGGAAACGACTTTTCGTGCAGAGGGTAGTTGGGTACTGCAGCAAGCTCCTTAGGGAAGTCACAGCACCAAGTCTGACAGAGTTCAAGAAGTGTTTGGACAACATTCAGACATGTGGTGTCATTCTTTGGGTGGTCCTGTGCAGGGCCAGGAGTTGGGCTGGCTGATCCTTGCAGGTCCCTTTCAATTCAGTATATTCTATGATTCTAGATTTAATGCCTATTGCTTAGTAATTAGCAGTATAATTTTATTACAGCATCAACAATGTTTAGCTGTGTTCAGCAGAGTCAAGTTTACCCGGGTACTGCTGACTGTTCTAATAGCATTTACAAAAAAAGAGGTATGTTCATTTGGTGTTTCTGTGTTCACATTGTGATCTTGTGAAATAATCATTTTCGTGAAGATCAGGCAATTATTCTCTAGATTAAGGAGATTTGAATTGATGTGGGTGGAGGTAAAGTGTTGAAAAAGGCCTTATGGCGGCAAACGTTCAGTTTTTGTTCAAACACAGGGAAGGCTAGTAGCTGACATTATTATGGCCTTGCAGAAAGACAGAGTATTCATTATAAAACACTTAAAAATATTTATGGATTTCAAATTATGCTTTCACACACATGAACAAAACTTTTCTTACTTGATTTCAGTCCCCTCCTATGGAGTTACCTGACATTGAACATTGTTTTGCCCATCTCTAAAGAACTATTAGCTTTTCCTTGCATGCGATACTGAATTTGTATCTAGACATCTTTGGTCTGAGAAGAAGAATTAAAATAGCATTCCATGAAATCTGCCTATTTTTTTGAATATATGATTTCCTTATTGCTGAAAGGGGAAGGAACTTCATGAGTTAAGGCAAAGGGATAGAATCATGTCCTCCCAAAGAGTAGTCTTTCACGTAGTATATACAAGACTTCGAGTTGTAATTATTGTAAAGTCTTATACAGTATTGAATGTATGTATAGATATGTAAAATAGAACGTTATTGCACAGAAATGTTGGATTTATTGTTCAGAATTGGTTGTATAAGAACATCAGAACCCTAATATTCTTTTTTCTTATACTAGCATTAGTTATATAGTCAAAATATGTTGGTTCATAATGTGAATAATTGTTTCCTGCCTTTCAGATGAGTGCAGTTGCGGAAGCTCAGAAACTAATGACTCAGGCAGCTGACTTGCTTTCTGCTATCCACAATTCATTGCATCATGGTATGCAGGCACAGAACGATACCACTAAAGGAGGTATGTATCAAATTATACCATTTTTTCCTTTCTTAAATATGCTCTCTTCATAAATGTAAATATCTTTGTATATTTAAAAGAAGTTAAAATCACTGTTTACTTTGAAATAATAACACTCATTATACAAGTTGTTACAGATTTGCATTCTTTGATTTTAATTTTATTTCACTAAATGGTGGTTCTCCTGAAAGCAATACTGTCAATTCATAGCCAGAGATAATGTGAACTTTTAATTAAGTGCATTGCACTTCAAATCAATGCATATGTTATTTTAAAATAGGGAACAGCACCTCACTGTTTCTACAGGTATGTGTGGAGGGTTGAGGTTTTTTTTTTAATAGTAATCAGTGTCTTAATTGGGTAGTTAGTCTCTGTAAGTTAACTCACAGATAAAAACTTCATTTTGGCCAGTTGAATTATTTGTATTATACTTGCAAGTTTGAAGTAAGTTCTGAAAACATGGCTTATATGCACCTTTTCTTTGTCTCTATCCCCTTCTCCTTCATTAGATCATCCTATTATGATGGGCTTTGAACCCCTGGTTAATCAGAGATTGCTGCCACCAACTTTTCCTCGATATGCAAAAATAATTAAAAGGGAAGAAATGGTCAGTTATTTTTCCAAACTAATAGACCGAATAAAAACTGTATGTGAAGTAGTCAACTTAACTAATTTGCACTGTATACTGGTAAGCATTAATATTTCTTATTTATTGCAAAATATAAGATCTGAAAATGTAACTTGCAAAAAATCATTTCATATATGCATGGTGTTGCTCACTGGAGAGAAAACTGAACGCTATATATGTATTTGGTGTTTCTTGTAGTGTACAATTCCAAAGTTTACTGTCTTTCCTGATATTTAATATTTTTCTTTTTTTGACAAAGACCTTTTCTCCTCTCAAACCTCCCACTTTTCCTGTAATTTATGAGGTAATTATACATGTTAGTGGTAGAGGCCAAGCAAGTTTCTTTGGTTGAAGAGCTGCATTTATAGCATCAGAATATAATTCTTTGCTATATGCCTGATTTTTTCAGATTGATTAAGCATACTCTGCATATGTGCTTACAACACAAGAGCACTTAATACACACTTGTTTAAGTGTGTAATTTCCTAGATAGGCATAAAGTTAAGCCCCTGCTTATGTTTTTTCTTGAGTAAGTGATGTTACTCTCAGTTACTGCCTACAATTATGAGAAGACACTTGAATGCTTGAAATATTTTTTACTATATGTGTGGTCACTGACTGAGAAAACAGACACAGTTAAATCAGTTCAAAGATCAAAAAAGATCTTTTGTCTTCCTATTTCCTGTTAAATTAATTAAAGCAGTGTTTGCATGAAGCATCTAGTATCCGTTAAACATTACAGTTTTGTTCAGTACCTGGTTTGGTCATGTCAAGATCTTAAAGGTCTCACAGTGTTTTTTTTCTGTACTATAATCATCTTTCCAGTTGTTACATTTGAAAATTCAGAAACCTTTTTGTTCTGTTAAATAACAAGTAATTGCAGAAAAAAATGGATTTTATCTTCATAATCTGTTCTGTTCAAATTATTCATGGTCACTTTCTTACAAGTTGTATAAGCTATGTTATGTTTGCATGTACTTTATACAAAATATAGGTGTATCTACACCTATATTTTACATATGTTACATATGTGTGTTTATAAGAGATGCAAATGTGTGTGTGTGTATAAAAATGTCACTCTGTGTGTTTATATATACATAGCTAAATTGACATATTAACATGAATTATTTTTTTTTTTCCTAAATATAAATTAGGACTTCTTCTGTGAGTTTAGTGAGCAATCACCATGTGTTCTTTCAAGATCCCTGTTACAGGCAAGTCCTAATCTATGTCTTTGAATAAAATACTTTTGCATTCATTATAAATATGGATTTTCTGGTGATGTTTAAGTATTAGATATTATGGAAGGAATCCTTTGTTGTGAGGATGATGAAGAGTTGGAACAGGTTGTCTAAAGAAGTTGTGGATGCCCCATCAAGTGTTCAGGGCCAGTAAGGTGTCCCTGCCCATGGCAGGGGAGTTGGAACTAGGTGATATTTAAGGTCCCTTCCAATGCAAAGCATTCTCTGATTGTATACATGGAGGCTTATCATCTGATCTAATATTTTAAAACATTTTTAAATACTGTTGCTTAGATCATTTTAACACATGCTAATTTAAAACAGGAAGTGTTAAAATTTTTCACTGCCATAATGCTGTGCCTGTACACACATTTTTATGCTGTTCTCCATATGCTGTCTCAGTTTGGGGCTAGTGTTTGTATTCATCACCGTTTGGACAGAATTTAGTGTATAGATGGCCTCTATTGCTACAACAGTAAACCTGATGGCTAGTGCAGAACTTCTCACTGCTTTACTTACCTTAAAAGTGCATTCCTCAGTTCTGAATAAATAATTCCTTATAAGAGGTTTCGATTATAGTAGGGTGTCCCTTGATGTCAGAACTTCTTTACATTTGATCCCTGTTAAGCCATGTATAGAGCCAGTGGAATATAACTATTGGAAGTAGAATGTTTTCATAGTGTGTGTGTTCTGCCTTTCTGCCACATGAGTTTGTGCGGTCCTTGTGGGTGCAGAGATTTATCTCCAACTGCTGAAGAACCATGTAAGAAAGGGGCACAGCGCTTGTGGAGAGAAGTTAAATAAGGATCAGACATGACCAATGAAAGCAGTAGTATCCATTGGGGTAGAAAAAAGTCTGCGGTAGTCTGTAGATATATTTTTATCTGCCTCCAGAGAAGACACACAATCTGTTTCATGCCAATCTTCAGAAATATCTGTCTGATTTATCATCTTCAAAGTGCAAGAAATAAAATAATTTTGCGTGCATTTTCTTATGCAAGTAGCAGAGCTGTATTTTTTGTCCTGAGAATACCACAGAAGTGTCAGATCTCAATATGCCTCTATTTCTGAGTCTGTAGCCTTGGACCTAGTTGAACCATTTCAATTCTAAAAGGAATCTTACAAGTTTCTTATATTTAATATATACTGTAAGAGCTTTCTATTACTAATTCCTAGTGCATTACTTTTGACTTAAAATACGTTCCTAAAAACACATTTTTACTTTCAGACAACTTTCCTAGTAGATAATAAGAAGGTGTTTGGCACTCACCTCATGCAAGACATGGTGAAAGATGCTTTAAGGTCTTTTGTCAGTCCTCCAGTCCTTTCTCCAAAGTAAGTGGATCTTGAGTTTACACATTTGTTTACATCTCTGTTGAAAAAATATTTCTGCTTACAAGAGCAAGGACAAATGCACAAAAAAATATTAATTTTGTATTTAGTGATTATGTATGAAGGAGTCAGTTGCTGTTGCTGCAACTATTGCTGTTCCTTTTTTAATTTTGTACTACTTAGACTGGTGGCATTTATAAAAATATGTATGTACATGAATATTTCTCTTTTAGATGTTGTCTTTATAATAATCACCAGGCAAAGGACTACATTGATTCCTTTGTGACACATTGTGTTCGGGTAAGTGATCATTCCAGTTACAGCATGTTTATGTGTATATGAACACCTTGAAGATTTGCATACGTTTGAACATGAGACCAATTAATTTAGACACCTGACATGATGGCAAAATTGCAGAAGTTGGCCATTTTAAAATGGTAACACTTTTTAAAAAGCTAGTCTAATTATTGATGGTTTTTTCCTGTGTTCTTCTTCTAGATTTTTATTTAACATTTTACTTTGTTAAAAATCTGCACCTTCTACCTCTTTGTTTACCTTGTAACAAAACAAATGCATAGCATGTGTAAAAACAAAGTTATTTTTACCTTCTCTCAAATTTAATTTTTTTAAAAAATTGTTTTAGAAGATTCAGTTGTTGAATATGGCACAGTAAAAATCTCAAGAAAATCATAGAATTATTTAGATTGGAAAAGACCTCTTAAGATCATCGAGTCTAACCCAGCACTGCCAAGTCCACCACTAAACCATGTCACCAAGTGCCATTGACCACCTAGGTGCATGGATTTAGGCATAAGAAATATCTCATTTACACCAGGCATTTTGTTCTGATCACATTCCTAAAGGATGCTCACTCAGTCTCACGTTGACTTGTGTACAGAGAAATGGGTTCTTGCATCCCTCCAGAGACCTTGCTTTCCTGCTGCTTGCGTTCTGTAGGGAGCATTAAGTAACACACCTCCTGATACAGATATATAGAGCAGGTGTCTAAATAGACATCATAGTACTCCTCCTTTACTTTCAAAGTTGTGTTGATAATTTAAAATGATGCTTTGCTTCTTTCAGCCATTCTGTAGTCTGATTCAAATCCATGGACACAATAGAGCTCGTCAGAGAGATAAACTGGGTCACATTCTTGAGGAATTTGCCACCCTACAGGATGAGGTAATGTCCTAGGCAGCCGGCCAGCAAAGTTTTTTTCCAGATATATTCCTACTGGAGTGAAGCATGTGGTATTAGATCCTAGCTGCATGAAGCAAGTCCTCTGTTTGTCCTAAAATCTTTAGGACAAGGATTCCTGAAATTTAGCCCAAGAAATCAGTAGAATTTCTGTTAGATCTGTTAACAAAAACATTATATTTTTTGAGATTAACTTTGTCCAGTACGTAGACTTCAGGGAAACCTGTTGTGATGTAATCTGATGGTAACTCCACTGCTTTTAGTCTCTATCCTCCTTGTGACTGTCAGTCTGGAAGATATAACCAGGGGGAGATAGACAAGCCGTGCTGACAATATACCTTTGAAAATTTAGCCTTATAGCTATGTCAGATGTAAACTGCGAAAGTAAAAAATAACCCTTCAAAATACGTACTCTGACTGATTTTGAACATTTCTGAAGAATGAGAAGGGAATCATAAGTTAAAAATTATTTTCACTTGCTGGAAATCTTTCTCCAGCAGTAAGAGTCATAAAATAATAAAATATTTCCCAAGATATGCACAGTAAGGAGAACAATTGAGGACCTTGGAGGTGGGGATGAGATTTTGTGTGCTCCAGCTTTTCTCAAGATAGTTTGATTGAGTTTGTTACAGTACTGTAGCTGAGACACTGTTTTTTCATTTTGTAGCCAGTTACATGAATTGTTCTCTTCAGGACTACTGTTAATGTTCCAACTGTGGGAGACTTCATGTCTTCCATACAATTAATTCTTAAGACAAAATTGGTCTTAGCAATATTTTAGTTAATCTGATGGGACACATTGTGTGTCTTGTATGTTAAGCTTATAAATAAATTTAATGTTTCAATGCAGCTAGGCTAAAAAAAAAAAAAAGGAGAGAAGTAATTATTGCCAATATAGAAAAATAAACAAGTGTGTAATGGGTTCAGTGCTCACGTGACTGCTAATGATCTAGATACCAATACTTTAAAAATTTGAAATTTAAAATACCTAATGTTCTTGCTACACTACTATTTGAATATTGTTATTCTGTGCAGCAGAATTTAATTATGTGAATATCTTTCCAGTTTTCTGACAGTTCTAGACTATAGAAGTGGCAGTATCTGTGAAGACATATTTCAGTCTTGTAATCTGGGGCATGACTTTACTGACCCAAGTTGTATTCAGATTTTGTTAGGATTTTACTTCTGGCAGAACTTGGATATTGTTTCAGTCAAATGTTCTTCCTCCCCGTCTGTTACCTTGCTGTCTTTTTATTGATAGGCAGAGAAAGTAGATGCAGCGCTTCATAGTATGTTACTGAAGCAGGAACCACAAAGACAACATCTGGCTTGCTTGGGCACCTGGGTCCTATATCATAACCTTCGTATTATGATACAGTATCTTCTCAGTGGCTTTGAGTTGGAACTTTACAGTATGCATGAATATTACTACATATATTGGTAAGAAGATTCTTTATTGACAGCTGTTCAAGGAGGGATGCTCCTGCAGAGCTATAATTGCAAATATTTGAAGAAGGGACTCCAAATATGATTTTATAATCTCAAGGTTGCTCAACACTGTTTGGTTTACCTATTTATAATATTACAGAAGGAGAAAAAAATGTTGTTAGTCTCTTTTCTAGGCTTACTAAGTAGTGTATTTTTTTTCCTGAAATAGTAATGGACTCTCTGTTTAGCTTTTTAAAACAGTGTCTTGTGTAGACAATGAATGAAAAATATGTTGACTTTTGGCAGACAAGAGCATGCAGGAGAAAAGCGATTTCTTTTATTCTTTTATGTTGTTATAGTACCAAGATCGTTAGTCTTGTTGATCTCTAGTATTTTTGAAAAGGTCTCCAGTTTTAAGTTATGACTAATTTGAAAATTGACTAGTTAGGTAACATCTTATTCTGTGAATATATTTGAAGAGACATCTGCCTTTAGTGAAAATGATTGTACTACATGGAAACAAAATACTTTTTACTTTTCCACTTTCATTCACATTAATTATTTGTCATAGTTGATTGCTTGGTCCAAAAGATAAATTATTTTCAGATGGTTCATTTTTGAATTAGCATTAAAAATCTGATGATGAACCTTCCTCTGCTAAAGTGTTTCTACACTTTGGTGGTTTGTTTTTTGCTCTAATTTGTTTGAGTTTCTTTTTTTTTTTTCTGTAAAGCTACCGAAAGAATCCTTTGTAAGATGCAAGCCTTCTTATCAAGAGATTAAAATAGTTGAAATTACATAAACAGTGCATTTCATTATGTTTCTGTGTTGTTTCAGTAGTGGATTAAGTATTAAATGAGAACATTAATACTAGTTACCAGAAAATGGCAATATTCTTTAGGTAATACCTCAATAAGTAATGCCAAATTTTTTGTGAGACAATATTTGTTATACCTGCCTGTATTTCCCTTACCATTTCAATAAAATCCCTTTTAATTGGAATTGTCATGTCAGCTGCTTTATCTCTTTAATGTAAACGAAGAACAAAAAGTAGAAGAAATTTCAGAGGGGAAATGTGCAAATGAAACTCAAATTTCTCAGTAATTTTTCTTCTGAATTGTGACTTCTTATGAACTATTACTTATTTTTCATTGTGCTCCAAATCTGTATTTTTTTCTACTCTCTTTTTCCCCCCCTTATTCCTTTTGAAGTCAATCAAGATATTTATTGAATTAGCTTCCACTATTGCTCTTAAAGATGTATCTTAAATCTGAAAGAATAGCATGTGGATGTTGTGTTTCTGTGGGCTTGGCCTCTTTATGTAATAATTCATGGCTTTTTAATGCCTGAAAAAAAATCAGTAATAACCTTGTTTCTCAAAATAATGCATAACAAAAGTAGAAAAGGTATTAACATAGTATTTTTTTAAAAAATACTTCATTTGCTGGGAGAAGGAAGAGTTCTAGAAAAATTTGATCTTAAATAGGTTTTGAAATAATAAGAAGCTTAGACTTCACTTAGTAAATATGTAAGAAACTTGCATACTTTGAGCTGTCTGTGGTGGAATGTGTACGAAGTCTTGTTTAAAATAGAAAAAAACACAAACCAGAATAGGAATGTAGACTGATCTGTTGATTTCAGCCATACAAAACAAAGAGTTTTAATTGCCTGTGAAACCTGTCCTTTACTAGGACAGGTGCTTTACACCTTGGAGCAAATGACTTGGCATTGAGCAGGTGTATGTGCATTATGAGTACATTCTGCACTGCAGTATATAACACTCCATACCATTTTCACTCTAGGTACCTGTCAGAGTTCCTCTATGCCTGGTTGATGTCAACGCTGAGCCGTGCTGACAGCGCTCAAATGACAGAGGAAAGAATAATGGAGGAGCAACAGAAAGGACGTAGTAGTAAGAAAACAAAGAAAAAGAAGAAAGGTACTTAGGTCTAGAGTATAACTCGAGACTTATTTTTTTCCCCTTTTATGCAGCCATGTAGAATTAAAATTAAAAATTTACAGATTCAGCACTGATATGAGTAGAAAAAAATGTCCTAAAGTTTAAAGGCTGAATGTAAAACTTTTTTAGTTAAGAAGTCAGTTGTTGCATAAGAATTTCCTAGTTATTTTCTTTTAAATAGGTCTTTCAGAAAAACCCAACTCACTCATATTTACAGCTTCATCAGCTGTGTTAATGTGCTGGATCATGTGAAATGTAATTAACAGTTCCAGAGCTATTATCTTTGAAAAATACTTCCTTTCTACCTTCTATAATTCCTGCAGTATTTTGCTTTTTTGGACTGTAGCTAGATTCAAACACTAAATTTTCAGTGTGTTTCTGTAATTTCTATTTGACTTCAGAAGGTCCTAAAGCATGTTTCTTAATTTTACAGCAGTGAGTTGCCCATTCTTTTCCTTGCTTTCTTTCCAAGGGGAGCAAACAATGGGATATGAACAGCTCAGGATCATATCCACTGAATTCCCTTGTCTCTAGAAATGCAGAAAATTACTACTGTACTTTATTAAGTTAGGTGCCAAATGTTGGGCAGTTTGGCAGTAGTTAAGCACTGGAAGCAAAAAGGAAACCTACAAGAATATTATCAGGATAAAGTTTTTCTTATTAGGATAAAAATATGCTTTAACCTTTTAGTCTTTAGAAGTCAAAAGAAATCAGCGAACTAAGCAAACAGACCTCTCAGCTAGAGACTGTAAGTTCGAGGCTGTTTGGTGTTGTATAGTGTCATACAAAAACCATTGACCAATTTATTTCATTGACAGTAGTATGGTGTTCATGTTAAGTATATCTTGAGGTATTTTGTGTAATTAGGAGCCAGGTTAGCAAAAACGCATGTCCATGCTTTGGATGCTTCAGTTATTTTAAAATATAGTTGAGAGTTTTGCCACTTTCTGGAGACTTGGAAAAACTGTTTTGATCTGAAATTAATATATTGAACTAAATTGAACTAAAATTGAACTAAACTTTTTATGTGAAATTTGCAGTTCGTCCTCTCAGCAGGGAGATCACCATGAGTCAGGCATACCAAAATATGTGCGCTGGGATGTACAAGGTAACTTATATTCTATTTGTTCCAATTTTTTTGTAATAGGGATCATGTATGCATTGCATGCCTTTGTTTTTAGTGGGCCTGGAAATTAGGTTCAAGTTTATAATTTGATATGGTAAATTCTCTACTGTTTTTTTGTCCTTCCCATTACAGCTAAATCATCTTCCTTGCAGCAAAATATGACATAAAGCTAACACTTCTTACTGTATTTATCCTTTTCTTGTAGACAATGATTGCATTTGATATGGATGGCAAAGTAAGAAAACCTAAGTTTGAACTGGATAGTGAACAAGTTCGATATGAGCACAGGTTTGCTCCATTCAACAGTGTTATAACGCCACCCCCAGTGCACTACCTGCAATTTAAAGTGAGTAATCTTAAAATGTGGTGCTGTCCATGCTTTTATAGAAGTCATTTACTCACCTGCTTTAGACATTGTTGTCATTGTAAAAAGAGCTTTAATATCCTAAAGTTCATACTAAAGCTAAGTCCAAATGGCAAGGAGTTCTAGCTTGGTTATGTGCAAGGAAGAGACATTGCTTTGAATTCTTACTAAACTTAGATGCTTAGATTTTTTAAAATTGGTCTGATGTGGCAGTCTGAGATGCTGGTGTTGGTTTGCATGAAAATAAAATCTCTTCGAAGTCCATTGACAGACTTTTTGGCTGTGGTTAATTATAGCAGCATGTTTTCATTAGTGCAGCAAGCAAATGGAAAAACTGTAATATTGAGTGTTGGAAGGGACCAGTGGAGGCTTGTTTTGTCCAGTCTCCTCCCTGAAGTAGCATAATAGATCACATTAGCTCTATCTTTGTCTGAAAAAATCAAAAGTTGGAGATTTTCTAACTGTTTTTATTAACCTGATGCAGTTACTTTTTCTGTTCCATTAAGTCTTTGGATAACCTGATTGAGGGCTGTTCTATTCTCCTTTTTTCCTAATGTCCAGTCTGAATTACCCAAACCACAACCTGTTGCTTCTCATGTTATATTGTCTACCATTATTAACAAGGAGCCTTTGCCTTCTGGCAACTTTATAACTGTCTTTCAGGTAGTTGTAGGCTGCAATTAAGATGACCCATTAGCATCCTTTTCGCCTAACTGAGAAAGTCCAGGTCCATTGATCTCTCCTTGTGGCTCATATGCTGTAATCCCCCAGCCACCTCCATATCTCAATGTCTTTCTTGAACTGAGTGGATCCAGCCCCAGATGCAGCATTTCAAATATTACAACACAAATATGGAGTATAGGATGATAACCTTCCTTGATCTGCTGGCCATACTCCTGCTTGTTTATTCCTATACAAGGCTTGTTTGATTTGTAATAAGAGCACCTTGTTGGCTTGTATTCAAGTTGGTGTTTGCAATAACCCTGCTGCTCACCCACCTGGTTATTAGCCTCTATTATTTGGGGGGTTAGTCTGAACTGAAACAGTGCTATTTTGTATGCCAGTCACTCTTCCCAGTTTAATGTTATGAACAGCTGTAGTGGAAATTAAGACTATCATGACTTCCTCCTTGTCACTGAAGTTTGGTGGGGTTTTTTTATCCCTAGTCAAAAAACCAAAAAGTTGAAAGAATTAAAATTATATAAAATGAAGTTTTGAACAGTTTCAGCACTTTGCTTGTGGTAACCTTGATTTGAGTAAACAATATAATATACTTTTTTTTTCTCCTATTTTTTTCCTGTAATTTCATACCCTGCTGCATGGAACTATTAAAGCAAATGAATGACAAGTTGTTGAAGAGAAGGATTTTTTTATAAATAATATAAGAATTTCATTGCATTTTGTAGCACTAGAAAGTAGTCATTGAGCACTGCATTGCTGCTTGGGTTCTACCATTTCATATAAATGTTTTCAACTTCAGTTTTTATTCTTAAAATAGTATTTAGTTGACGTAAGTTTTCTTGAATATAGTAATTTGCTTTCATTTCAGGTGATGAAAATAAAATTTTCTGGCAACTGATTTTAATATATATTTATATATTTCTATAACACACTAGGAAATGTCTGATTTAAATAAGTATAGCCCACCTCCCCAGTCATCAGATCTCTACATGGCAGCTAGCAAACACTACCAGCAAGCTAAAATGATTCTTGAGAATATTCCGAATCCAGACAATGAGGTAAGACTGAAATACTGAGAAAAGGAGCATTTGCTCAAACTAATGTTTGTTTTCAGCTCGATCTGCTTGAGATCCAAAATGTACTTCCATCAAAATGCTGAACAAAGCTGAGTGCTTTGATTAAAGAGTGGACAGAGAAGAATGGTGGCATCTTGCACAGTGATCTGTTTCAGTACATCAGACAACATAATCAAGGTTGTGTCCACTGCTCCCAAACCTTTCTTTGCTGAGGATCTTAGACGCTACATATTTCCTTCTTCCATAGTGACTTCTAACCCCTTTCTAATAGCTGTTTTAACTGATACGTGCCCACCCCACTTATCTGGAATCTACTAATTCAGATAGACTCCTGAAAGGTGGGAAAAATAGGTTTGAATATCATCAGGATGAAAAGAGCATTGAGTCTCACATGTGTTGCCTGGAGCAGTGTTCTCAGCACTGAGCTATAAACATGGATAAGAATTTTTCCATCTTTGTCCATAGCCTAAAAGCTTGTGTCTGTGACTGTATTTTGGAGGAAGGAGGATGCTTTTTCTGTCACATCTGAGCAGGTTAAGAATAGTTACAGGATTAGGTCCTCCTGAGCATTTAGGAATCAATTCCTGTTCTCTGGATCCTGATGGTATTCACACATAAACTGTCTACTTGTGGCTAACCAAGATAGTTCAGAGGTAGTTTTAAAGATGTCGAGAGCATTTCCATGCAAAAAGCCACCAGTTTCATACTCGAGTTTACCATTCTCAGGGTGCTGTAATGTTGAAGATAGATGCCTAGAGTCTATCTATACCTTATTTGTGAGAGTGCCACAAAACCTGCCATAGTTTCCATGTTTTATGTTCCAGAATTTTTAAAGCAGTGGTTTCTATGATTTGTTGAATTTAATAAAAAGTGACTGAAAATAAATGCACCTTTCATTATTCCGGTTTTTTGCTTATTCCAGCAAATCCCAACACTGTGATATCTGTTAAATTGGTCTTGTAAGAGAAATGCTGTAGTGTTAGAGTATATAAACATTAGAGTATTATCTTTGAAATAGTTTGAAATTGGTCATATGCTTTCAGTTGAAGACTTCTTGCTGTTTTGTGTTTAGGTCAGTCGAATTCTAAAAGTTGCAAAACCCAATATTGTGGTCATGAAGCTGCTGGCAGGAGGCCACAAGAAAGACTCTAAGGTAAGGAAATGCCAGCTGAATTGAATGTAAAATATAGAACTCAATGATCTTTTCCAGCCTGAATGATCCTGTGATTCAATGCGAAGCCACCACAGGTCTCTTGGGAGCCAAATGAACAGATTCAAGCCATAGTTACTCTAACTGTTAAAAGAACAGGGAAAAGAAACTTAATTCATTTTCCCCTTGGAAACAGTTTGTTGTAGTTATTTAAACATGGAAAACTCGCATCTCTAAATGTTTTGACGAAAAAAAATTGGGAAAAGCATGTGGGACAATACAGAAAAATATGGATATTCTTCAAGAGCAGGAACAAGAATCACATGTATCAGCAGCTTGTGTGAACAAAATCATGAGAGTGCTGGCTGTCAGGATTAGTGAGTGCCACTGCATGGGTCAGAGGCACAGAAGGATGAAGGAACACACCTAAGAGGCACACCAGCATTCTAAAACTTTGTGGCCATCACTGCTGAATAATGTGTGACATTTTTCTGAAAAACAAATAGTCCTAGCTCTTTAAATTATTATCTATCTTCTGCTGTTAGGTTTTTTTTTTTCTGTCTGCAGGGTATTCTCATTATGAGTATCAAATGCAATAGTACTGCTGTGTAATGTTTAAATCTTTTCTTTCTAGGTTCCTCCAGAATTTGATTTCTCTCCTCATAAATACTTCCCAGTTGTGAAGCTTGTTTGAAGGACAAGAAATTATTGTTAGGATACCTGAAGATACCTGTGTAGCAGATACCAGCTGTAAGAGGGAATATCTAGGCTTGTACTCAGACTGCAAGGGACCTCCAGGATACAAGTACTGTTATGTGGAATATGTGCAGTCTGCTGTCTTCATCTGATCTGACAACTGCTGTTTGAAACTGGTTTATCATAAAGTTTAATGCATTTTATGTGTGAAGCTGATTTTAATCAACTGTATTGTTGAAGAATGCCATACCTTAATTGATTTTATTACAGAGTTAATCATAATTTTTATTAATGTGATCTGAGAGAAAATGGTGGCTTAGGGACTAAATAAAAATCATGCAAAATTCTCCATTCAGCAGAGTCACTTAGAGAGATTGTGAGTTTCCATATTTTTGTCTAAATTGTATCAAAATTGCTCACTTTGCAAGTAGAAAGAACGTTGGTTTTTTTTCCCCCACATCCTGCAAACTAAAACAATCTTTACAGAAATCAAGGGCAGATGAAAACTAGACATTTAGCTCCTACTGCACTGAATTCAGTTATTTTTTTTTTGTTTTGTTTTACCAAAGTCAGTTTTCTCAGAGGTGTTTTGTCTGAAATGTAGAAGAAGCCTTTGAAGACAGCGAGAAACGGAGTGATTCCTAGTTGGAGTTTGTTCCTTTGTTTTATTCTCACGGTAGTGGAGAATCTGCCCAGCAAACACTGCCGTAGTCACTAGCAACAGCGCTAGATATTGAGGGGTATTTTTACTCTGCAACTTTGTTTCAATCATGCTGCTTGCCTTGGAAGGGAGAAATTGCTACTTTGTTACATCACTCAGTTCTTAAATTACCTTTTTTCCCCACTTTGACTCTAGTGGGGCTGCTGGATCCTACTGTGTTCTGTAGTGATAGACAGAGATAGGTATCCAAAACAGGAGAGGCCCCAAACCTCCTCTTTCCTTCCTAGAATAGTTCTGCCTCCTGTGCTTTCAGAAATAACAGAGGTAAGTTGTTGTGTTGAGCAACCTCCTACTACAAGAGGGGAAAAAATGATCAAAAAGGTGACTTGTTCATTGATAAACCCCCTACTAAAGGCCAAACCATACTTAGGCTATATAAGCAAATCCTTTGTTGGACAGGACAATTCTTATTTTGGTGTAAAATTACTTCCGCTGTAGGGCTGAGCTTTTAATTCCTTCTTGACCATGCAAGACCCTTTTCTGTGTTTGCTCTATCACCTGATTTTACTGTAGAGTAATATCACTGCAGCTGCATATCCTGAGCAGCAGCACTGCTGAGGCAGAGCTTGAAAAGAATGAGGAGCCTCTGAAGTGGAACACCCACTTCTCTGCCAGCAATTTGCAGCTTCTTGAAATAAGCAGAAGTACTGCCCTGAAGACATGATTTTCCCCAATTTCTCTGCTAAGGAGATTGTATATCACATTACTTGTTTGCTTATCATCATGGTTAATATACCTGAATACTTCTGTGTAGCTGCCAAAGGAATACAAAGCCTAAAATATGTAGCTGTAAAATAGCACTGAGAATTCATCTGGCCATCACAAAAATTTTTCTTGAACTACATGACAGTAGCTCAAGGACAGCTTTTGATATTTCTCCAAAGCAAGCAGCCGTTAAAGGAGAACTACATCACATATGGAACTAAGAAAAGAGTAACAATCATCTTTCCTATTTTCACTAAAATTAGAAGTGGATGAACTGTACAGAATAAGGCAAATACTAGACAAGATTATTTTGATTTTAAAATGCTTACGTAAAAGGGCTCAGGCTTAGTTAAGAAAGAAAAATCAAGGATATGTTAATTTAATGCCAAGATGATCACAGAAAAGAATATCACCCTAGTTATATTCCTGTAGCACTTGAAGCCATTGCAAATAAAATTGTAGTCCTTCATGCTTTTGAACATTGCTTTTATGCAGGTTTTCAGAGGTTTACAAGTGTGCCTTGTACAAAGATGGTCTTGTTTATGGAGGACAGTGTCCAGGTGGCTCAGAGAAACCCAAAGATGTACAGAAATACAGCCAAAACAGTTTTAAAAAAAGAACTCTCTGGCAATATACTAATTAAGTAGTTTTTCTTTGGGATTCTTAACTTGATAATGGTAAAGCTATTAATTCAACTTGAATACAGTGTTTCACTGTGTCTTTTATACTTGTAGAACATATGCTCTTTATCTGTAAACAGTTATACCTCTCAGATTAAGTTGATCAGGAATTTAATATTGATTGCTAAAGTTCTATGAAAATGCTGAGAAGATGGGTAAATAATTTTATCATCCAGAATATGGGTAAACATTTTGATGTTAAAACATGCCATCATTTGCAAAAAAAAAAAAAAAAAAAAAAAAAAAAAAAGCCAATAATCCAAGTTTCCCAATACCAGAACAGATGCTCATACCTCTTCTCTTCTGCTTACAAGCATTTGTTTTTCCCTGCTGTGTTGACTGTAGTGGCCTAGACCTAAGTCTGACTTAGATGGTGAAAAACTATCAGTAAAAGTGTTTCTGTGTTTGGGCTTAATAGGCACCATTTGACTTAAGCTCTGACCTTCACTTGATGAGAACTAACACTTTTTTCATACACAAAAGAGCTAACCTTCCACTTGCATATTTAGGTATCTTAAGGTTCAGGAGCTGTAAAGTAGTACACTGAGGAGTGACATCACAAAACGAGTTAGTTACAAAATGAAAGGGAAAGTAAAGACAAATTTATATTTTCTTAAATGGAATTGCTCGTTGGCAAGTTAGGCACAGCTGTCTACTGTCTAAACGAGGTTGGTTCATACTCACAAAGATTGCTCTAAACACAGATGTCAGTCTTGGGAACAGACACAAATACAAAAATTCTGCAAAACAGCTGGCTACAGACATGGAGGTTGGACTGCATAAAGGGTGCCCTAGTGGTAAGTAGAGGATATTTCTAGGTTACTGCAAGTAAACTAGTTTCTAGTTTACATTGAAGAAGTTACAGAAAAGAGAAGACTACAGAAAATTAACAAGATGATAGATTGTGATAAACACAGGACTTCACAATGACTACAGCTTCACCTGTAAGAGTCACTGCCATGTCTTCTAAATGCTTAGTCTGGTTTACCTCCTTCAAAAGTCCAGCAGAGAGGAATATTCACATTGAACAGCTAGGATGATTGCTGTTCTACAAAGCAAGTGTTTTGCCTTCCTACATTTTACCAGAAGATAGTGGTTGGGTGGAGTAAAGGGTAGCACACCATTTTAGAGGGCTTCTGTCACAAAAAGTTTGTGAGTTTGAATTTTTATGCTAAACTTGTGCAAGTCAGTGGTAACTGAATCATACTGTATTACTGAACTTGTGAACTAGAGTCCAACAAAGCTTTCAGAAAAATCTTCCTGCCTAATCTCTTAAAAAGAAGGCACTATTATCAGAGTTGTTTTGATTTTTTTTTTTAACCTTGAAGCTAAGAACTCATCCAGACAGTGTAAACTAGAAACTTAATTCAGAAGGCCCAGGTGAAATATATCATTCTGTTTTCTGAGTATATTTATGTTGCAGTAAAAAAGTGCCACAAAAGGCACAAGGGTAGATTGCAGCATGGACTGTTTTTCATCCTTCCCTCGTTCGGTGGCTTAGCTCCTCTTTAAGTTCTTAAAACTAGGCTGGGTATTTCTCTGTTGTGCGTTGCTCTGGAGAGAGATCCATCCTTGGCAGAGGACTGTTGCTCATGTACCAACAATCCACATATACCATTACTGTAGTATGACTATAGCCAACTTCAAAGTTACTACATTTATTGCTTGCTGATTTCAGTTTTATAATCAGTAGGAAGGAGAGAGTCAGTGCAGACGTCAACTGCTTTAACAAGCCTCCAGAGATTTCAGATTGCTTTTTTCTCCACTGAAACAGTACCAAAACTTCACAGGAAGATACTACTTCATTTGGGCCCTTATTCAAGCCTCAAGAAGGTAATCAAAACATTCTCAGATCACTTTGCTCTCATCATTGCTGCATATAGATGAAGAGGTGACTAAGTTGCGTCATGAACCTCCTTTGTTCACAACTGTCCTCCTTCACCATGGTCAGATAACTGGTTCTTCATATCTTCAGGGTTTTGAACTAATGAGGATAAAAAAGGTAAAGAAATCTCTTTAACAGGCAGAAGTGATAGTTTTTCATAAAGAAAGTTCTGTGTAGAAAACTACAGGAGAAATTTTGTAAAGACTATTAAATACTGTATAGTAAAGTTACAGGGTACCACACCCTCATGCCCCCCATTAAAGAGTAGCTTCAGTGATGCTATACAGAAAATAAATCACACTATCAACATGAGGGAAAGCTCAAAGAGAAAACAGAAATTAGCTTGGTATATCTTACTACAGAATACCATACAAAATACCATCTTAAAATTTTCAGCACATGGTATTTGGCTTTAAATGTTTTGTTGTTTTTTTTTTTCTTTTTTACCATTTTCAATCCCTGCAAGTGCTGCTTGCTTGTCTGTTTCTGATTCAGCTTCATTCTCATCTAAATTGTAATCAACATCCTTGTCTTGGTTCATTGCTTCATGTTCCTGTTTTTCTGAAAAGATTTAAAATGAAGTAGTTTTATGCTATACCATAGGGTCATTGCACAGAGAAACACTGACTGTAATCATCTTCCATGTAATTTACTTTGCTGCTGAATGAATTGCTGTTCAGAGTAGGTTTTCATATTTTTCATTTTGAATGTTAAATTTCAGAGCAACTTTTGCTGTAAATCTTGTCTAAAGAACCAGATAAAAGCCAGAATCTTTTGGGATTTGGAAAGTGCGATAAAATTCAGCCAACACTCAGATGGACAGAAAGAAAAAGCATTGAACAATTTCAGAATACATTAAAGGACAGCCCAAGGAAGAGCAAAAGCTGAAGCCAATGCTGAAAATTTGACTGTGATACTGCTTTTAAATGTATTGCCACTACCACCAAAACGTCTCAGCTTCTGCCCTTCTTATTTTAGTTTATCCCACAAGGGAAAAGCTGTGAATATAGCATAAAAAAGAGAGTAGTTTGATGTGCTAACCTGACACAAAAGTACTTTCCTAGAAGAGATTTTCTTCACTCAGTCATTAACTCATCTCAAGCAACTTTTATTGACTATCTTAAGATTTCTTTAGATAGAGAGCTCAAAAGTAAATGGAAACATTATTTCTGACTGCCAAACGACTGTCCTTATTTTTCAAATAATCAGCCAGAAAAAAAACACAACAGCAGAGAGTTATAAGCATATCCCACAAGAGGTATAAACATACTCCACTCAAGATAGATTAGAGCTTCTGGTTCAAAATATTCTTAAGCCAAGCCCTCCAGTTAGTAAGTGGCTTAGAAACAGGCTTGAAAATTTAAGCTTTAAGCCGTATGTTGTCCATATTCAGACCACCACATCAAATAGATTTTTACAGTTACAGACCTAAAGCTGTCTAACTTTCAGAAGCAGCTCTTCCTGAAAGACAGAGGATATGCAGAGAATACTGAAGAAGTATTTCTACCTTAGGGCTCCTTTGGCTACAAGGAACCTGTGCAGTAATTATGGTATTTTTGTTGAACAATCAGCCTGAAGAACATACCACTAGTCTTTTTTGCTCACAGAAATGCAGACTTTTCACAGGCTGCATGGCAGAGCTTTTCTTTGCTCTAATTGTTGGATGATTTTTTTAACCTAATCTTTTTGCTATTTATTTCTGTTAAAATGGCAGAATTTTAGGTAACTTTTAATTACATCTCTTTGGGGTACAGCCTGCTCTGGCCAGCATCTTTTTGGAGCAGTTGGAAAAATACTAGTTTATCAATGCTGTTAGTTTATCAGGGATTATTTATCCCTGCCAAGTTAGCAACAATGTTAACACGCAGACAACTCATGACTCATGATTCTAAGAATGTCTTTACTAGAAAACCATACACAGCATTTTTTGTGGGCATCAATTCCTGCTCTGACTGCCATAAGGTTTTGTCTTTTGATTACTCTGGGCTACTGAGTCCACCTGAGACCAAATCCCTCAAGAAAGACAGAGGGATGTCTAGATACTGGTCAGATTTAGATACATCAATACTCTGCTGCTCCGTGCCATGGAGATGTGGTTCAAGGCCACATGGCAGATGCCAGAAACCAGCACCTGTACAACATCTGATATATGTTTTTGCAGACTCACAATAATAAACTTCAGGTACCTGAAGTCCTAAGAGGTTTTAGTCATGTATCTTATTTTGAAATACTGATAGCTAGTCTTTTTACAGTGTCAGTGGTAATGCTAACTGCAAAACATCCATGCATAAGTAACTCTCTACTCATCCATCAGTGCTTTGAATGGTTAACATCTCATCCTTTTCAAATGCATCCTATTCTTAAAAAGCTCCAGTACCAAAACATTTTGGGGCTAATTTCCCCAAATGCCTTGTACAGCCTAATGGAGAGAAAGCTAGTAAGGCTGCTGTGGTGATACAGAGGAACCCAGCCTGGTAGCTCCATGTTGCACAAACAGAAGCCTCCGTCTTTACCCATGGACTGCAGAAGACTGCTGTTGACTGACACCTTTCCCATATCACACTGACCTTTGTGAAAACGTGTACTCAAATCTGGACAGCTGCCACTGCTGTTGCAGAAATCATGCCCTATTCCACAGTTTCATTTCTTTACTGTTCTTAACAATACTGTTCTTAACATGCTACGAACCGGCCTTTCCCAGGGACAAGTCGTCCTGCTTAGCATCGTAGTTTAGGAGCTGTTCCCTCTCAACTTCCTCACTGGCAGCCTGCTCTGGTGCTGGCTGTAACACATCTTGCCCAGCTACGTGTTTTTCATTTCCAGATGGATTTGGCTCCTTCTCTGATTCAGGTAGCATCTCCTTGTGACCTGCAGCAGCCTTGAGGGGATCTTGTGGTTTTTTCAACTGACTAAAAAGCTGCTCCTCTTCTGCCTTAGGCTCCTGTTTTCTGATGTCAGCTGGGCCATCTATTCTTTCTGAAAACAATAAAAATGATTCTGAGTGAAAAAAATAATGCCTTTCAGTCGTGGCACAAGTTAAAATCCTTTAATAAATAATGCTTTATATTTCTCATTCAATTCTTGGTTTTCCTCTGAAATAATATCTTTCAACTGCCTCAGTTCCAAAGATAAAAAGAAGATAATTCATGTTTTTCCTACTGGGAACAGCTAAAGGAGGAGACTTTGTTTACCATCATCAGATTCATGCTTCTACATCCTGTAAAATTTTGGGGTGTGTGGTTAATAACTTGGGCAAGTGAAATAAAGCAGTTTAAATAAAAATTGCAGTGTGCTATATAAACATCAGGTTTCTGTGTATTACATTTTGTTACAAACAATAAAATTGATTCTGTATTTAAAAAGTAGCTCAGGACAAAGCAGTCACATAGGCAGTTTTGCAGGTAAACCACAGCTGTTCTTATTTTTAAATATGAAGAGGAAGTACAGGAGTACTATCATTTTTGGCAGGCATTAACTTATCTTTTTCCCTGTGTATCTGCATTTGTAACTAAAAAAGATAAAATTTGCCCAAATAAACTATATGTAGATGTTGTCTTCAATTGCTAGCTCTCTAAAATGAGAGTTGCATGTGGACAAGATTGTAATTTAAGATAGCATATACAAATAACTAAACAGGGAATCAAAATTCTATCACAGTACTGTGCAAGATGGACACACAAGGTCCACTCAAATTAACAGTTTCTGAAATTTAGTACCAAAAACAATCACTAAACCATTAATTAAACCATTAGGTTAACTAACCAGATCTCCTCTGTATTACTGGCCTTACTTGCATTTTGCTCAGTGAGAAGTGGGAAGCATGTATGCGTGTTTGTTTTAAGCCTAACTTTCAGCTATTCCTTAGGGAGGAGTAGCAGGCTGGATGTGTCAAACTTTCTAAGCAGGCAGATTTTAAGTGTGCTTGAAAATCATGCCTTCCAAAAGTGTAGGGTATTTTCTCCATATTAGATGAGAAATATGACTCCAGAGTTGTAAATATTTGTATTTTCCTTTATATGCAACATGTCAATTACAACAAAACTGAACCAGTAGAAATGCCAGCAATAAAAATGCTTCAGTAGTGCCTCCCCAAGGCTGGAAAACTACTTAAAGTTCAGACTCTTGGTGTCACTTTTTTCCATCTTGATCTTGTGTACAAAAATGTTTTTAAATGTTCAATTAAATTACAACTGTTCTTAACCAGTTGTTAATAAGACAGTGATTTCCATCTCACCTTTAGCCTTCATCAAGTCTGTTTGTCTTAGTGTAGGTACTGCTGTAGGTACATCTTCAGTGGGTTTCTGCTGTTCCAAGTCAGTGTGCTTGAACTCAGTTTGCTTCAAGGCTGGCAGCTGAATATTGACCTATAAAGTGAACGCACACAAGATAAGCACTGGTCTATGTAACTGCTCTTGGATTTGGAAAGGCAAATGGAACAGAGGTAAGAATTCAGTAGGGGGAAAAAAAATCCCAACACACCTGGAAATATTTGCACTGAAATTTTTTATTGGTGATGGAAGTACCATACAATTTTGAATATGCAGCAATGTTTCTATGTAACAGCATGACACATCAGGAGAATTTTAACAGACCTCCTTTAACTGTGGGTAAGAATGAACTCACTGCTGTCGATTATTCTCTGAGCGTCACAGAACTGTAACACCCCACATTTATCCACTGTTACCCTGCTACTGCCTCAGGGTCAGCAGAGCAAAAAAACAGATGTCATTAACTACTATTAGTAATCTGTTGGGCAGGAAAACTGTGTTTGGACATAATAAGACTTCAGTTATTTAAGGCTTGTATGGGAACTGGCCCGTAACTATGCTGAATGCAGGATTAAGAAAAGAAAACATAAATTACCACCTAGACAATAGTACCTGTTTAATATGATAGAGCTTACTTAAGAATGTATTAAGTTCTGGCAGTAGACTGCTCTCAGCATCTGACCCACTTAAAGATTAACGCTAACATATACATGATCTTGAAGATCTTCCAATTTAGCAATTAAAATTCCATGTACTGCTTTTACTCACACTGGCATTGGCCTTCCTCACATGGCCATGGTCTCCCTGTATGTCAGTGGTGGCCTGTTTGCATACCTGAGGCCCCCTTCCATCTCCTCCCCATCCCCTAGATCTCGTGGTTGACAGTCCTGTGCTTGGTGGTGTCTTCATCAGTGGATCCCCTTATCTACAGCATAGGGAACAGGAAGCTTGAGGATGCCATTAAGAAAGTGAGTCCTCATATGTTTTCACAGCAATAAGATTACCACCTCTCTCCATAAATGACTCCCAGATTATCTGAATTATGTATTTTGGTAGGGGGTCGAGGGAGGGGAGTTTGTTTGTTTGTATTACATTTGTTTGTTTCAATATCATTATAATTATCATTATTGCTTTATTTGTTGTCATTAATGGTTATTAAGTTTTTTATTAATTATTAAATTTTTGCATTTGCTTCACTACATTTGAGTCATGCACCATCCTTCTGTCACCTCCTACCCTGATGCTCTGTTGTGTGTCTAACACTGGCTCAGAAGGATCTCTGTAATAAAACAGGATCTCCCCAGTGCATCACTTTCAGCCTGAGCATTTCCTCCAAAGAGGCTTGAGAAACTGCAGCACTGAAATTTCGTTTCCTCCATGTGTTCAGGACTGAAAAGCTCAGACCTCTTGAGAAACACAGGATTTGACTAACAATTCACCATTAGTTCCTGGTGAAAATGAAAGATGAACTGAGGGATGTACCCAGGGCTTTGAAAACACCCCTCCTCTACGAAGGGAACCTGGAAGCTGCCTGTAGAGAAGGGTGATTGTCCAGCTACAGCACATTTCTAGGGCTGAATGGAGATTGAAGAGGTTTAAAAAGATGGGGTGGCCATGGTACTCCTAATGCAACCCCATACACAGCTGACCTTGCACCACTGGCTCATGTCCATCCCTTGTAGCACCCAGGCTCTCCACAGTCACTGCTCAAGCAGTCAGGACCCCACTTGCGCTGACATACAGGATTATTCTTCTCCTAATGTCATCTCAGAAACACCAAATGAGGGTGCAAAGCCAGGGCCAGTGGGGAAAGAGCAGAGTGGAGCTGTTTGTAGAGGAATTTATGAGAATGATCAGAGAGAAAGACTTGAAAGGAAAAAGAAGGAAAAAGAAAAGTTAAGCTCAGATATGATGAGGCCTGCTTGAGGTTACCTGCCTGGTAGCTCTGCATCAGTAAATTCAGTCGGACAAAGAAGCGACAGTTGATTGCTCCAAACTGATATCTGCTTACTTCCATGGTCATGGGAATCCGATGCTCTCCCAACCATCATCAGCTCGTTGCTGCACTTCCATCATCACTCTCTACAACTCCCTGAAAGGAGGCTGCACTAAGGTGGGAGGTGGCTTCTCCTCCCAGGCAACAAGTGACAGGACCACAGGAAATGGCCCCAAGTTGCACCAGAGGAAGTTCAGATTGGATATTAGGAAAAATTTCTTCACTAAAGGGCTGTCCTTGGAATCACACTATTTCCGATACATCATAAAGATTCAACAAATGTTGAAGCAGAGCAAAACTTAATGAGCTGGGCTAATGTTAGTTGGAGACAGCAGAAAGGTGGAGAAATACTTAAGAATTGCAAAGAAAAATATTTTCAAGAAATTATCCAAACAATACCTGGCTATATTTTTTTGAATCTTCTGAGAATTCTTTGTTTTCTTCGATTTGTGGTACATCACTACCCTTTTTTGTAAGTTCATCTATCCTTTCTTCACATTGTTCTTTTAATTCTTTCATCTGGTTGATGCACTGTGACCTGCAGAAAACATGAATAAGACAGTTAACTTTCATCCACACTCTTCTGAAATGTTTGTTTGTAAAATTATACTTTTTTTAAACATGTTATTTCCTTAGTTCTATTATCTAGGCTTACATTTGAGAAGTCAGTAGGGAGAAGTGTTAACCTAAGTCCTAAGGATAAACTCATAGTGCAGGTGGTCCAAGTTCTATTGGGAGAAATTAATTTAAACGGCTTTTGTCTGAACAGCTCAACAAGCTACATGATTTTTTTGTGTGTGTGTGTATCTTCCACGAACCACTCAATTTCAGTTAAGTTAAAGTAATTTTGATCACTGAAGCATTTCTAGTATGATAACGGAAATTCATACTTTGATTTTAGCCAAGAAGAGGAAACAGCAAAGTACTAATTGAAATAAAAAACAGGTTGTTGATCTACTGTTAGCAAACTGAACACCCTTTCTCAATATTTCAGCAAAGTGCAGCACTGCAAGACATACATTACAGAAACGGAGTTCATCAGTAGCTAATACAAGTTCCAAAAGGATATTCCCTAGAGATGCAAGCACAGTGTATCTTTTACATACTTTTAATATTTACACAGTGCCATTAACATCTTATCCTTTGTGACAGCAGGGGTCTTCTGTTTGCATTTCTGCATCCTGCCCTTCCCTTACAGCTCCATAACTCCAAGGTAAGTCTTGGGCTGTTGCTGCAGTGTTTTTCCTAAAGCTGCCAGGGCAGTCTTTTCCCTTGCTGTGGTTGTGACGGAGATTCTGCGCAAAGCCCAGGAGTGTTGTCTATGTCAGTGTCTCAGGGGAAGTGCTGCAATTGGAGCAAGATCACCCTTTCTCCCCCGCTCTCTTCATAACTTGTAACTTTCCGTTTATATCAGAGGAAGAACAAGACCAAGACCTAGTGAGTAACAAAGCAGATAAGTATTACCCTGTAACACACAAACAGAAGGCTTATAAACTAGCCATCATATGACCCCAAGTAGGCTTTGATCCCACTGCAAACAGGAACGAGCAGTAGTGTGATCAAGTGGATCCCACTGAGAAGTGCATCACATTAGAGGCAAATGTGGTGAAAAAGCACCATCATTGTCAGTACCCACTGCTCTGGAAAGCCTACCTGATCAAGAGTGGCTGGGGACCACACTGGTTTTTTTCCCCACTGGTTGTAGCAGCAAAAGAGTTCATTGCAGGGTTTAAACCTTTTTTCCTTTCTCTCTGTCCTTTGTTTTTTCCACTCAGAAGTAACTATGTCAGCTTAAGACCCTTTCTGCATCTTTCTGCATTCAAAATCTGTCTCAACATCCTTTTTACAACACCATGGTCAACACACTGGAAGTTTCTCCTTCCTTTCACTTGGACAGAAGGCGGGTAAATATCTTCTGATTCTGGCTCTAACCAGTGTTATTGCAAGTGTTAATACCCCCAGTGTAAGCAGCAGCTGGCTCAGACAGGCACATTCCAGTTTCTCAAGCTGCAAATAAGCTACTAACTAATCCAACGGAATTCTCAGGGTACATGCACTCATTTTTATTGCACTCTCACCCTTCTCCACCCCTGTTTCTCAAAAACAAAAGATCCCTTCTGTAGTTCACACCCAGAAAGGAAGAACAGTAGCAGATGGCTACACTATGAACTGACGAATTAATTACCCTTATTACCATTTCTTCTTCACTAGACATTGTTCAAAAGTTTGATTTTGCTAATGCTAATACAAGGAAGAATCATCAAAATAAGCAGTGCTTCCCAAGTTGGTGAACATCAGAGACAATAAAACAACATAGGCTTGAGTTATGCACACGTTCATTAATTTCTAGGAAATTAAAGGACATCAGAATTACCTGTACCTCTTTGTAAGCTTAAGAAAGATGCACTATACAGACAACCTACAGTTGGCGATAATGCAGCTTTCCACAAATGCTCTTTCATCCCACATTGCAAATGAAAATGAAGTTCATTTAACATCTGTGACAAATACTCACTGTTTAAAATCTATTATCTGCAACAGAAATCACTTTTAAATGGGATTCTGGAGATGTGAATACAAAAACAACTGTACTACAGGGACAGCACTAGTTTCTGTCTCATCCGATCAACATGACATATTTCAAATGTGCAAAACCAATGCTCTTAAATTCAGTCTCTGTGGCATGTTTTCTCCCTCACAAGATTACACAGAGTAAATTTCTAGGCAAAAGAGATCACCTGCACACACAGAAAGGAGCCCAAGTAATATCCTCCCCAGCTGCTCCCAGGACCATCACAGGAGACATCAGCCCATTCAAGACCCACCTCCATGAGCTCAAAGGAGCACAGAGGCACAAAGGTGGAGACAGCCTAAACTACAGACTCAGATCTGACAGCCTGACCAGACCACCCCCACAGCACATTTTGTACTAGTGGACAGCCACTCTCAGGGGAGAGGGATGCAGCTACTGGTGTTGTCTGTACTCATACTTCATGTGTCTGTATTAACCTGCATACCTGGCGTGTACAGATGTGCTCTGCACGCACGGGGACAGATGTGCAGCTTCTCCCCTCCTGGTCTGCTGGATTTGCCAAACCCCAGCATGAGAAACAGAGTACCTTTGTTCTTCAGGAGCATATATCATTAACTCCTTTCATCCCTGCCAAGAAAGATTGCTCATGCACTCACGCTCTTGCACTTGTCAGGTCTGCAAATACCAAACTAATTAATCAGATTTTTTACAGTAGCAAAATTTCCAAAGAAGTAATTACATAAAAAACAAAGCTCTTGGGAATCAAAATGCATCTGAACATTGAAATGTATTTAAAAGATCAGTCCAGTGTTTCTTTCTGGCTGCCGCAGGAGAGAAGGGTCAATGTGCCAGTCGGCCTTTGCTGAAGAAGCTCCACCATGAGCAGACAGCACTTGGCACAGTGTGCACCAAGGCTATCCCATGAAGTTGACTGCTGAGGAAAGTGTACTCCTTTTGCACGTAACACCAGTAAGTTCACATAGCTCCTGCCGACTTCTTTATGGAAAACACTAAGCTTGCTCAAAAAAAATGCTAAGATGAAACTTCAAGACTTGGGTACAAGAAAAAACAATGATTTCTTTTTTTCTAAGCTCATAGACTTTGTTCCTATGCATTCCACATGTACAGCTGTTTTTACCACTACCTTCTACAGAGTAGTATCTGAATGTTTAAAAAGAGTGATCCACAATGTGTACAGTTAAAAAAAGGCATTTGACTTCTGTCATCTTTTTATAACACTTTCAATTACACAAATAATACTCTCTCTTCACTTTTGCACTGGGTAAACTGTACTTGATACATAAGGTGCAAAACCTTCATCCGTACAAATCCAGGTAAAAGAAAGAAGTGCATAATCAGGTCTAATGCCCACTCACTGCAAGGCAGATGAACAGAGAGGCAACATATCGGTTTATTTCTAATGCTCACGGGAGGAAGGCAGACAGATGAAAACTAACATTTGGAATCTAATAATTTTTATTTTTCTAGGCCTACAATTGCATTGGGAAAAGCTTGTTTTTAAGCATTTAAAGTGACAGCATTAAGTGAGCGTTTAGCAAAGAAGAACATACGTAACGAAGTACAATCGAATATCCATTTCTACAACTACCAGAACACAATGTAAAGTTATTTATTCTAGTAAACACAACAATGAAATATTAATGTTCCAACATCCTCCCTAAAGGCACACAACAAGTAACATCTTAAAAATACATTTATATATGTTCCTAACAGAACTGTGTGAATGCTGCACAGTATCCAAGCTATAAATTACTTCACAAAAATTTGAGTGCGAAGTTTATTTTCCTCACTTGCATAGTTACAATAAACATCTAGAAACAGAAAACAAACATTTAGGTATTATTCAGCAAAGCTAGTGAAGAAAGCATAGCTCCTTGACTGAGATAACTGCCTTTATGGACTCCCATGGAGACATTGCAGGAAATGCCTCAAGACCAACTGGAGGCAGCTAGCTCAGTCCCTGTGCAGCTCCCACATGGCTGATTTATCACGCCTGTCTTTACACCTACCCTGACAAAAGCAAACTCATCTTTACCACTGTAACATGCTTAGCTCTTCACCTTGAGCCAGCCCTGACCTTCCGTTAAATGAAGAGGGATTCCCTTTAGTACACTACCACTAGCAGGGATGCTCTTTCAGTGACCTCCTCAACAAAGCTGAACACATTTCACCAATGAAAACATTTCATCAGATACGAGTAATAAATGAGTTTTCAGAAGCCAGACTCACTACATTTGCTTTGTATCACTTCTCTGCACATGCTATCAATCCATTGCTTCATAGATGTACCTGTCATGTGGAGCATCACTGTACAGCACATACAGGTACCTAAGGATCCATTCATTCTTGCTGATCTCAGACTTAAAAGGAAGACACCAGCAAACAGATTCACTGACTAGCACCTGAGGTTCCATGAGTCTCAGGTCTGTCATTTAACTAAACAGCAAACAGATGGTGCTTAACAAGCGTGGTATGCAACACGTGTAGAGAGGAAAAAGCACCTTAACAGACACATAGGCAATGCGGCTTAATGGAAGGTTGGTACAAACTGAAGTTTCCAACTTCCTTCTACTTTTCTGTTAGAAGTCTGAAATTACAACTTTGCTAATACAATCCATCTGGGTCATCATTATTAAATGAGTAATAACCAAAAAAAAAGTCACAACTAACTGGTAATCAGTAAGTATCGCAAAAGACGTAATAATAATCCTTCATTCTAAGGGGGGGGGAAAAAAAGAAGAAAATAGGTACTTCAACTTTAGCCTGCAGAATTCAAGTTCTTTGATTGTCATGTTCAGCTTTTAGTCATAATTCCTACAAAATCTGGCTAAACAATGGAAAGATACCTATCACTAAAACAGTTATATTCTTGATGGAAAATCGTTATGAGAACATGCAAACAGCAAATTCTATTGCTTTTTTTGTCTATATACCAGAGGAAAGATACAATAGAATGTGAAGGCAGGGAGAGGGAACAAGAATATTATTGAACAGAAAGAATCCAGGAGAAATTCATAGAAATACTGGAAATGTGTATTTAGGGTAAGGATACTGGTAAGTACTTTTTTTTCAGTTATCCATGCTTTATAATTCAGTGGGATGTCTCAAGAAAAACATGTGACTAGGTATGAACTGTAATGCAGAATACATGGTCTGATCAGCATGGTGCTAGAAATCTCCCAAGATCTCTGGCAGCTCAGTGAAGTACAGCTTCTCATCAGGTATTCCCCTATCTGAATTCAAACTTCTTGAGTTTAGCCTTCTCATGTTTTAGTTTTCCCCCCAACTCTTAGGTGATTATACTCCTACCTCAGACCTCCTGCAATAGAAGGAACATCAAGAAGTGTGGGAGAAGCCTGTGGATACTGAGATGCCAAGCATTGCAAGGTTTACACTCTTCTCACAACTGTGAGCAATTTTAGAAGATGTGTCAGATGTTACTTTCTCCTTAAAAAATGTACATTTACCAACAGTACTATAGCTAACACAAGAATACTCTAGGTTATAACCAAGTCACCTACAACTTGGGAAGTCATCTTTTATAAAGCACATACTTACAGGTCATATGAGAACTTCCTCTGAAGGTTAGTCTGGTTCTTTTGAAACCAATAAACATCCAACTGCAGCTTTCCATATTCTGTCTGTAACTCTTTCAAGTGTTCTGATCAAAACAGGATTAAAACACATAGTAAAATACACCCAAACAAACATATACCTACACATACAACAATAGAAATCTCAACAAATCAATAGTAAGCACACTAAATTAATTCATCTGTCATGCTAACTACATTTTGCATACAAATGCATAGATGATTGTTGAATTTATTCAATAAGGATTCTCAATCCTTATTGAGAATAAGGGCAAAAATAGCCTTTCAGCAAAATATATTAGCAAAAACAGTGTAACATATCTTTTTACCTACTTTTCTTCATCAGGAATATTCTGATTTGCAAACCCTCCTAGGTTTCAGCCCAGAAAATCTTTAGGTGTATGAAATCATAATCAGAACACAGCAAGAAACAGTATTCCTGTTTATCGGCATCTAAAGACAAGCTTACAATGCTTCCCTGAATAATATGCAATTTACAGCTACGTTCCTGTATAAGAAACAGAAACAGAGGCACCTATAATTTAGAGTTTTCTTCCTGATAGAAAGCTCTGCATGAGGGCACCAGCAGGCGGCACACAACATATTTACTTGTTTATAGGACTTAGAATTCATTTCCCAGACCTCCTCAGGAATACATTGCTAGTAACAACTCTGAAGCACCAACATGAATAGAAATGAATTAGACTGAGTTTTCTTATTTAATACAGGCGTTTGTGAATTCCTCCAGAGCTAAAATGTATGACCTAACAGTCTAGGGAAAAATGCAAGAATATGCTGCAAAAGGTAGAATAGAGAATAAATACATTAATCTAGTTTTATTCTGCATTATTTTGTATAGTAAGAGTCAGAAGTACTACATGGACAAATCCTTCTACCGTTCAGGTAGATTATTCTCACACTGGAACTATGGTTCTCACTTAACTGGAACTATGCAGAAGAAGTATCTAAGTCATCGCAGCTCCTGCACCACCCCCATGACTTGAAGAAAGGCAGCATTCTCAGATGACCCCAGAAAGATGCAAGGCTTAAAAACAGAGGGCCTAAAAAAACAGTATGAGAGAGATGCACAGGGATATTACAACATACCTCGTAGATTCTGAATCAGTCGATCATTTACTGTGATGTTTCTCAGCAGTATTGCCTGAAAGAAGCAAAACAAAAAACAGTGTTTTAACTGCAAAGGACTTGTATTACCATTAATATTATAAACAACACCTACCAAAGCACTTGTAACGATCTGTTTTTTGTGAAGTGCTGTGTTACAGTCAAACAAAAACTTTCAGCTGTTTTACAGATCTACTATAGCAAACAGCAAACATTCATTTAACCCAGATTCCCCACTAAAGGGGACATGAGGAATGTACCACTGCAAGATGCAAAGAGGAAGGATTTAAAAATTAAAGATACTAAAATTGCTTGCTGCTTTATTGTACTTTAATCGACTGCAGTCACAGTCAAATTTACTGTATTTATCTCTTGAAGAAGAATACAGCACAGTACAGCTCACTATCAATTACCCTGTCACTCAGGAATCAATACACCTGCATTCAGGCATGCAAAGATGAGCTATGAAAGCATTAATGACTGAGCATAAAGGAACTTCACAAAAGCAATGTGAAGCCCTTGCATTGTATCCCTTTTCTAACTATCATCTCCACTGCTTTTGTGCTGGAGTGGTCTTCTTCCATTCCCTCATTTTGCTCTCTCTCTCTCATTCTGAAGAGGCAGTCAACATAGGAATATGTTTTGTCCATTCTTTCATCAACCTTTGTCTACCATTTCATATACACACATGCCCCACAACACCTGAAAACTGACAGAACCAAATGAAGACTAAATGAAATTAATTGCTGTGAGCAAGATACCAGGATAACTCAAATTCATATTTAACATTTAGCAAGTGTGGTGTAGAAGAGTTCTTAAGACTACAAAAAGAAAGAAACCCACCTATTCTTCAGAAACAATCCAGTCCAGTCTTAGGAGAATATTTCTTAGGATTCAGTGCCTATTTCCTCATTATTCTTGTCCTGGGAAACCTCAGTGTTCAAGGGTCCCAGATCAGGATATACCAAGTCCCCAGTTTCCCAAAGTTTCTGCTCTAGTACTGACGTGTACATATGTCCACACCACGCAATTGTGAAGAAACAGTAGTATCCATTCTGTCTGCCCAAGTCACCCTGAAACACTGACAACATCATCAGTGCCTTTTTTCACATAGACTACAGTAATAAGAGTTGATTAGCTGAAGTGCAGCATTCAGTCAATCTGAGTGGGCAGGCTAGCATCCAGCAGGAGAGCAGATTTGTCTTTGGTTGACCCTTTAAAGAGTCCCACTCCAAAGAGGCAGTCATTTACCTGTTGCCGAAGTGTTTCTACACCATTCTGTATGTACAGCTGGTATGTGAAAATCACTGTGAAAACTCAAGAGCAAAGGTCTTGCTCATTTGTTAAAAAGGAAAATGAAAACCAAGTAACACTATTAACAGCATACATGTTTAATATATCTCCCTCTCCTTTCCTATAGGTAAACAAAAAACGAATTTGCTTTCAATGCTTTATTGGAGAAAGGAAGCTAATATTTCAATGGAATTCCAAGTTTTGTTAATGCATGAACCATGTAGCCAGGTTGTTCCACGATTATCATCTTCAGGGTATACAGTATTGGCCATTACTAGAAACTGTCAACGGACCAGAAAAAAAAATCAGTAGGATGTAGCAATTTTACGTTCCTACAGTTTGTTGTGCTTCGGTTTTTTTGGTTTGTTGGTTTTTGGGTTTTTTTTTGGTTGGGGTTTTATTGGAGTGGAGCTTTGTTGGTTGTGGAGTTTTTTTCTTAAAATGAAACTCCCAAATACCAGAAGCGCTTATGTGACAGCAAAACAGACAAGTGTCAAATATTTTGCACATCTGGACAATAATAACTGTGATTAGCTGAAGTGAGTAGAATTATTTGCCATGTATTTGCTCTTTGAATCACAACAGGGGAAAAAAGTGCGCCTTGGTCTTTCTGGATTGCATATAAAACTTTCTTTTGGCAATGCCACACCTATCTCCCTGAATGTGTGGGCAAGAGTCCAAGAAAAAAGTAATAAAAATCTGGTTAGCTGTTTAACTTGAGCAGGAAATACTGTTTAATAATTTATAGGACCATATTGCAACTGCCAGCTTCCAATCTGACTGTCGCTCCAGTGTTAAGTAATCTTCATATCAAGGCTGTGAATTAAGCAAACATTGTTTTCTTTTGGGTTTTTATGCAGGTCAAGAAAGAAAACTGCTGGCAAGCACTGACCAGACATATGGCAATACTCAGTTCTTGAAAGCAACTCACATTTTAAACTTCATTTAGCCCACAAAACAATAGCTATCATCCCCAGAAAATCCAGCTTTTGGAAAATAACTGTATCACCACATCAAAATCTCATGTTCTGTGACAGAGTGACTCTGAAACATAGAACCAGCTTCTTATATTTGCAAATATGTCTTGCACAAAAGTCCCTGTGACTACCACAGAGATAAAAATCAGTCTCCTGACTGAACACAACGTTGTGGATAGCAAGTCTTCAGAAACCAAAAAATCAAAAGTCACACTTCCATCAGCAGTGAGGGAAAAATCTTGCTCCAGCTGTATGGCAAATTTTTTAATGACAACTGACAAGAGATTTTGTCATTATTATTCACCATAGAACATGTCTACACTAGTCACATTCCACTTAAGAAACACAAAGATAAAGTTACTGTTTAAAAAAACCCAAAAACACAATGCAGAAACACTCGTGAGGGAGATTATTTCAAAACCTATGTTTTGAGCACATGCTCTGGACTATGTACATGCATTTGATCCAACTAACACCTTACACAGTATTCTCCATAGATATATGCCTTGGAGGAATTACTACAATTACTCCTTCAGCATTTGCTACAATCATAAATCAAGCTAATCCAAGTACACTGAACTGACGTGCTTTCTAACACTGATTGCAGGTGCTGTATATAGAAGCATGAAATATTGCAATAGGAAAAAGAATTAAAACAGCAAAGAACCTGATGAGTGTAAACACTGATTTTAAAACTAACACCTAAGAAAAAAAGGGTTTTGAATTTACAAATATAGTACAAAGGAGACAAAGATGAGCCACAGGATCAGTAACTCACCTGCTAAGAACGAAACCAACTGGGAATAAAGCAAGATGGGAGGCTAAGACTTATACATGCAGAAACAGACATCTATAATTAATCAGGGAGAAGCAGGGCATAATTAACTCAAAGTGATTTAAGTCATTACTGCAAAGAAAAAGAGTAGACCCATCTCGCATGTTCCCACTGCTCCCCAACACCATGCTGGTATTAGCATGAAAATAATGTTGGTAACACACCGATGTTTTAGTTGTTGCCAAGTAGTGCTTACCCTGAGTCAACAACTTGCCAGTTTCCCATGCTCTGCCAGTGAGCAGGTGCATAAGAAGCCAGGAGGGAGCACAGCCAGGACAGCTGGCCAAAGAGATACTCCACACCATAGCATGTCATATCCAGTATATATACTGAGGGGGTTGGTCGGGAGGCACTGATCACTGTTGGGGGATGGGATGGGCATTTGTCAGCTGGTGCTGAGCAATTGTATTGTGCATTTCTTGTTTCTCTTGGGTTTTATTCCTCTCTCTCTCCTTTTCATTACTATCATTATTTCATTTTGATTCAATTACTAAACTGTTCTTATCTCAAGTCATGTGTTTTCTTCAAAAAATCTAGGGAGAGGTGTGGGGACTGAGTAAGTGACTGCACAGTATTTAGTTGCCAGCTGGGGTTAAACCATGACAACGAGCCACAACAAGGCTTTTTCATTCTAGGCCACGATATTAATGGCTAGCTACATATTAGTATGTGGGGAAAAAAGTTCATAAATAAGATTCCTAAGAAATATTTCTCCTTTAGGTTGGTCTGTGTGCTGCACACTCATGTATACTTCAGTAGAAGCAGATCAATTGAAGCAAGGCTTAAAACAAATTTCAAGCCCAAAATGGAGGAGACATTGTTCATGTAAATCTATATTTCACTGAACTGAATTCCATTCAAAAATTGCAGACTTTTTCTCATCCTCAATAAACATAAAAAAATCCCACCAAACCAACAAAAAAAATTCCAAACAAGTAAAAAAACCAACCAACCAACCAAACGAACAACCCACCCAGCCAACAAAACCCAAACCCAAAAAACCAGCTCTGTTCTTAAAGGGTGATCATGGCAAAGGTCAGAGACTCAAACTTGTTTCACATCCTACGCTACAGGCAATTTAGACTCTCCTTTTTTGTCATGAAAGACATGTGCACCATGACACGGTGTAGTTCAGCCTTCAAAACTGCAGAAACCACCAAAATTACAAGATTAATAATTTCTTACACTCTCAGCAGAAGAGAGGGGAAGTTAACATATATTAAAAAGAGATTACTTTTACAGGTGCAGTGCACTAGCAAATGGACTGGAGAAAATAAGCCCTGTAGAGCTACAGGAATTTCAAGATACTGTTATATTTAACTAAAACCCAAATAGTAGGCAGTGTAAGAAAAACGAAAACCTATGATATGAGAATCTTAATATAAAACTTGTACAGATACATCTAAGGTACCTTCTGCGTTTCTTTTTGTCCATTCATTTTGCTATGAAGATGTAGAAACATTCCACTAGTTAACTCTTAAACTACACATACTCTAAATTCCCACTCTCAGGGTGCCTACAGTGCAGCAAGTCTCAGATGATGATTTTTGTTTCTCCCCACCATGTGGAAGATACATTTTGAACAGAGTTATGAGTAATCAGACTGATTTCTTTTGCTAATTTAGTAAGATCATGTTATGGTAAGTATGGAATGTTCCTCAAAGACTTTCCAAAACTAGAATATGCAAGATTGTTTGGTTTGAAAAAAAAACCCAAACAACAAAAAACAAAATACACATAGGCACTTTCCTTTTCACACAAGGCTTTCTTCTCACTCCCTGCTGATTTACTGTAATTCCTTTTCAGTGGAGTTGACTCCTTGCATACCAATAGGTATTTTGTCTCAGAAGACTGTGCTGGGAATTGAAATTTTCCCAGAGGGAGGGGACCAGAGAGAAGCTATGGCCTGTGTTAAAAAACACTGAGCAACAAGACAGTGACGTGCTTTACAGAGAACATACATACCTTGGTCCCTCTCCTCAGTAAAACAAGATATGGGCTGGGGAAGAATTTTGTAAATTCAAAGAAACTTATCAACTGCAAAAGCACGTTCTTTCAGTTAAAGGTAAGAGATACTACATACATTGTTGTCCTGATACGCTCTTCAAAGAGAGCTGTGGCTGTGTACATCCCAATAGCTACAAGTCCCAAATAACAACCACAGAGAATATTCTTCTTTAGAAAATTGCTTACAGATTGTAAACAACCCTTTTGCACTCTGTTGTTATCAAGTGTTCAGGTAAGATTTCTTGATCTCTTCATTCTATTTCTGTAGAGCTTTCCAAAAGCCATTTTCCTAAATCTACACTATTCCTTAAAATTTCAAGCAGGTTTTTTAAAAACAAACTGATGACAGTAGTGTTTTATACATATCAGACCTAAGAGAATAATTACAACCGTAGTTTTCCAGAATTACATTGCTTCAGTGAAAGGTGAGCCCACAGGGTATTTCCAGCTCAGATTACCTCCTACTTTTTATGCCCTCATCCTTTAAGTAGCCAGAGACAGTTCTACTTCAAAAGAAGGCAGATTTAACTCAAAGTGATTACTGCACTGCCACCAACAATAACTTTAACAGGGCAAGTACCTTATTGGTGTATCAGTTTGGTATGAAACTAAATTAGTGGCATAATTATTCTGTATTTTATCAGCAGAGTAATAAGACACAGTGAGCAGAGATGAACTGCAATTAAGATGGGTCTCAAATATTACATTAAAGTTGCTTTTGCTAAGAAGACCAGATTGTGAAGGTCTCCTTGCATACAAATTTCTTCTATAACCAGAAAAACCACCATTTCTCCCTGAAAACTTGGAGGGTTTGAGAGAGACCATTCATTCCTACACATCTGCTGAAAGCATTTTCATTTTTCTTTATGAATAACAACAAGAACCAAGCAAATCTCATTTATGAGTCAAAGACCTCTCCAGTTAGTTATACAGTTTGTATCACTTGTAAAACAAGCTGAGAGACTCAGGATTTGGATTTGCATTCATTCTTCCTGAATAGGTAAATACTTGCTGCTAATCTTTACGGAGTAAATAAAGCCCAGTTCAAGGAGCAAGCTTCCCATAACCAGAAAGACTGAATTCATTACTCGCCTCCCAGGAATCCCAGATTCCACTGGAATCCATGGAGCCAGAAACCAGAGATTTCAGACACACTTATACATAGATACAGATACGCACAAACAAAAAAGCACTCAGAAACCATCTTTCCTTATATTCCACATGCCTCTGCGGAATAACCTCTGAACCTAGACAGCTTCCTCAGATAAAGGCCATTAGTGAGAAGAACTAAACTTTCCCTCTCTTCCCTGCCACCATATCAGAGGAATTCCTAAATTACAATGGATAAATCCATGAGAATTTGGCTGATGGCAACTTTGACACGTACACAGGTTCCCAGTAACACAACCCTCTCTACTGTTAAATTAAGAGTTGGAAAACAAACAGCACCTGTGCAGGATATTTGCTCATGTGCTGTAACAAAAGCAAATTTTGAATTTGACACGATGGTGCACAGGCACATACACACTCGTCCTACCACTTCAGGCTCCTCAGACACGCACTTCTCCAGGCACAAAACACAAAAACAGGAAATTAGTCCAATGCACCACTTTCATGTTATGCTTCCTAAAGCATCAGCTCCTGGGGTTTCAAAGAAAGCTTCAAAGACTGTTCTGTTACTGAACAGCTGTATTTTATAGTGATGGAGGGAAAAGCACTGAAGAAGGATGGGCTACTAGATTGGCCCCAAAATCCACCTTTCCCAGCATCCCATCTCAAACACTGGAATGCCAAATTAATTCCATGGCAGCCATAAAGCACAGTATTTTCCAAGCAGCAGCTGAGGAATGCTTCAAAACAGAATAAACACCCTGGTATTGGGTGGTGGGGCAGGTGCTTGTCCCAGGTTATCCAGTTGGTTTTTAACCTACACAGACCCACTGCAACTGCATATTATGGATGTCACACAACTGCAGCTTCAACATCTACTGCATGAAGAGCACTACCTTCTGCCCAGTCTGAACTACAACTTGATGATGGCCTTTGAAGGCCATCAGTGGATGGAGAACATGTCTCTCCTAGCCACAAACATTTTCTGCTCCATTTGGAATCCTGGAGATGACTGTGACGACTCCTCCACTGATTCCTGTCCAGCCTGTAACCTACACTGTGGACTCCTGTAGAAAAACTACGGCACAGCTTTGGTTATCCTCCTTGTTCTCCTCTGTGTGCCTTTCCCAGCACTCCAAAACTCCACTGGTAACCTTCCCACAGTACAAAAACTAACCCAGTGTATTTCTAAGCTGCTTTGTAACTTTTGCCTTATCATTCACCCCTGAGATAGTGCTGTGTTACTGCATGGCTGCTTAGTATCTCTACAAACTATGCACATATTGACTTTTGCAATTTCAGGTGTGAATGCTTTCATTTGTCTCCCTCATCCTTGTCACTGATTCACTCAGAAAAAACTCCAAGAGACTTCAGAAGAAAGACTTTCTTTGCCAGAAGCTGCTTTGACTCTTCCCCAGGCTACCACATTCTCCCCCACATCCAACAGCAGGTTCTGGTTTTGTAAAATACTTTTCACCACTCTTCCTGGCATAGATGCCAGATGAGCTCCTGTCAATCTCTCAACATCCACCCATCTGGCTAGTCTGTGCTGTAAACTCCATGGCCAGCACTTACACTTCCAGTGCCTTTTAATAACTTTGGCTATATCTGTTTATGAAAAGGAAGCATAATACTCTCTTACATTTGCCCTTTTCTTACCTTTGAATCTTTTGGTTTTGGGGTTTTTTTCCCCACTCATGCATGTGTTTTCACTCCTTGCAAGACAAAAGTAGAACGCAAAACAGCGGCACAACACTCAGCAGCAACACCCAATACTAGGAGGCAGAAGCGACAAGAAGATTGATTACGCACTCAAATGCTGTCTGACTATCCTGGGATATTGTTTTAATATACACATACATTAAAAAATAAACAGACAAACTATACCTCATCTTTTTTTAAGTATATGCAAAGACTGAACCCAAAGAGAAGAGAAACATTATCAAAGAAACATATTTGTCTCAAAAGAAGTAAAAAGAATTGGTTTAGTATTTCTTTTAAGACTTTGGGTAAAAATTATTTCAAAATAAAGACATATACCACTGATGTGCATACTCCACCTTCCATTTTTACTCAACTTCTGTTCCTCTAAATACTTCAAAGATTATTCTGGTGATATTTTGCTCAGTCACCACAAGTTTTGAACAGCAAACCATCCCCTCATAGTGAACCCACTACCTGAAGAACACCTACTACTATCATGTGTTGTGTCTATTCAGCCTGCTGGAAGTAATAGTCCTGGAAAGCTGATCTATAAACTTCAGTCAAGAGACTCTACAGGAGAAGCAACTGAACACTTTCAACTAAATATTTCTACTAACGGGGAGAAAAGTGATATCAATGACTAACAACCACATTACCACATTAAAAATGGTATCAGCAACAGGAGGAAAATATACAACAAAACAGTTTGCAAGATACTACACAGCAGCAATTGTACACACTGCTATTTAGCTAGCTAAGTTTGCGTTCTTCACAAAGGACTTCCATCTCTCTGGCAACACTGTACAGTCAGGAGCTCTGCCATGAAAGTCTAACCTTTTCATGTCTTCCCAGCACTACTGAGTTTTGGAGGCAAAAGGCCAAGGTCCCACAAAATTTGTAACGCATTTAGAAATGAACGTCAACCATTTATGCTTACAAACATATTTAGGAATACAAATATATATCTTGGTGCATTTTCCTCTTTTCTTTAATTATTACAACACTAGTACACAGGAAAGAAAGCCAGAAGCCAACCCAAGATTGGTAACCATGATTTACAAAGGGGGTAGGGGTTTTAGTCAAAGTGCCATTACTTGTAGCTTCTAGTATTTCATATATTACACAGCAAATGCTGCAACATGCATTCAATGTCCATTTTCTAAATATCATAAAATGACAGATAAATGTTTTGGCATACCAACACTGACTGTATGCCCATGTATGCCCATGAACATGAGAAACATTTTCTGTTGCGGAGATTGTCTTGGTAATTCACAGTCTCACAGAAAACTGGCTAGAAGAAACCCTACCTTCTCTTCCTGACGTGCTCTGTCGGCATTTTCCATCTGAAAGCTGTGCAAGGACTGGATTTTGTAAATCTGTTGTCGCTGCTTCTCTAGCTCCCCTTGGAATTCATTCTTTTTGAGCTCCACAGCACCCCTCTCCGCTGCCGCCTTCCGGACTTTGCCTTCCAGATCCATGACTCGACCCTGAGGAAAAGCAGATTAGCCAAAGCCAACAGAAATGCTTCCCCCTTGCCAGATTCTCCTCCAATATATTCAAGGAATAGCAAAATTCACAGCTCTAACAACATTTATGTAATTGAAGTACTATGTTAGCCAGGGATACCTTCCATACACACGGACACACATCTCCCCATTTTCACATAAATTAACAGTATAGCATATTTTGTAGAGACTGTCAAAATTTCAGTTAAAGATAAAAATGGAAAGCTGCCTCAGTACTTGAGCTTAAGAAAAAAAAAAGATTACAGTTCACAATCCTTCTGATATACAAGGCCAAACAATTATTTTAATTAAACCCACACAATTCTGACATCTCTACACTTCCCAGTGTTGATACTAAACCAACTCAGAGTGAAAACTCATCTCTCAAATCAATCTGTTTTCCTGGAAGACCTATGAAAGAGCAGAGAGATGACAACAGTGCCCAATTTTCACATGAACAACTGACATATGGCTATTACACAAAATACACATATGAGAAAAACTCAATTTAGAAACAGAAAATCATCAATTCTTCATGACTGCTCAAAGAACAGAGACAATCAGAAGAAAATTCAACACTATGAACACAGTTCACATACGAACACAGAGACATAAGATGAGGAATCAAGCCAAGGCCCTCCTCTTCTATTTTTTTAAGCACCAATTTAGTTTTGCAGGACAGTTTCTAAACATTTTGGGTTAAAATTGTTTTTCTGCAACAATGAGGAGTACAAAGACGTGCAGGAGGGTGAGGACATCAACAGAATCTACACAGACAAAAAGGCCTGACGATTCCAGGTGGACTAAAAATTAGACAGTACAGAAACTGTGCATGTTCCAAGACTTAAAAAAAATCTTCTTACACCACAGTAATGCTCCATATTCTGGCTCACCTACTCTGCTTCTCTGCCACAGAAAGCAAGAGAAGGGAGAGGAGGTAGAGAAAAAAAATAAGAAAAAAGACTTGCAGTTTAGTTGGAAGAGCAAAGAAAAGCACTTATTCTATTTCAGTCATAATAGCTGCAAAGTCTTGCCAACAAGCAAATGGATCAACAGAGTGCTTTAGAAACTCCATCTGTGCCCTCAGCTATGCTTTTATTCCATTTGGAGTGCGTGACCACGCCAAAATGATTTTCAGGTTAACTTTGGAGAAATGTACAGGATAGTACAGTACATCAGTAACATCAAAAAGGACCTTATGTCTCTAGGTTATTGAGACCAAGATTAAACAAGGATGGTGGTATATTTTTATCAGTCTCAGCTGCCTCACAGCTGTGCAGCAAAGCTTCAGTGGTATTGACACAGTCACTAACTGCTGGTAGCCACCATTCTGAGGCCAATGACTAAAGGGAAAGCAAGGGATGACCAGAGTCTCAGAAGTCACAACAAGGAAGAGCCAAGACATACCCTTAACTGCATGGCCAGAGACAACTGGCAGTTTAACAGTGCCCACTCTGAGGTGAAACAAGAGTTTAACTCCTTCAGTTGTCACCTCAGTACTAAAATTCAGCTCAGTTACAAACAGGATACAAATTCACTGGTAAAATCTGGGAGGAGCTCTCATCAGTCATTACGTGGCATCTCAGTTTAATGAGACTGAAGTGTTTTGCTAAGGAGGAAGAATTATGAGGAAGACCAAACTCCTCCCTCTAAGCAATTGTAAATTCAAAATTAAGAGGCTCCAATTGAGGAAGTATGGAGAAAGGAAAAATAAAAGCCCTTTATTAAAGGATATATGTGTATTGGCAGAGCAACAAAAGAACACAAAAACAACCAAACAATAACCCTGTACCCAAAAACCCCCTTCAAAACAGAAACAGTTCAGTACTTTCTGCCTTTTGGCGCAATTCTAACCACGATCGGCAGGGGGCGCTGTGGGATCCCTGGAGGAGCAGAGCCTGCAGTGCTCCGTGTTGGTCGGCAGGGGGCGCTGCTGGGCTCTGGCGGTCGCTGTGTGAGGCCCCGGTGTGTGGGAGAAGCCGAAAATGGAGATCTCCCCCCCCCACCGAGAAGGGGAAGGGGGAAAGGGGAAAAAGGGGGTTCTTCCCACAAAACTCACGCAGGCTGTGGCCAGGATTTCCAGCCCTTCATCAGTGGGCACCAGCTGCTGCCAAACAGGGGACCAGAGGAAGGAAAAGGCAACCTCCTCCCCAGAAAGTTCCACTGCAGATGGGTCAAGCCTCTCCAGTGAAATCCGAGCAGATCTGGGCTGGGGGCAGAACAGGGTGCAACAGAGGCAAGCGGAGGCCAGAAAGCAGCCAGATGACCAGGCCAAAAAACAAAGCGAACCTTGGACCACTCCAACACACACCTTGCCTGAGTTAAAGTGAAGTGCCTCCGGTTTCCCAGAAGAAAAAAAAACTCATCACCCTGCCCCACAGTCTTAGGAAGGCCATGAGCTTGGAATGCAGGCCTGCTAGTTAGTTCTTTTGTGTGTGTCAATCACCCCATCCAAAAGAACCAACCTCCCTCTCCCTCCTTCAACATCTCACTTCATAAGGATGAAGTGGAAAAAAAAAATAAAATTCCACTTGGTTTTTCTAGAACAAGTAAACCTATGATACCAGGTTGTTCCCTTTTAGGTTTGATTGCTAAAAACAAAGGAAAAAAAAATCCATCCTGCACGAATTGTCACAAAGCAGAAACTTGATTCACACAGCCTACTTCAGAATAAATGCTCTAGAAAAGATTAAAACACAAGCTCAGCAGCCACAAAAACTACAGTTACCATTAGAAAAGTAGCAGGTAATTACTCCATGTGAGTTTTGTGTCCTCCTTTAGAAGGGCTACTAAGAAACACAAATACAGATTTTTAGACACTGAACCACCTAGATTTTCTTGTATTTCATGGGAAAGTACACATACAATCTTATAGGTCATGTAAGAGAACAAATCTAGGGAGACAGGTGTGCTAGTTTTGGTTGGGATAGAGTTAACTTTCTTCACAGGGGCTATGTTTTGGATTTGTGCTGAACACAGGGTTGATGCTTCTGTTATTGCTGAGCAGGCCTTACACAGAGCCAAGGCCTTTTCTGCTTTTCATACTGCCTCACTGGCGAGGAACCTGGGGGGTACATGGGAGGCTGGGAGAACATACAGCTGGGACAGGTGACCCAAACTGACCAAAGGGATATTCCAGACCATTGACATCATGCACAGTATGCAGAGTGTGGGGAAGAAGGAAGGTGGGGGGAATATTTGGAGTGATGGCATTTGTCTTCCCAGGTAACTGTTACACGTGATGAGGCCCTGCTCTCCTGGAGATGGCTGAAACCCTGCCTGACTTGGGGAAGCAGTGGATTAATTCTTTGTTTTGGTCTGCTTGCATGTGTGGCTTTTGCTTTCCCTATTAAACTGTCTTCATCTCAGGCCACAAATTCTCCAGCTTATACCCTTCTGATTCTCCTGATCCTGGTGCTGGGGGAGTGATGAGCTGCATGAGGCTTCATTACCAACTGCAGTGAAACCAGGACAGCTGAGCAAATTGCAAAAACCCATTCCCATTAAAAACAGACTGCCAGTCTCAATGTACAGTTAAGAAAAAAAAAAAAAAGAGGATGGCATTTGCCATATCTTTAAACTGAAAAAGCATAAAATAGCCAAATGCTTTGTGTAAGCAGAAGTAATATACACGCAGGTCTTCAAGTTCTGCGTCCCTCTCACCTACAAATAGGCATTCATCCCATTACACCCATCTCCCATTACTAATAAGCAACAAATATAATATTTGTGAAAGTTCCTAGAACAACCTGAAGCTCCTGGCTTGCCATATGCAAGGGAAGCATTCTTCTTGTGAACTATGTTCATTAACCATGAAAGTACAAAACAACATGCAGAGCAAAAGGAAAATTACCTGCAGATCCATGCTGCGAGAACTTGCAATCCAGTAATTGAAACCCAAAAGAATGATGCACGCCACAAGCGCAGCCATGAGAAGCGGCGAAGACTTCATCCCTCGGCAGCTGCTTCCTAGGCCTACCATTTCCAAGAAAAAAAAAAAAACAAATCCAAAGAACCACAACAGTGTGGAAACCTGCAAATTAAAAATGACACATTATATTACATCCTCCACTACAGCCATTTTATATACACAAAAAAATTTTCTTAGCAATAATGCAATAGCTCTCAGCTGATGGGCATACACCCAGCAAGGAAGGCATACTATCTAAGTATTTCCATCTGAAAGACAAAGAAAGGCCATCACACGCTACTAGCTTGTACATAAAGCTTCACACGGTCTTGAGGGGAATGTGTTGAATACACCTAACAATATAATGAAAATCTGCAATAAACAGAACAAAACAGCCTTTCTTTTATCATATATTCCACCCAAAAAGTTAATTAGACAACACTGGTCTACAGAAAGAGGACAGATTCCTCATTATCTAATTTAGAGAGAAAATCAACTTAGTTTTTCTGTTTGAGAAGTAATTTGCACTTTGCTTCCTAGAATTAGGCAGTTTCAAGCTACTTCATCTGATAACACTATTTTAACTTCTTTGCTCCAAGCTTGTAAATAAATAAGTCAGATTGAACCAAATTATTTTAAGGATTATCTAAAAATAAAAATAAATAAAAATATTAGCAGACACAGCATTTATTTCAATGCTAAATTGTATTAAGTGTTCTCTGTTTTGATCCTCAGCTGCTTGCTTTGCTTCTAACAGAAAATAAATAACCTTTCTGAAAATAAATAACCTGCTTTAATGAATGAGCAGTACCAGGGGTACTACTGGTTGCTACTGAGACATGTTATTCCTACGAAACAGCACATCTTAAAAGATAAGCAGGGGCAAAGGGCAGTTGCAACTCTCTATATTCTAATAGGCCATACTCATTTTATTATGTGGTAAAACCTGGTCCTAATATGCATAATGGCACCTAGATCAATGAATCCTAAAACTCCACCGGCAAACTCAGTCACAGCTTCTACTAGATTGCTCCCTTGTAAACTGAGATTAACTTTTTTTCTTTCTGCATTCCTGCAGACAAAAGCCAGCAAAAATGAGCACAGAAGATCAGACAGACAGCAAATACAGATGCATCACAAGACACTAGTTAAATATAAAATGGGTACATCTATTACTAACATATTGTACAGTCTCTCAAGGCAATGCTCTTAAGCAAACCAACTTCTTCCCTACAGATGCAATGCACAGGTTTCAGTTAAAAGTTATTAAATGGTAGCAACTCTCAAAGGATTTACATGTGGACATGCACTGTAAACACAGGGGAAGAATGTGATGCCAGCAGTTAGCAGGTACCAGAAATGCTGATTTTACTGTATTTCCAGCATTTAAGTCCTTCAACAGCTCTCATATACCTAAGCACACACATGCATACCCTGCAAAATTGCCTCTTGCATTCAAGATATAATCTATTTTCTCCTCTTTTCTCGGAACAAAGTGCACAATACTGCCAGACTCAAAAGAGTTTCAAATCTATGTGTTCATTTGAAAAGCCTGTGAATTTGTATTTGGGGATGAAGAATACAGAGAGTTCTAAGAGTAAAATGCAGCTTCCTGAGAATGTTGTCTTTGTATACACACATGCAATCACACAAACACCCCACAAAACAATCAAAAAAAAGTATGCATAGCTGCAAAGGTCTGACACCCCAGACTTGAGTTTCTTGCCTAAGGAAACCTCAGCCAAGGAGGTAACAGACACATGCAGCACAGCTCCAGTGAACACCCACAGGTCCACACAGAGATGAGGTAAGGTCAACACTAAAAAGCAAAGGCATGCGAAAGAACCATGTGGGGTTTTTTTTGTAAAGAAAAAAATACAGATGCAGCAGAGTAAAACAAACACGCAGAGATATGCACAAGTTTTCAACAGAAAGTCAAGAACTGCAGAAACACATACATCTTGCATGGACTATTCTCCTGCTGTGCCTTCCTAAGATGAGTGCCTGAGAAGTACAAAGCCATCTTGCCTTACACGGGATCTCTGAAAACCAAGAACCATAGATCTCCAGAGCAGAAGGAGAGGTGGACAAAGGGGATGATCAGCACCATCACATTAGCTAAGAACAAGAGAACTGATTTGCCTCTGCATAACCAGAATAAAATACTATATTTCAAAAAAGGTGTATCAGAACCTGTCATGAAATCATTTGTATCCTGTTCTTTGCTGTAAGAGTATTAGTTGGTATATTTGAGAACACAGAAAAATTACTAAACACAGCACTGCAAGATATAATGCACCATTCCAAATATTCCTTGAATAACATAATTGGAATATTCCTTACTGCTGACAGAAATAGAGAAAGTAGTCCACATTATCAGCAGTAACAACATGCACTGGAATTTATCTACTGGATAAATATATGGGACTAGTTGTTTACCTAAAAAATTTCAGAGGTAAAGCAACTATACTGTTCAAATGAAGAATAATTTGTTCACCATGCAGCTTAAGGCACAGGCACAAAACTACATTAAAGAAATGTCAGTACACCTAGAGAGTACACAATTCTGGCAGCATCAGCACCTTTTCTGCTGTTTTCAGCTATTAAAAACAAACAGGCAAGAAAGTGCTGATTTCACTAAAGCATTTTTGACTTTGCTCTTTCTAGAAAATCCAGTGTTGTTTGTCTTTAAATAATTTATGCTAATTAGGAATACATTTTTATACTGAACAGAAGGAAAGGCAAAAGGAAGAGGAAAGAGATGAAACACACAGAAGGATCTTCCATTTGAATAGCAGACCCAAAACTTTACCTCAGTTGCAATACTGATATTCCTTCTATCATCAGCTTAAAATAAAAACTGTTTAACTTTCTGTCGTGGATACCTGCACCCATGTATTTTGGAGAAGAGATAAGCAAATCAGCTCAGTAAGTACATTTACA